>NW_006400019.1:2605742-2616817 GCF_000299155.1 Elephantulus edwardii | reverse complement strand
AACCCTCTCCAGGATGAATCTGTTTGTTTTCTTAGCCATCAATGGTACACTTAATACTCTTCTCCAGCACCACAGCTCAAAGGCATCAATTCTCCATCTATCTTCCCTAGTCATTGTCCAACTCTCTGATGCCTAACAAGTGATTGCAAAGACCATGGCCTGTATCAGGCGCGCCTTAGTCTCCAGAGACACCGTTGCTCTTGAGTACTTTAGAGAGGTCCCTAACAGCAGACTTACAGCCTTTAAAAACCCACTGTGGGGGGCATCAGCTATGAGTTGGTTCCACCTTGAAGATACATAACAATGTTGCATTGGGCAACTTGCTGTCTAAGACTTTTTTTAAAATGCTAAATGAATCAGAATGATGGCATGAAACAATGTGAATGAAGGATAGTATAAAACACAATGTACATAAACTGTAAGCAAACAAATATAAAAGACTTTTTTAAAAAAAATTAATTTCACACAATGGAATACTATGCAGCACTCAAGAGCAATGATTTAAAAAAATGCTAAAGAGCAAAAACATCAGCTTATTGTATAAGATGTACCTGCTCAAGTCATAGTATTTTCCTATTCATGTGAAAGCTGCTTACTGACTAAGGGAGACTTAAGAAGAATTCAGAAGAAAGAGAATTGATGCCTTTAAATTGTGGTATTGGTAATACAATTGTGTTTCCCATGTATTGTCAAAAGAACGAACAAGTCAGTCTTGAAAGAAGTGAAGGCAAAGCAAAGATGGTGAGACTCTGTGTCATATACTCAGGCCATGTTATCAGGAGGGGCCAAATCCTGACAAGAACACCATGCTTGGAAAACCAAAGAGTCAGAGAAAGAGAGAAAAGCCTTCAATGAGATGGACTGACATAATGACTGCAGATGGTAAAGATGGGACAGGATCAGGCTTAATTTCATTCTTTGGGTCACTGTGAATCTGAGCTGGCCTAAAAATTACAGCGACATTTGCATACAATTAAGTTTATATTCTCTGAATCTCTGATTATATCTATATTCTAATACCAATTTTGCTTCTATATATTTGCCTCCTTTTAAAACAACGAATTAGCTAGTGTTTTGTCTATTCTGCAGTTTGTTTCTTTCAGAAGCCAGTTTCTGCATTTCCTTATCCACTATTCTACTATTTATTCTATTTCTGATTATTAGATTTTGTTTTTATTATTCATTTGTTCCTTCTATATTCATAACAGTGGCCTAGTGTTAAGGAGTTGTGCTTCCAATCCAATGGCATGCGCTTTGAATTTCCCAGCTGCTCTGAGGAAAGATGGGCAGTCTCCTCCCACGTGATTTACTCTCTCTGACTTGACAGTGCACAACAATAACAACATTTTTCATAGGACTTCTATCCTGTTTTCCAAATTCTTGAGTTGAATGTTCTTTTCATACCTTCGTGTTTGTTTGTTGTTGTTGTTATGTGCTGTCAAGTCACCTGCAACTCATAGCAACCCTATGTACAACAGCCCTAAACCCTGCTCTATCCCTTGCCAGTCGTATTGTCTCCAACACGCCTATCTCCATTACCCCAATGACCGTGTCAATCTATCTCATTTGGGGTCTTCCTCTCCTGCACTGTCCCTCCACCCTCCCAAGCATGATGTCCCTCTCCAAGGACAGGTCCCTCCTTGCAGCATGCCCAAAGTATGTCAGACAGAGCTTCAGAATCCTTGCCTCCAAGGAGCAGACTGGCTTCACCCTCTGCAGGATGAACTTGTTTGTTCTCCTAGCAGTCCATGTTGTGTATATTCAATACTCTTCTCCAACACCACAGCTCAAAGGCATCAATTCTCCTTCAATCATCCCTAGTCATTTTCCAACTCTCTGATGCATAGCAAGTAATTGCAAAGACCATGGCCTGGATCAGATACACCTTAGTCTCCAGACCGACATCGTTGCTCTTCTGTACTCTGAAAAGGTCTCTGACAGCAGACTTTCCCAATGCAATTCGTCTTTTTATTTCCTGGCTGCTGGTACCAAGAGTGTTGATTGTAGAGTCAAGCAAACTGAAGCTGTCAACAGTCTCAATCTCTTCACCATCTATCAATCGGCCCAGTGGTGAGAATCTTTGTTTTCTTGATGTTGAGCTTCAATCCATCTTGAAGGCTGCAGTCCTTGACCTTCTACAGCAAACGCTTCAGGTCCTCCTCAGTTTCACCAAGCAAGGTTGTGTCATCTGCATAATGCAGATTGTTAATGAGTCTACCTCCACTCCTGATGCCACACTTCTCCTCATAGTGCCCACCGTCCTGGATAATCTGCATATAGATTGAAAAGATATGGAGATGATAGGACACATCCTTGACGCACACCCTTCCCGATTTTGAACCATGCAGTGTTTCCTTGCTCTGTTCTGAGGACTGCTTCCTGGTCCAAGTATAGGTTTTGCATAACCACAATCAAGTGTAAATAATTAAAGCTATAATGATCTTGAGTACTGTTTTAATAATAATCCATAGACCCTAATGTGGTGTTTCCATTTTATTTTGTTTATCTCAAAATCTGGCTACAGATAGAGCATTCTGGATGTTACCTGAAACTGGATAAATACAAAGCACAGGAGGTTTTAATCTAAATTAAGACTTGTCTTATCTAAGTAAGGGGAACTCTGGTGGCATAGTCCACAGGAAGTTGTACCGCTAACACAAAGGCCTTATCTGTCTAGTGGTTCAAATCTACCAGTAGCTCAGCAGGAGAAAGATAGGCAATGTCCTCCCATGTGATTTATAGTGGGAGTGGGGGAACCTACTGGAGGGCCAACTACAATTAGTTCAGACTTGACAACAGTGTGCTTTCCTTGTCTATCACATAGAATGTACAGGATTAGTAAGAAATCATAGAACTGAGAGCACTATTTAAAGAGGATATGTGTAAAACATTTCCAGAATTGAAAGATAAACATTTACAGACTCAGAAAGCCAAATAACACTTAACAGGACTAAAAAAAATTGCTTATATATTTATGGATGGACAGAAAAAGATATCTGTCCACTTAATTGTCACATAGGTAGTTGGAAAGAAGATCAAACATCACAGACGATGTCACAAGGAGAGTGACTGTATTTGGAACTTTAGGGAAGAGTGCTGTACTCTGAAGACTGTGAGTCCTCACTCAGCTTCTTCAGATCTCTTGATGGTAAGTCAATTTTCACATACGTGGCTTCCCATCTATTTAAGCCCTATTAAAGAGATTAATGTATCAGTAATAAATGCTTTAAGTAGTGAAATTCCCAACATATACTGGCGCAAGTTGTTGTTGTTGTTAGGTGCTGTCAAATCAAGTATGATCCATAGCAACCTTATGAACAACAGATCTGAGTCCTGTCCTATCCTGTGCTATCCTCACACTTCCTGACATTGCTGCAGTCTCTGTGTCCGTCAATCTCAATGAAGGTCTCCTCTCTTTCACTGACCCTCCACTTTTCCAAGCTTCATGTCCCTCTCCAAGGAAAAGCCTCTCCTAGCAACTTGCCCAAAGTACGCATTCATGATCTTTTCCTCCAAGGAGCACTCCAGCTGCACTTTCTCCAATACATACCTGTTTGATCCTTTGGTAGTCCATGGGATATTCAGTGCTCTTCTCCAACACCACAACTCAAAGGTATCAATTCTCTTTCTGTCATCCTTAGTCATTGTCCAGCTCTCAGGTGCAATTACTGAAGTTGGGGTTCTTTTTCTCATACCAAGCAGTCCAGAGATGAGCAGAAAGTGAGTTTTGGATTGGAGACTTGAAATTGTCAAAACCAGAATATACACCATTTTCTTGAACTTTTCCTCACATAGTGAGTCCTAGTGGTCCAGTGGTTAGGTGCTAAGAACAGACCAAAATGTTAGTTCAAACCTACCAGGTTTGAAACCCATTAGGAGAAAGATGTGGCAATCTGTTTCCACAAAAATTGGAGCTTTGGAAACTATGTCACAGTTTCACCATAAGTCAAAATCAACTTGACGGAAATCGGTTTTTCCTTCATGTATATTGCCTCATGATCATAAGAGGCCACCAGAGCTTCAGGGAGTACACTTTAAAAAACAATGTACCCTAGTGGCTAGAAGCTGTGCTGCAATTCTGAAGGGACACGGTTTGAATCCACCAGATGCTCCACTGGAGAAGGAGGGACAATCTCCTCCTGTGCCAGTTGGATCCGATTTAGTGGTATGTAACAACAACACACACACACAGAACCCCCCAAAAAAACCACCACAACAAAAACAATGTACAAGGCAGCTTGGAGAGAAATTAGTTATCATATTCTTTTCTATCATTTCATTTCTTAAACTGGATAAATTATGTTTACTGCATTGAAGCTGATGAGGGAGAGAATAGTTTAAAAGTAATATATTTTAGGGTATTATGATTATCATGAAGAGTCTGGAATGAGGGTTGCAGAGTGGCGTATACTCGGGGTGGAGTTGGGGGGTGTGCGGGGGGGATTGTGTACCAATGAAGGCAGGAAAACTTCCCAGAAGTTATGAATCATATTTCTGTTTCATTGTCTAGACCTTTGTCATATAGCCATGCCTAGCAACAAGGGTGCCTTGGAAAGGGAGGATTCTGTTTTTCCTGTTTGTCTGCCTAAGGCAAATGGAATGAGAATCACTGTTGGGCTAGGCAATGGAATTATCTACTAAAATTCACCATTAATTCGTGTAAAAATGTTCATTGAGCACCTGCTAGGTACTGCTTGGTGAGCAAAGGATCAAAATCTCTTCTATTGTGAAGTTTATGTTCTTTTCTGGAAAAATGAATACAGTAAAAGCAAGTCAAATTTATACCTGTTTTACTAGAAGGGGGAAATCTTCATCAAGGCGGTGAGATTGAAATACTTGAAGCAAGAAAGGAAATGAGTCATGTGACTATCAGAGGGAAAGACTCCTTAAGGAGGGAAGGGTAAGTGAAAGTCCGCAAGGCAGTACTGTGCCTGGCTTATTCAAGGGGTAGTAAGATTCGCTAAGAGTAGTACTTAGGAACCTTGCCAACCATGATAAAGTCTTTGTTCTCTGAACGAGATGCGGTGCTACTGCTCAGTTTGAATTGAACAGAGATGATTGGGGTGGGGAGCAGTTAGCAGTGAGAAGCACAACTGATAGCAATCCTGTGAACAACAGATGTGATCCTGACCATCGTCACTATCTCTGTAGTCATGGGTCAACCAGTCCATCTGGTTCAGGGTCTCTTTCTCTGAACCCCTACCTTTCCCAATATGATGTCTTCTTCCAAGGACTGGTCTCTTCATAACAATATGCCTAATTAATGTGAAATGAAGTTTCACCATCCTCGACTCCAAGGACTACCCTGGTTGTACTTTCTCCAAAATGTATTTGTTTTCTTGGCAGTTCATGGAATTTTGAGTCCTCTTCTCCAACACCACAAAACAAAAGCATCAGTTCTTCTTCTGTCATCCTTTGTCATTGTAATTGCAAAACCATGGCCTGAAACAGGAATACCTTAGTCTTGAAACTGGAATTATTGGTCTTCAGTAATTTGGAGAGGTCCCTAACTAATATTGTACTTGCCCAAAGCAATATGTCTCCTCATCTCCTGACTGCTGGTACCTAGAGTGTTGATTGTGGATCCAAGTATCATGAAGTCATTGAAAATTTCAATGTATTCTTCATCTATCATGATGTCTCTGAGTCCAATGGTGAAAAGTTTTTCTTTCTTGATGTTGAAATCTAATAATCCATAGTCTTTGACCTTCTGCAGCAAGCACTTAAGTCCTCATTTTCAGCAAGGAAGGTTGTGTCATCTGCCTAATGCAGGTTGTTAATGAGTGTTCCTCCCATCCTGATGCCACATTCTTCTTCATAGAGTCCAGCTTCTCTAATGATTTGCTTAGCATACATATTGACTCGGTATGAAGAAAGGGCACTGCTCTGATTAATGCACTCCTTTCTTGATTTTAAACCATGTAGTGTTCCTTGCTCTGTTTGCACAACAGTCTAGAATAATGCATAGACAGAGAATGGCCAAAAATTCAAGTTGGGTTTAGAAGAGGCTGTGAGAACAGCAAGCAACAAATGCTGGCGAGGTTGTGGAGAAACTGGAACCCTTATGCACTGTTGGTGGGAGTGTAAAATGGTGCAACCACTGTGGAAAGCGGTGTGCTGCTTTCTCAAAAAGATGCAAATAGAGATACTGTTTGACCCAGCAATTCCACTACTGGGAATATACCCCAAAAAGATCATAACAACTGCCACCCAAGCAGATATATGCACACCCATGTTTATCGCGACTTTGTTCACAATAGCAAGGAGTTGGAAACAACCTAAGTGCCCATCAACAAACGAATGGATAGAGAAGCTGTGGTATATTCACACAATGGAATACTACGCTGCATTGAAAAAACAAGGAACTCATGCAATATTATTCAAAATGGGTGACCATGAAGGACATTATGCTGAGTGAAGTATCTCAGTTACAAAAGGACAAATACTGCATGGTGCCACTGTTGTAGAATGAGGCTGGCATCAGGGTGCAGGTAAGACTGAGAAAAACTGGATAAATTATGTTTACTGCATTGAAGCTGATGAGGGAGAGAATAGTTTAAAAGTAATATATTTTAGGGTATTATAATTATCATGAAGAGTCTGGAATGAGGGTTGCAGAGTGGAGTATACTCAGGGTGGAGTTGGAGGGTGTACCAATGAAGGAGTTTTTCTTTTGCTTTTCAAGGAGAAGAGCGAACTGGGGGTGTGGGGGGTGGGAGGGGAGAAAAGTGCAAAAATGAATGAATGGAAATCCAAAATCTCTGTAGATGTTCATTGAAATTAATTTCTTTAAAAAGGGGGGGAAAAGACATTAGTAATCAAAGCAAACAATAAAGTTAATCTGACTAAAAAAAAAAAAGACAGGGTTTAGATATGCTGTTCCTATGAGCGCTATGAGTCATACTCGATTTGATGGCTCCTAACAACTACGACAGAGAAGATGGGAACTCAAAGTCCTGGGTTATCCGTGCCATTTATGTTTAAACTTTTTAGCCAGGAAATAGAATCAAGAATATTTTTTAAAGGGAAAAAGAAAAAAAAGAAGAGGCTGTGACATCAGGGATGTCATTGTTGATGTCCGATGAATCCTGGCTAAAAACAGAGAATACCAGAAGAATGTCTACTTGTGCTCTATTGACTATGCAAAGGCATTGGACTGTGCGGATCATAGTAAACTATGGCTAATATTGAGAAATGGGAATCCCAGAACATTCAATTATGCTCATGTGAAAGCTAGACCTACACCAAGAGAACACATTTGTAGATAAAGGAGAGAGAATTTTTTCTGATGAGTAAAATGTGGGCATGAAAGAGGAAAGGCAAAGATAAAAGTCTAGGACTGGTCTAAATATTGAAAGATTTCCCACTATCTAAGTTGAGGAGGACTGAAGGTAAAGTAAGTTAAGGAGGGAATGGCAGCTGTCTGACCTGACAGAGAATAGGAAGCCTGATTTTCCTTCTGCTTTATTAATTTGTTTTTTGGAGAGGGATGATACATTTTACTTTGAAAACTGACCATAATCAGGACCCAGCAGTGTCATTCTTTCTGTCAGTTATCACTGTGTTCATTCAGGTGAAATGCTTTTTTTTTTATCATTAAGAACTAAACCACCATTTCCTAACGTTTCAGAAAGATCTCCCCTGAAGAGTGGCAAACCAAAGACAAAGAAAACCCTTTTGGGCCAGCTGAGCAGACCTCAGGACAGTCTATGGAGCTCCCAAAAGTACTGAGTTGCCGATTCTGTCTATATTGTCTGGGTTGCCTCTTTTTAGAGGCTATAATTTCTTCTTCATGTTTATGTGATTTTGAAACACAAGACAAAACAGAATCTAAACCACGCACAAGAGGTGTGTTTGCTCTTCCATAGTTAGTCCCACACAGCTTCTTTCCTTTATTCCCTTTTCCCAAATAAAAGACTCCATCCAGCCCAAACCTGATGAGTAGCTTGACCCCAAAGCTCCTCCTCCCAACTCCCAGTTCTATTCCTGGTGCTGTCACCTTTTTCCTCCCAGGGAAAGTACTACCCTCAGTCTTCTGCAAAAACTCTGAAGACATAATGGGGACTTGCCTATTATCAATTCATATTCTTTCACAAAGAACCTTCACTGGAATCTCAAAACAGCCCTTAAGATATTTAGGACCATGTGACTGATATCAGGGTTGGGGTAAGACTGAGAAAAACTGGACAAATTGTGTACACTGCATTGAAACAGATGAGGGAAAGAATAATTTAAAAGTGATGTATGATAGGGTAGTATGGTTATCACAAAGGTCCACAATTAAGATTGCATAGTGGAGTGTACTTGGGGCAGTGGGAGGGGTGCAGGGGGATTGTATATCAAAGAAAGAATTTTTCTTTTACTTTTCAAAGAGAGGCGCGAAATGGGGGGGCAGGGGGTAGGGCTGGGCAGGGAGAAAAGTGCAACAATGAATGAATGGAAATCCAAAATCTCTGTAAGTGTTCATTAAAATTATTAAATTTTTAAAAAATGGGGGGGAAGATATTTAGGACCGAGACTCTCTGCTCTTTGACTCCAGAGGGGCAAAAGTGATGGCCATCTGAGGTTACTCCTTAAACACCTTTGAGACAGCACAGTGAAGCAGCCAAGACCCCAGAGATATCTGTTACTCACCTCTCCTCCATGAACATCTATGGGGGTTTTTCCTGCAGAAAACAAGTCCTGGCTAGGCAACTTAAAGGATTATTTCTGGGATCTTGTCAAGAACACCATCCCTCCAGCAGCCATTTTTGCTTTTCTCATCACCGCAGCGCTAATGGGTACCCTCTGCTGCCTCACGTAAGTGACAATGGGATTTGGAGAGAGAGAGGGCCAGTAACAATCAAGTTTCCCACTGGCCCACACACCTGAAGTAAAGCAGGCCAAGGGTTAAGGAAAAGGGTTCTAGGGGCAAAACTGAAAAGCCATGCTACTCCCTCTTTAAAATCTTTTCTTTTTATTTCATTTTCCTTGACCCTTACCAATAACTGGCAGATACCATTTAATAACATGTGTCTCCAACTCATTATGTTATTACCTTCATTAGCTCCTCATTTCCTACCCTTTGACTCAGCAACTATGTTAAGAAAACATACCAAGTTATTTTTCTTCATAAATAATACCAATCCAATATAAATCATGTGATAAAAACAATAACAAAAAATTAAAAAAATAAAAAAACAATAACATAGCTTTTGTTCAAAGACATTTCAGAGGAAAATTAGTCAAAAATAGCTAGAAAAGCCCAGATTTAATTATTTGTCAGTTTTTACCAAGAGATAATTAGTTGTCTGACCCAAAAGATAGAGAAATAAGACAAATAATTACAAACTGGCAAAATAGAGACATAGAGTCCTAGTGAGAAAACATACGAAATATGCTTATGTGTCCTATTTTATCTGTGATCAATGAAGGTATTAAATTAGGTGAGAGACTAAATAGTTGGCCAGTTTTCAAGAAGAAATGAAATATAAAGAAGTGTGGGGGTCCTACTGGCTTCAAAAATCCAAACCACTCCTAAACATCCCATATATGTAGTGGTATTTTTAAAAGATTTTGCCTGGTAAAGGGCTTTTCACACTTCACAGTCTAATAAGTGGCAAGTTCAGTTTAATGGTGTGGTATGTCCATCTGTAGTTTCAATAGTTTAAAAATGAATCAGAATTAAGAACTGTGTCTAGGATACTGCCTTGCTTATGGATGTTGGCACACAAAAGTGATTGTAGGTAAACAGATTTGAAGTAGGCTAAGCTTCTGACAGAAGCACACTGCCAAAGAAACAGCCAGAGCTCAACGGGCTACCAGTTGTTTGAGGCTTAAAACAATACTTGTACCTTTGACCATTGTGAGAAAGACCATACAGCCCCTAGGAGGGCATGCTCCACAATGATTGCTTCAGATGCAGCCATAGGGAATAATGGACGGGAAGCACCTCCCACAAGGGAACAATGGACCTCCCAGAAAACAGGATCTGGCCCTAATCAGTGTTTTCCCAGCAGGATTTCATAATTACTATACAGCCACTCAACTGTATGTCTCAAATTCTTCCTCTTTCCCAATGGGCATGCTTATGGTGATTCTCTCTGTCCTTATACCTGGCCTATAGAGCAGGGGTCAGATGCTTTTGTTTCCATTCATAGGCCATTTAATCAAGATCCACACCCAAATCAAGCCCTGTGAGGCGGAGATTGTAAAAATGCTACAGGATCAGACAAGGTTTTGGTCTGTTGTTCATAAGATTGTTATGGGTCAGAATTGTCTCCAAAGCTGTGAGGATACTTGTGATATCTCCATTATAGCAGCTCTAGAGAACTAAGAGAATTACCAAACGTAGGGGGGAAATTTAAAATTAGCTCTCTTCCTTTTCCAGCTTTCTCCTTGGTGAACCAATCCAGTGAAGAACTCAAAAGCCGATGGAACAAGCATCATGTTTGGCTTGGTTAATTTCAAGAGACTAGAAAGTGAATTATTTCCTTAAGAAAAGAAAATAGCTACCAATTAAAGATGATTGGTGTTCCATCTTAATATTGTCTTTGTTTTTATTTTCTACTTCAAAAAGATAGTTGAAAAATAAGAACTATAAAAAGAATATATATTTATTGCAAGCTTTTCACAGAAATATCGAAAGAAGATAAAAGAAATTTAAACAGGTGTCTTTAGTCTAAGCCAATCAAGAAATTTAAGCAGGTATATGTTAATCTGCATAAGAAAATATGGTATACAGCATTTCCTAAATTAATTTGAACATGAACATTTTCTTTCAAATGAAGTATATTTCACTCTATTAGAAATGCTGATGCATGTATACTCAGAAAATATTCACATGTATACTTTGTCTTTTATTAACATAGTGTATTATATGTGCTATTTTGTATCTGATCTCTTTTTTCTTCATTAAACAGTATATGTTGTTGTTGTTGGTGGTGGTGGTGGTATGTGCTGTTGAGTCTCCTGTGACTCATAGCGACCCTATGTACAAGAGTCCTAAACCTCAATACAACAACTTCCAACCAAGAAAAGCCCTGGACCAGATGGTTTTACAAGTGAATTTTACAAAACATTTAAAGAAGAACTGT
>NW_006400019.1:2574865-2576108 GCF_000299155.1 Elephantulus edwardii | reverse complement strand
GGTCCCAAAATATTAGTAGGTATCTTATAAACTCCCAATTCTGGTATAAGAGTAATATTATCAGTAAGAGCTATATCTAATGCTGTGCTTCCCGAAGTGGCATGAACTAAGTCTGAGACATGCTGTCGCTGCTCACAGCGGGATTTTTGTTCACAGGATACTGCTGGCAGCTCACATTGTTTGCTGTGGGGCCTCGAGTTGACAGGCCCCCCTTGAAGTTTCCCGACCCAATCTTAACACCTTGCTTATTGAATAAAGATCTACATTCATTAGTCTAATGATATCCTTTTCCACGTTTTCTACAAAGCCCTGGAAGCCTGAATTTTTTTCTCTCCCTTCTTTCTTTCTGACAGTCTCTTTTCAAATGTCCTGATTTCCACAATTGTAACATTAATTTTGGGACAAATGTAAAGTTCTTTTAAAAACAGCTTTGTTTCTTAGCATTTAAGAAAGTCTAACTTTTTGGATTTCACAGGTAGTCAATAGAGGGTGTAACTTTTCTCTTTATATCCACTCTGAGAACTAAGTTGCATTTTCTCTTTTATCTGCTTCTAAACTTCTAGCTCATCTATCTATGCAGCTGTGAAAGATTGGTTGTCTCTTTATTGTTGGCATTCTGGACTACCAAAAATAAAGAAAAACTAGCCATTTTTCAAATGCAGTCTATTTTTAAAAAGTTTTTACTAATTCAGAGATTTTTATCCATGTTAAAAATTTTTTCAGCTGCAGCTTTTAAATTTATCAATTTTTAGAACTTATTCTTTGCTTACTTCATCTTCCAAATCAAGATTTTTCTCTTAAGTTAGCTTTAGTCTCTTACTTTTCATATTTCATTGAAATTATCAAATTGTATGAGCTCAAAGTACTATTATTACATTAAACCTAATAAGACAACAAACAACAATAACAAACTTAAAACAATCAACACAAACAGTTACTATTCTTATTAAAGCCCATACAGGCTAAAATTCAATAGGAATTTGTTCTTTATGTGCTATTCATAAATCTCTCATAACATTATACCAAGTTTTAAAATTTGACTATGTTCTACCTACTGGCTTTAACCCGTAATATCACTATACATACTGAAACAACTGCAAAAATTACTTTTCTCTTACTTTTACCCCTGAGCTCTTAAGTAATTCCTTAATTAATGTAATGTACTGAGCTTCAGAAGATGGGCTGTTCCCCATGATTCCTTTTTATCAATTCTACCTCTGAATTTTTAATACGTTTTCAGAGG
>NW_006400019.1:2572961-2574495 GCF_000299155.1 Elephantulus edwardii | reverse complement strand
GAGGGTCCCAAAGAATAGAATAATTTTATAATAAAGAGACAAACAGCCAGGAATGAGATAGAGCAGAGAGCGTAAAACAGGGGGTCAACAGTTCTTGACTGAAGACCGCGAGCCATGCTTCTCTGCGTATTTATATAGAATCACAAGGAAGTACAAAACAAAGGATAATGGTGAAATCTTTTACGGATAAAGTCAAGTTCCTCTTTATGTTAATCTCAAGAGGGAGGGATTCATTTGATAAAAAAGAAGAACAATGTTGACTCCTAAGGAATGTCCCAGTGTCACAACATGACCTCCTAAGGAATGCCCCAGTGTCACAAGGTGACCTTCAGCTTGTATTAAGCCTCCCTCATTTCCCGATACAGCATTTGGTCTACTATTATTAAATTTTATATTCGGCTTCCCTCACCCAGCTATTCCATTGCTTGCAATATATCCCAAGAAAATGTGAACTAAGACACAAACTGAGATTTGTACACCAATATTCTTGGCAGCATTATTCACTATCACAAGGACATGGAAACAGCCCAGATGTCCAACCACAAACAAATGGGTTGAGAAGTTGTGGTACATTCACATAATGGAATACTACGCAGCATGCAGAAGCAATGATTTTGTTAATTACTACCTAACTTGGGAGGGACTGGAGAGCATTTTGCTGAGTGAACTCAGTCCCACAAGGACAAATACTGTATAAAACCATTATTGTGGGATGAGTATAAGGATCCAGGGCATGGGGAGAAAGGGTGGAAATAGAGGGGTGTGGATGAGGGGTAGGGTGTTAATCATAGGGTTTCACAATTCGATGAGTGAGTGGGGTAAAGGAAGTGGGAAGGATCTTTTGTGAAAAAACAATGTATTCAAACTTTGTAAATAAATCAAATTTTTTTAAAAAAATCAGAAGTTGTGTTGCCTTGGAGAAATACATTGTTAAAGTGCTAAAGAGCCAGAACGGGAGTTGAAAGATTAAGGTTCACCTGATTCTGGCTGTGGTGTTTTCAACCTCTTGCATCTGAGGCTGGACAGTGAGCAAGGATGAGAAGCAGAATGAGTTGTGGTGTTGGAGAAGAGAGCACTGAATATCTATCCCACAGACTGTCAAAAGAACAAACAAATCTGTTTTGGAGGAAGTGCAACCAGGGTGCTCCTTAGAGGTCAGGATGGCCAAATTTTATCTCACATGTTTTGGGCATATTGTCAGGAGGGGACATCGTGCTTGGGAAAGTAAAGAATCAGAGAAAGGGAGGAAGAGTCTCAACAGAATAGATGGCGAGAATGGTGTAGGGTAGGGCGAGGTTCCGATCTGTTGATAAAGTCGCTCTGAGTCCTGGCCCACTGGAAGGCGCCTGACAACTCTGTTCCAGATGGGCGAAGAACTCCAGTTGACACCCTCCCATAGATGTGGCCACCTGAAGCCTCAGGGACTGCTGTCGTGCGTGGGCAGCGTGCTCGGGGCTCTCGAGAGCTGCAGTCCGCCGTCCTCGCGACCCGCGCGCGGGAGGATTGTGGGCTCAGCGCACCTCCCTCCTACAGG
>NW_006400019.1:2562192-2572861 GCF_000299155.1 Elephantulus edwardii | reverse complement strand
TCACGATGCTGCCAATTGGCCCAGTGGTGAGAATCTTTGTCTTTTTGATATTGAGCTTCAGTCTATATTAAAGGCTGCAGTCCTTGACTTTCTGCAGCAAACACTTCAGGTCCTCCTTAGTTTCAGCAAGCAGGATTGTGCCATCTGCATAACACAAATTGTTGATGAGTCTTCCTCCAACCCTGATGCTACATTTATCCTCATAGAACCTAGTCTCCTGGATAATATGTTCTGCACCTAGATTGAAAAGGTATGGAGATAGGACATCCCTGGTGTACACCCTTCCCAATTTTGAACGATGCAGTGTTCCCTTGCTCAGTTCTGACAACTGCCACCTGGTCCAAGTATAGGTTTCGCATAAGCACCATCAAGTGTTCTGGGATTCCCATTCTTCTCAGAGTCAGCCACAGTTTGTTGTGGTCCACACAATCAAATGCCTTTGCATAATCAATGAAACACAGACACTCCTCTGGTACTCCCTGATTTCAGTCACGAGCTATCTAACATTAGCTACAATTCCCTAGTACCATGACCCCTTGTAAAGCATACATATAGGACTAGTCAAATTCTAAAATCTGTTAAGAAGCTAATGAAACTTCCTGTGAATGGGATTGGTATGTTTTTGAGTGAGTCTCACATTGCTATAGCTGTTTTGATGATTTGAAAGCTCAGAGAAAAGCATACTGTATGCTAAAATGGTATCTGAGTCTTCGCGCCTCCACAGTCTCCGGCGCCCGTAGGCCCGCGGCACCCACGCTCGCGCGCTGTCCGCCTGCTGTCCCCGCGTCCCGGCCCCTGCGAGATGACGCTGAAGGCGAGCGAAGGCGAGGGCGGAGGTGGCATGCGCACGGCGCTCTCGGACCTCTACCTGGAGCATTTGCTGCAGAAGCGCAGCCGGCCAGAGGTGAGCGGAGCCGTCCGAGGAGGGCAGGCGGGGGCGCCGGGGCAGCCCGGCTGCACCCCGGCCCCGGGGCAATGGCGGGCCCCGGAGGGGCAGACTGAAGCGGCAGCAGCGCCCGACAAGCCAGGTGGGCAGCCGGGGGACCGAGGCCCTGCGAGCGCGCAGGCAGGTCTCAAAAAACTTGGTGGACGGCGGGCCGGGGACAGGTCGGCTGGCCGCCTGGAGGTGCCTGGGTTCATGCCGGCCGGCAGGGTTATAAACGCCGGCCTTGGACTTCAGCGCCCTTGCTCCCGTCTCCTGAGTACATCTGTGGGTGGAGTGAGACTGCGAGGCTTCTGGGGAACGGCTGTTAACCTCGATTGTCTATTGCGGCTGAATGGCTTTCCCCCAGGTCAGCGACCTGCTTCTTGTTTTTGTGCCTGGGCCCGGGCTTGGACCCAGAGAGGGGGTAACCACCTGGCGGCCTCTCACAGTGGCCTGGGCTTCCTCACCGCCTTGTCCAGAGAGAACACACACCCCACACGGATAGGCCGAAGCTGTCACTTCCAGACCTGGATCTGCTTGTTCAGACCTCTCTAGTTGTAGGGCCTGGAAGAGTGGGGCCCTGACTTGCTGGCTGACTCCATAGATGACTAAAGAGGGAAATACTGGAGATTAACTGTAACTCTCTGCCTTTACAGATAAGAAATTGAGTAATACGAGGTAGGTAATATGGCGGAGTGGCCATTGGGGCCCCTTCGGGCTGGACGGAATTCGCTCCGGGACAATTTACAAGCCTCAGAACTGAAGCTAGATTGTGTGTGTGCAGTCACAGTTCATGCCTGCTTTACCACGTCACCTCTCCTAGGCTCACATGAGAAACGGAACAAACAGTATCTCTGTCAGATGACATGACAACATTGAAAATCACATGGTAGAGCGTTCACTAGAGGGGCATTGGGTTCTTGCACTACCTAACTTTCTGTGGGCAAATTTTCCCTTCCCGACAATTGAGAGGTTACTTGGCTGAGCCATAGCTTTTATCTATTTATTTCTTTTTGTTCAAATTTTACATACCAACTTCTGTGACACTGAATACATTCTTCTGGTTGTGCATTCACCACCACTGTCATTTATCAAATTATTCTACCAACATTAACACAACTCAGTGTCCCAGTGCTCCCTAAACAAGAGCTCCCCTTTCTTGCCTCCCTCCCCTGTTTTTATGTGCCACCGATTCAGAACCGACTGGGGAGGGGGAGTTCTCAGGCAGGAGATTGCCCATCCTGCTCCCACAGAAGAGCAGCTGCTGGATTAAAACCTTGTGCCTTTGGGGTTGCAGTGCAGGTTCTTACCACTAGGTCACCAGAGCTCCCTCCACTAGTAACAACTGAAAAAAGTCTGCGGTTTCATATGAGTGAGATCATGCAGTATTTGTCCTCTGCTGACTTCACTCAGCAGTGTTTTCAAGGTGCAGCTATTGCTGCATATTTCTTTTTCTCTGTTTTGTGACTAGAGCTACATTGAAAATTAGTAAGTGTGCAGGTTTCTGTGTTCCTACCTTCACCTCTGGGTGTATGTGTAGGGTTCGATTGCTGGGTTGTGTGGTGGTGCTATGTTCTACTTTTTAAGGAAGTGTCAAACGGTTTTCCACAGTGGCTGTATCATTTTACAACCTCGCCAACACCTCATTTCCCATTTTTATGATCTGTGCCATTCTAATTGGGACAAGTTAGTATGACTCTCAACAAGATGTACTGACACTGTGACTACCAGTGGGCCTAAGCATGGCAGAGCTCATAAAGATGGCACCGAATAGGGCAAGTTCCAGTCTCTTGGAATTTGGGCGAGTGAAACGAGGGTTGTACTGAGTCATGAATGAAAGGCGCCCTGGTGGTACAACAGTTAAGCACTTGGCTGCTAACTTCAAGGTTGGCAGTCCTAACCCATCTCACAGCCCTGTGGGAGAACGGCTGGGCAACCCACTTCCATCAGCTAGCTTAGAAAACCTTAAGGAGGCAGCTCTGCTCTGTCACATGGGGTCACCGTGAATCAAAATTGACTTGATGGCACCTAGTAAAGGCAATAGCGACTAGGAGACTCAGAAAGTCTGCTGTCAGGGGCCTCTCTAAATTGCTAAAGAGTAATGATGTCAATCTGAAAACTAAGGCATCTCTGATTCCAGCCATGGGCTTTTTAGTCACTTGCTCTGCATCTGAGTGCTAGACACTGACTAAGGCTGACAGAAGACTTGATGCCTTTGGCTGGGTTGTGGGATGAGAGTGCTGAATATCCCATGGATGGCCAAAAGACCAAACAGATATGTCTTGGAGAGAGTGCAGCCAGAGTGATCCTTGGAGCCAAAGATGCCAGAGTTTTGCTTCATGTACTTTGGGCTTGTTAAGAGAGGCAGTTCCTAATGTTGGAGAGAATGTGGCGAGATAGGAACTCTTATACACTCTAAAATGGTACAACCACTCTGAAAGGCAGTTTTGAATTTCCTCAGAAAGCTGAACATAGAAATTCCATATGACCCAGCTATTCCATTGCTTGAAATATACCCCAAGAGAATAAGAACTGAGGCATAAACGGAGATTTGTATACCAGTGTTCATAACTGTGTTGTTCACCATCGCGAGAACATGGAAACAGCCCAAATGTCCAACCACAATCGAATGGATTGAGAGATTATGATACACAATGGAATACTACGCAGCACGCAGGAGCAATGTTTTTGTAAATTACTACCTAACTTGGGAGGGAGGACTGGAGCATTATGCTAAGTGAGCTAATTCAGTCCCTTAAGGACAAAATCTGTATACGGCCATTATTGTAGAACAAGTATGAGGATCCAAGGAGGGCAGGAGGGAGCAGAGGGTTGAGGATGGAAAGGTGGGGAGATGTTAATCATAGGGTCACACAATTTGATGTGTGGAGGGAGGGATGGGTAAAGGAAATGAGAAAGATCTGGTGTGAAAAACAATGTATATGAACTTTGTAAGTAAACCAGTGTCAAATAAAAGTTCTATTTCTTTTTTTTTTTTAAAAAGAGAGGCTGTCCCTTGGAATGACACACAATGCTTGGGTAGGTGGGTCAGTGAAGGAGAGGAAGACCCTCCATGAGATAGGTTGAGATCAATCCTCTTATATCCTAGTTTATCAGTAGACATTTTGGTCTGGCTAAATTGTTTTTAAATTTTACTTTAAAAAAAACCACCAAACCCCAAAAATTTAACCAACTAAAATGTCCACTGATAAACTAGGATATAAGAAAATTGATCTTCACCAAAAATATCTATTCCTGATATTCTAGTTTGGCATCTTGCCTAGGGAAAACAAAGCGCTTAAAATAGGTTAGCTTATCTTCTCTAACTAAAATACAGTATAGAATTTTCATGATAAAACGCTAATCTATTAAGCCTTAAGTGGCCACAATAAAACCTGATTCTTATCTGCAGGCCACCTAAATCCACCTTCTTGTTTTGAAAATAAATTCATAATGTTCCTGGAAGAGAAAGGCAGGGAAAACAGACTGGCTAAAACCACACCATAGACTGGAAAAAATGGCATGAAGACTAAGTCATCTGAAAATTATGCTTATTTTCTTTCATTCCTATGAAATGAGAAAGTTGGAATGGAAACACTCCTTCCTCAAATTAATAAATTAGAGAATATAAGTTTACCTATTTTAAGTGCTTTGTTTTCCCTAGACAGTATACCAAACTAGAATATCAGGAATAGATATTTTTGGTTAAGATCAAGTCTCATATCCTATTTTATCAGACATTTTGGGCTGGTTAAATCGTTCTTGAATTTTATGTTCTTGTGCTTATCAAGTTTATATACATTCTGTACACTATTCTTCATTCACATTGTGTTTTATACCCTCATTCTCATTCATTACATTTTGTAAACTCAGTCCCCATTGAACCATGCCCATCATTACCCCATCTTTTCAGGTCCCCAAATTGGTTAATTCTTTCTTGTGCTAAGTGGCATACCTATCGGGACAATTGAACACTGCTCTAGACATTGTCAGTGCCCCCAGTGCTGCTTCAATGTCTTTTCCAGGCAGAACAGTGCTCCTAGTGCTTCCTGTTTTCTCCTGAGGCATGTGTGTACATAGTGCATGGGACAGATCAAAGGCAAGGGCACAGCACTTGGATTTCTCTCTGTCTTCTTGAATGGACTTAGTGCCTTAGAAAGAAAGTGCCTAGTTAATGGTTGATTTTGATGCTGCTTCCAGTAAAAGCAGTTCTTAGACTTTCCTCTCCCCGCCCTGTGCCCTCGACTCTGCTCAGTAGTGTTGCCTAGCCAGAACGAATCCTGGTCTAATACCTTGGAGCACTTGGGTTTTTTCTCGGGTTCTCAAAGAAAGTCTCCACTGTTGCCACAGAGCAGCTGGCAGAGAGTCTACAGCACCGATGTCTGTACTTCTCTGCCTTTTCTGTTCAGTGCTTGGAATGGAAAACCACTTTCCGTTGCCCAGGCTCTTTCCACCCCTACCCCCACTGCCAAGTTTGTTTTTCATCTCCTTTTCAATTCCAGCTTCCTCTGAACCCTGTTGCAGATGTTTCCTCGAAAGGGGATTCAGAGCGGCCCACTGCCTGGCTCTGCCAGATAGAGCAGCGTGGGGGCAGGAGGGGCTAAGAGGGCTGTGGCTCTCGCCTTTCTCCTGAATCCTTTTAGCTAGGGTCACTTCCACCTTGGGGTGGAATGGGGAGAGGGAAGCCATTCGGTAGACTTGGTGTGCCAGTAGCCCGCCCTCTCCTAGCTGAACCTGTGCAAGGAGAGGGAGATTGCCCATCTTTTCCCCACAGAGCTGCTGATGGATTCTAACCATCTGCCTGCAGGTTGGCAGCTCCCTGCCAACTCCCTACCAGTGGGGCTTCCAGAGCTCAAAAAATGCAGATGTATGCCTTGATCTTCTTTCAAGGAAGATCCTTTTCAGACCAAAGCACTGTTCTAGGTGCTTATAGTTGTTGTTAGGTGCCATGGAGTCAAGTCTGACCCACAGTGACCCTATGAACAAAAGATCTGAACCCTGTCCTGTCCTGCGCCATCCTCACATTTCCTGACACACTAGAGCCCATTGCTCCAGTCACTGTGTCAGTCCACCTGGTTGAGAGTCTTCCTCTCCTCGTCAACTCTCCACCTTTCCCAGCATCATGTCACTCTCCAAGGTATGTCCCTCTCCCAAAGTATATGAGGTGAAGCCCTAAGTAAATAGTGCAAATAATGTCTACAGCATGTTAGGGGCCACAGAGGGATGTGGAAGCAAGTGGAGGCAGAGTGTAGTCACAGTGCCAACCACAGGCACTAACCTAATTGAATAAATAAATGGATGAAACAGTGATGTCTCTGCGTACTCGGGAGCTCCTGAGAGGCAGAGACCATGGCTTAACTAGCTTGTTCCCTGGACTTACTGCAGATTACGTTAATAACACATGAATGTGTATTTTCTCTCTCTCTTACACACACACATACACACACAAGTATGCTTCTAGGCTAGTGAGGAGAGAGAGGACCGGTCGCAGGAGTACGCAGAAGGAAGAAGGCCTATCCTTTTCTGAGTAGTCCAGGGATGTTTTACTGGCGAGAGGCGCTAGAAAGGGTGGCTTGAACAGGTGGCTGGGGTACACATTTGGAATGGAGAAATCGTTCTTTGCTTTTGACACCTTTCCTATTGTCAGTTATTTCTTTAGTTGCCATGTTGGAAGTTTCCGTTTTTCTTAGTCATCATTTACAACTTCTGGCAAGCGTGATAGTGACTCTTAGTCATTGCAAGCGGAACTATCTGGGTGAATAAGCACATTTGAAAGACTAACTCTTGAACTTTCCTGCCTGGAATTTGTTCTTCCTCTGCTTAGCTTTGCTGAGTCCTTAATTTAACGGCTGACATGTTAAAAGCAATCTTGGTAATAAAGCTGAATAAGAAGAATCTGAGGTAAGAGTGCCAGTTTATCTTCTTGTTCTTAGTACACTATAAACACTAAAATATTGCGTGTCAGTTTGTTCATCTTCTCAAAGGTCATTCTGTATTTTGTGGACTAAGACCTTCTAATCTTCATTCCATAGGACATTATACAGGATAACTACCAACTCTGGAAATATAGGCAAATAAACACATGATAAAATACCATCACTTATGTTTTCACTCTTTATGACTACCTGTATATGACTGTTTACAAAGACACATAAAGCATACAATTTCTTTTTCAGGTATGGAGGCCAAGTGTGAGCTGCAAAGTGTCACTGTACCTGAGATTCCATTTTGGGATTTTGTTGCTTTTTTTAACTTAGTTATATATTCTTTTTTTTAAATTGTATTTCATTCATGTACATTGAATGCAATACAGTTAAAAATGGATTTAAAAGTATTGTTTTATATAATCTTATTTAAATTGTTTCATACACTCATTCATATACATTGTATTTTATATAATTACTATTTGTCTATGCCTATTATTACCCCATCTTTTCAAATACCTGTTGAATCTCTCCTATTCCTTCACTGTCCCCAGCTGCACTAAACTCCGCCAACCCAGTAGTTCCATCCTTCCCAATTTCCCTACCTCTAACCCCTTTCCGCCTTCCTTATTGAACATTAATATGCCTCTTGCTCAGTTATCCTTCTGTTTTTACAGTTTTTGTGTATGTAGTGTTTGTCATTAGGAGACTGAGTTAGTTCACTCAGCATAATACTCTTTAGCCTATCCCGTGTTATATAGTATTTTACAAAATCCTTGTTCCATTGTGATTGTTAGCTTCTGATGAGTCAAGTACAACTCATAGTGACCTAATGAGCAAAAGATCTGAACCTTGTGCCATCCTCATACTTCCTGACACATAAGAGCCCTTTGCAGCGGTTACCATGTCAATCCACCTGGTTGAGGGTCTTTCTCTCTTTTCGCCAACCCCCCACCCTTCGCAGCATCATTTCCTTCTCCAAGGAATAGCACCTCCTAGCAACATGCTCAAAGTATGTGAGGTGAAGCCTCACCATTCTGGCCTCCAAAGAACACTCTGGCTGCACCCTCTGCAAGACATATCTGTTGGTTCTCCTGGCTGCCCACGGGATGTTCACCACTCTTCTCCAACACCACAGCTCAAAGGCATCAATTCTTCTGTCATCCTTATTCACTGTCCAGCTCTCAGATACATAGCAATTGATCAGAAAGACTATGGCCTGAATCAGATGCACCTTAGTCCTCAAACTGACACAAATATGCCTTAATAATTTGGAGAGGTGGTTAACTACAGATTCTCCCAATGAAATATATCTCGTTATTTCCTGACTGCTGATACTAAGGGTGTTAAGTGTGGACCCAAGCAAGATGAAGATATTGACAGTCTCAATCTCCTCTCCATCCATCATGCTGTGGCATCTCAGTACAGTGGTAAGAATCTTTGTTTTCTTGACATTTAGATGCAGTCCATACTGAAGCCTGTATTCCTTGATCTTATGCAACAAGTGCTTCAAGTCCACCTCACTTTCAGCAAGTAAGGTTATTGATGAGTTTCACTCAAATCCTGATGCCACATTCCTCTTCATAGAGTCCAGGTTCTCAGATAATTTGCTCAGCATATAGATTGAATAGGCATGAAGAGAGAATACAGCCCTGACGCACTCTCTTCCCAATTCCAAACCATGCAGTGTTTTCCTGCTCTGTTCACACAACAGCCTTCTAGTCCAGGTATAGGTTCCTATGAGCACAATAAAGTGCTCTGGGATTCCCATTCTTCTCAGTATCAGCCACAACTTGATCCACACAGTCAAATGCCTTTGCATAGTCAATAAAGCACAAATAGACATTCTTCTGGTATTCTCTGCTTTCATCCGGAATCCATCTGACATCAGCAATGATATCCCTGGTGCCATGGCCTCTTCTAAATCCTGCTTGACCTTCTTGTTTCCATTAACAGATGCAGCCTTGAATGTGCTTACCAGTCTATGCCAGGAAATTTGGAGGACAGCTGTCTGGCCAACAGATTGGAAGAGGTCCATATTTGTTCCCATTCCCAAGAAAGATGATCCAGCTGAATGTGGAAATTATTAATATCACATGCAAGCAAAATACTGCTGAAGATCATTTAAAAATGGCTAGAACTGTATGTAGATAGAGAACTGCCAGCAGTTCAAGCAGAATTTAGAAGAGGCCAGTGTTCCATAGTGCTGCATAGTATCGCATTGTGTGAATGTACCACGGTTTCCCAATACATTCATTTATTGATGGACATTTGGGCTGTTTCCATGTTCTTGCAATGGTGAATAATGCTGCTTTGAACATTGGTGTACAAGTCTCCATTTGTGCCTTAGTTCCTTTTCTCTCAGGATATATTCCTAGCAGTACAATAGCTGGGTCATGTGGGATTTCTTTATTCACCTTTTTGAGGAAATGCCAAATTGCCTTCCAGAGTGATTGTATCATTTTACAGACCCACTAATTGTGTGAGAGTTCCTATCTCACCATGTCCTCTCCAGCATTTATTACTTGCTATCTTATTAAACTTTGCTACTCCTACTGAGGTGAGAAAAACAACATTGACAGAGAACTGCCAGAAGTACAAGCTGATTTTAGAAGAGGCCATGGCACTAGGAACATCATTGCCAATGTCAGATGGATCTTGGCTGAAAGCAGAGAGTACCAGAGGAATGTCTGTTTTTGTTTCCTTGACTATGCAAAGGCATTTGACTATGTGGGTCATAACAAATTGTGGCTCTTGAGTCACCCCCGCGCAGCTTGCTGTTCTTGTGCGGCCTGCTCTTAGACCCTGCCCTCGCCTCTTTGGTACTTGGAACCCTTTTCATCAAGATGCCTGAGGAAGTGCACCATGGAGAGGAGGAGGTGGAGACCTTTGCCTTTCAGGCAGAGATTGCCCAACTTATGTCTCTTATCACCAATACCTTCTATTCCAACAAGGAAATTTTCCTTAGAGAGTTGATCTCTAATGCTTCTGATGCATTGGACAAGATTCGCTATGAGAGCCTGACAGACCCTTCCAAGCTGGACAGTGGGAAAGAGCTGAAAATTGACATCATCCCTAACCCCCAGGAACGTACTTTGACTCTTGTGGACACAGGCGTTGGCATGACCAAGGCTGATCTCATAAATAACTTGGGAACAATTGCCAAGTCTGGTACCAAAGCCTTTATGGAGGCTCTGCAGGCTGGTGCAGACATCTCCATGATCGGTCAGTTTGGCGTTGGCTTTTATTCTGCCTGTCTGGTGGCAGAGAAGGTGGCAGTGATCACAAAACACAATGATGATGAGAAGTATGCCTGGGAGTCTTCAGCTGGGGGCTCCTTCACAGTTGGTGCTGACCATGGTGAGCCCATTGCTCGGGGTACGAAAGTCATTTTGCACCTTAAAGAAGACCAGACAGAATACTTAGAAGAGAGACGAGTCAAAGAAGTAGTGAAGAAGCACTCACAGTTCATAGGCTACCCCATCACCCTCTCTCTGGAGAAAGAACGAGAGAAGGAAATCAGTGATGATGAGGCAGAAGAGAAAGGTGAGAAAGAGGAAGAGAAGGATGGCGAAGAGAAGCCCAAGATAGAAGATGTGGGTTCAGATGAGGAGGATAACACTGGCAAAGACAAGAAAAAGAAAACAAAAAAAATTAAGGAGAAGTACATTGATAGGGAAGAACTGAACAAGACTAAGCCCATTTGGACCAGAAATCCTGATGACATCACACAGGAGGAATATGGAGAGTTCTACAAGAGTCTCACTAATGACTGGGAAGACCACTTGGCAGTCAAGCACTTCTCAGTAGAGGGCCAGCT
>NW_006400019.1:2559012-2561392 GCF_000299155.1 Elephantulus edwardii | reverse complement strand
AGCGGATCATGAAAGCACAGGCACTTCGGGACAACTCGACAATGGGCTACACGATGGCTAAAAAGCACTTGGAGATTAACCCCGATCATCCAATTGTTGAAACACTGAGACAGAAAGCCGAGGCAGACAAGAATGATAAAGCTGTTAAGGACCTGGTGGTGCTGCTGTTTGAAACCGCACTGTTCTCTTCTGGTTTCTCCCTTGAGGATCCCCAGACTCACTCCAACCGCATCTACCGCATGATTAAGCTAGGCTTAGGCACTGATGAAGATGAGGTGACTGCTGAGGAACTGCTGTTCCTGATGAGATCCCCCCACTTGAGGGTGATGAGGATGCATCTCGCATGGAAGAAGTCGATTAAAAGTTCCTACTGTGACACCCCTGTGTCTCCCACAGCAGCCTTGAGTTGCCCTCTCCCATCTGGGTCCATCTGCTGATAGCTAGTATTTTTCTTTCCTGTCCTGTGTGTTAAGACAGGATGTAACTCTGGCCTCAACCTCAAGAATGAGGGTGGGATATTGTGTATTGTGAGTTTTGTTTATTTTGTTCTGAAAATTAAAGTATGCAAAATAAAGAAGATGACATTTTATACAAAAAAAAAAAACCAAATTGTGGCTAACATTGAGAAGGATGGGACTCCCAGAATTGTGCTCATATGAAACCTATACTCAGACAAGGAATCAGTTGTCCAAAGAGAGCCCTGCGTGGTTCAAAATCAGGAAAGGAGTGTGTCAGCAGTGCGTCTTGTCTCCATACCTTTTCTGTCTATATGCAGAACAGATCATGCAGGAAGCAGAGCTTTATGAGGAATGTGGCATCAGGATTGGAGAAAGAATCATCAACGACTTATAATTATGCAGATGACACAATCCTGATTGCTGAAACTGAGGAAGACCTGAAGCATTTGCTGCAGAAGGTCAAGGACTGTAGTCTTCAATATGGATTGAAGCTCAATATTAAGAAGACAAAGATTCTCACCATTGGGCCAGTTGGCAGCACCATGATGGATGGAGAAGAGATTGAGGTTGTTAACAGTTAGAGCTTGCTTGGCTCTACAGTCAGCACTCTTATGGCACCAGCAGTCAGGAAATCAGAAGACTAATTACATTGAAAAATCTGTCAGGGACCTCTTCAGAGTGCTAAAGAGTAATGATGTCAATCTAGAGACCAAGGTGCGCCTGATCCAGGCCATGGTCTTCACAATTACTTGCTCTATATCAGGAAGCTGGACAATGACTAAGGGTGACAGAAGAATAATCAATGTCTTTGAGTTCTGGTGCTACAGAAGAGTGTTGAACACACTGTGGATTATCATCAAGAGAACAAGCAGGTCCGCACTGGAACGGGTGAAACCAAGTTGCTCCTTGGAAGCAAGGGTTTTTGTAGCTCTCACATACTTTGGGCATGTATCTGGGGGGGACAGTGCAAGAGAGGAAAGCCCTGAATGAGATGGATTGATATGCTAGAATTTTGAAGCTCTGTCTCACATGCTTTGAGCAGGTTGCCAGAAAGGACCAATCATTGGAGAAGGACATCATGCTTGGAAGGGTGGGTAGACAGCGCAGGAGTGGAAGACCCCAGATGAGGGAGGAGATGGATCAACACAGTGACTGGGATAAAGGAGGTAGATGTGTCAGGGACAGTTAGATTGGCTCAGGATAGGGCAGGGTTCAACAACAGTAACAAATGGAATGAGATGGTATCTCAGTGTGGTTTTGATTTGCATCTCTCTTATTGCCAGTGTTTTTGAGCATTTGTGTCTGTTGGCCATCACAATGTCTCCTTCCTCTGTGAAAAGTGTTTTGCCCATTTTGTAACTGGTTTATCAGTCTTTTTCTTATGGAGGCCCTGTAGGATTCTGTAAACTTTTATTAGGAGGCCCTTGTCTAAGATGGCATTGCCAAATGTTTTTTCCCCCAGTCTGTATGTTTTGGATGCACTTGCTTTTCCAAGGGTCCCTTTCATCAATTTTACCCACTCCTGGTTGTGCACTTCTAGCTATATTTGCAAGCCTGTGTATGCCATAGGCTAGGCCTTCTGAGGTTGGTCCCATTTTGTCTCATATGATCCTTATGATTTTGGAGTTTTACCCCTCAATCTCTGTTCCACCTTGATTTTGATTTGTGTGTGTGGTATGAGATGTGGATCTTGTTTCCGTTTTCGGCAGGTAGATAGCCAGTTGTGCATCACCATTTGTTGTTGTTGTTGTTGTTATGTGCTGCCAAGTTGTTTGCGACTCATAGCGACCCTATGTACAACAGCCCTAAACCCTGCTCTATCCTGTGTCAATCGCATTGCCTCTGACACACCCATCACGATTACCCCAGTCACTGAATCAGTCTACCTCATAGAGGGTCTTCCCCTCCTGCACTGTCCCTCC
>NW_006400019.1:2545562-2558181 GCF_000299155.1 Elephantulus edwardii | reverse complement strand
CAGCCAGTTTGTTATGATCCACACAGTCAAATGCCTTTGCATAATCAATGAAACACAGATAGACATTCCTCTGGTATTCTCTGCTTTCGGCTAAGATCCGTCTAACATCAGCTACAATTTGTTAAGAGATTATTATTTCCCCACTTGATAGGTTTGATTCCTTGCCAAATACCAATTAACTGTAGGTAGGTAGATGAGTTGGTTTTTGAGCTCCCGATTCTATTGCATTGAGCTGTGTCTGTCCTTGTGCCACTATGAGGCTGTTTTGGTTACAACAGCTATATATTCTGTTTTGAGATCTGGGAGTGCTATGCCTCTTACTTAATTTTTCTTTTTCAGAAGACCTGTTGCTTATCCAGAGTCTCTTCCCTTTCTAAATGAACCTGCCAACTACTTTTTCTATCTCTTTGAAGAGTGAGGTTGTTATCTGTTTTGGGATTGCATTGAACATGTAGATTGCTTTTGGTAGGATTGTTATTTTCACAATGTTGAGTCTTGCTATCCTTGAAAAGGGAATTTTTTCCATTTAGTTAGGTCTTTTATTGTTTCTTTTAGTAGTATTTTGTAGTTTTCTTTATAAAGGTCTTTTGTGTCTCTGGTGTTACGGTTATGCGTGTTGCACAGAATGACTCTGGGAGTGTTCCTGACTCTTCAGTAACCCTGTATCAGGTTTCTTGCCGGAGGAGACTACCCATCTTTCTTCCTCAGAGAACCTGGTGGATTTTTTTTTTTTTATGAACCTGGTGGATTTAACAGCTAGCTAGCTCTCTGTGTAACACACCACCAGGACTTGGAGCTCAGACTTATAACCAGTGCTGACTTTTTTCTTTTCCTAATTCTTTTATTAAAATAACACATGCACATAATACTTCATTTGAAAGGTATCTGTGGTTATGTGGAGAGATAAGACAAAATTCTTCTTAACCCATTCAATAGCATTCAAATTCCCATCCTTAGAAGTAACCACTCTTATCTTCTTGCAGAGATAAATTTATGCAGTTTAAGCAAACCTTACTTTGTGCCTGTTTCACTATTTATGCTGACAATAGCATGATCCTCTTCACTTTGTTTCCTTTTTTCACTTACTATACCTTCAAGATTATTTAACATCTGAACACACTTATGCCCAGAATGTCCTTATGCTGATGCGATCATAGCTCTGCCGAGAACCTTGCAGTTGCATGGAGTTTTGTGCTCCCAATCCTGCCATGTGATTTGCGGTCGTGTGAGGTTTTTTAATTTCCCGTTGCCATGTGAGGAGGAGGTTTCTGTTTTTCAGTACTTCCCTTATTGAGGCCATTCAATAACGAACAGTGTTTCAAACCACTTTTATCAGACCTTTGGCCTCTTAGAACGGATGCAGCAAGTCAAAATGAAAATGTTATTACATAAGCTTCAACCTTGAGACCTCCTATTCTCTTGTTTTTCTGATCTTTTTTCCTTTGGCCACGGAGTAGGTCACTGGGTATTGCTCAATAATGTGTGTGTGTGTGTGTGTGTGTCTGTGTGTATCTATGTCTGAACACACATGCTATACATGCATGTACACATACATATATAGAGACATTCCAATGGGTGTGAAGTCGTGTCTCCTTCTGGTCTCAGTTTCTGTTTCCCCAGACACTCATGACAATGAGCATGTGCTCATTTTTGTTATAGAGTTGTTACTGTATGCTCTAAATACAGTTCCTTCAGTCTTGCAGACCTTGTCATTGTCTAATGATGAACAGAAGACTGCTGGGGCGGAACCATGAGACAAGCATTTCACATGGTTTAGTGGGTAGGAGTTGTGCTGCTAACTTAAGTGCACATGGTTCAAGTCCATCAGCTTCTCCTTGGGAGAAAGATGAGTAATCTCTTGTCATGTGATTTATTGTTTCTAAAAAGTCACTGGAGGGTCAGCTATGAGTTGGCTCCAACTGGACAGGATTTAACAACAACAACAGTATGAATAACTTGTGTTATGCAGATGACACAACCTTGCTTGCTGAAAGTGAGGAGGGCTTGAAGCACTTGCTGCAGAAGGTCAAGGACTACATACAGCTTTCTGTATGAATTGCATCTCAATGTCAGGAAAACAAAGATTCTTACCACTGGTCTGATAGGCAGCATCATGATGGATAGAGAGGAGATTCAAACTGTCAACAGCTTCATCTTGCTTGGATCCACAGTTAACACCCTTGGTACCAGGAGTCAGGAAATAAGGAGACACATTGCACTGGGAAAATCTGCAATTAGGGACCTCTCCAAATTATTGAGTAGTGATGTCAGTTTGAGGACTAAGGTGCATCTGATTCAGGCTATGGTCTTTCCAGTTACTAGCTATGCATCTGAGAGCTAGGCAGTGAATAAGGATGACAGGAAAAGAATTGACACCTTTGAGCTGTGGTGTTGGAGAAGAACACTGAGCATCCCATGGACGGCCAGGATAACCAACAGATATGTCTTGGAGAGGGTGCAGCCAGAGAGCTCTTTGGAGGCAAGAATGATGATGCTTTGTCTCACATACTTTGAGCATGTTGCTAGAGGGACTATGCCTTGGAGAGGGCCATGATGCTGGGAAGGGTATAGGGTTGACGAAGAAGAGGAAGACCCACAACCAGGTGGATTGACAAAGTGACTGCTGCAATGGGCTGTAGTGTGTCAGGAAGTGTGAGTACGGCTCAGGATAGAACAGGGTGCGGAAGACCCACAACCAGGTGGATTGACAAAGTGACTGCTGCAATGGGCTGTAGTGTGTCAGGAAGTGTGAGTACGGCTCAGGATAGAACAGGGTGCAGATCTTTTGTTCATAAGGTCATTATGAGCTGTGCTCGACTCAGTGGCACCTAACAACAACCCATTGCTGGTGGGAATGCAAAATGAAACCGCTGTTGTGGAAAACAGTGTGGCAGGTCTTAAAACAAACTACAAGTCATTCACGGCACTCCTGCACCACATTTTCGAGGCTTTAAACCTTCATGAGAGGAGACTGCTGATCTTTCTCCCAGAGAAGCTGGCAGGTTCAGACCAGTAGTCTTCTGGTAAGCAACCCGACATGTTTCACACTACACCACAAAGGGCTCATCCTATGTGTACACCCAAAAGATTTTAAAGCAGAGACCCAAACAGAGATTTGTACACTGATGTTCATTGAATCACTGTTCACAAGAGCCAAAGTGGAAATAGCTGGAATGCCCATCCACAGATGGCTGGATAAACAGAATGTAGTCCATCCATACAATGCACTGTGTCTTGGAAAGTAAGACAAAGGGAGCCTGGATCCATGCTCCAATGTAGCTGGGCCGTGAAGATGTTTTGTTTAGCGATAAAGGCCAAATGCATAAGGACAAGTAATGTATAGTCTCTCTTATATAAAAAGATAAGAAACGCCATGTGTATCCAGAGCAAACTTTATTAGTGGTTACTAGGAACAGGAATGGGGGGGAAGGGTTAACAGTGATGGAAATAGCACATTGAATAAGGGGAGAGTTGAACAGCCAATTATTGTCATTGCTGTCAATAAATTGTAATCTTGTAAAAAGTTAAATACTGACCAAAGTTGTGTGATACATTCACTATTTACAGCAGCGACACCTCATGGGATTTAATTTCTTGGCTTGGAGATTTAAGGCCATGGTTTCATGGAACATCTCAAGTTAATTAGCACAAGATGTTTAGCACTTAGGTGCAGCCTCCTGGATCACTTCCAAGGCACAGTTGGGCTCCTTACATGGAGCAGTGGAGGATGAAGGAAAGTCAGGAATAAGAGGTGAACAGGCCAGGAGGGACCGGTCCTTGGAGAAGGACATCATGCTTGGTAGGGTGGAAGGACAGTGCAGGGGAGGAAGACCCCGGATGAGATGGACTGACTCAGTGACTGGAGTGATGGGGGTGGGTGTGTCAGAGTCAGTGAGACTGGCTCAGGACAGGGCAGGCTTCAGACCTGTTGTACACAGGGTCACTATGAGTCACAGATGATTCAGTGGCACATAACAACAACAACAAAAACAACAACAATATCCACGAACAACTTTTTTTACCTTGGTCTTGAAACCAGAACTAGATGGTGTCAGATTACCATATTGAACATTTTGGTCAAAGATTCTATAGAATACTGCTCAAAGGGGAGAAAATTCAGAAGAGAATTTCAAAATTTCATGTACTTAAAGACTTTGTCAAGTTGTGGAGAATGGATGAAACTCTGCAGCTGTTGTCCTGAGATAATCTTTAAGGTTTAAACCAAAAAATATCCCCTGAAATCTCAAAACCAAACAACAGCTGTTTTAAGAATTATCTGTGTGGGATCAAATTGACAGCTGAGAGCCTTAGCGATTGTCAGCAGTACTACTAAAAAGCACGCATGGAAATGGCTGGAGTGTTGTTTATTTTACTGGGTGTAGTCTCAACGGGAACAACAAAATAAATGAATTTTTAATGTTAAAACACAGGGAAGAACATTAAACTCCACCCATTTGATCACAGAGACATGTGGAGATCAGGGTCAGCTGTGTACCTTTCCTCCCGTTTGTTCCACAGGCTGTGGCCCCACATTTGGATGCTGGGACTGAGGACATGTACACCAACGGATCTGCTGCTCCAGGGAGCCCAGCCAAAGGGCAGGAGGTGCGGAGAGTCCGCCTCATACAGTTTGAGAAGGTCACAGAGGAGCCTATGGTAATTCTTTGTTGGATTGTTACCCACCCCTTTCTCTTGGCCCCTTGAGTCACCAGGTCCCAAGAGAAAACTCTTAAAGCTAGAAGGGCAATCAATTCTATTTCTTCTTCCCATCTCAAGCCTCTTGTTAAGCCAAGCCTCATCCCCACCCTAGTTGAAGACTGTCCTGGGTCTGTGTCTCACGTCATCTCTTCCTGCTGTCAAGGGGGAACTTTCTCATAGCTGACCCTCCACTGGGTCTCCAAGGAGATTGTGCCCATCTTTCTGTTGTGGAGCCGCTGGTAGACTCATGCCGTCCGAGAGGCGCTCCCTGTGGTCTCCCTGCAGAATAGGCCCCCAGAGAAAATGTTTTTCCATAGAAATTGCCTTATGTTGTTTCCGAAAGAGCTAAAAATAAAGGCTGTTGTACCATTGCTTTTATTTCAGGGAATCACTCTGAAGTTGAATGAAAAACAGTCCTGTACAGTGGCCAGAATTCTTCATGGAGGCATGATTCATAGACAAGGTACTCTATAGGGGGTCCTAGGAAATTCTTTCTTTGGCGATTAATTGCTCACTTCCTGTTCTGTGGGGTGGAACAGTGGCCTGCTAACCAAAAGGGAGGCAGATCAACTCCACCAGCTGCTCCATGGGAGGAGGGAAATGAGTCCACTTGTGTCTATGAAGATGTATGCCTTGGAAACCCTGTGTGACAGTTCTGTCCTCTGGGGTTGCTGTGGGTTCAGTTGTGTGGGGCACGAAGCTTCAATTCTTTAAAACTGGCAACGGTGTGGTGAGTGTGCTGAGGGATTGCAACAGCTAGCTCCCTAGAATAATTGTGTGAGTTATGAGCACGTCTTTGCTCAGTGCTACTCCCTCCTGTGAGCATTCTCATGCGTCTGTTTATACTGTTAGTTTTCCAGTTAGTTACATAGCAAGCACATTAACAGAGAAGAAGAAAACAGACCATCTCTGTCTTCCTGAAGGTAAAAGTTAAACGGGGCGGGGGGGAGGCATTAAACAAGCACACGTGGTTATGATATTTCTTTAATGTTCCGTTGCCATCAATTTGCACATACTTCATTTGGAGGTTAGTGAGAGAGCAAATGATAAATGAAAATATAGCACATTTTCAGGAGTTGCCAGTAGCCTCTCGTTGCCCTCCTGGTTTTTCCTTTGCTTAGAACCCTGAGACTTATCCTAGTGTTGGAGTCTTGGGGACTCAAAACCAGGTCGTTTTTCTTCCCCTTTATGTTTAACTGAGACTTTTTCTAACCCAAGGTAGCATAAATATTGGTAAGCTCTCTTTACATGTAACCTAAGTATTTGATTGACTTGACTATTTGGTAACATTTTGGGGTATATGTGTGTGAGCATGTCCAAGTTTTCTAAAACATGCAGCCAGTTTAGTTCTGTGAGACCTTCAGGATAAGGTGCTTCTAGTTGGTCAAGAAAAGTGAGACAGTCTTCAACTGGTCTATTACTGTTGTTATTGTTGTTCTTGTTAGGTGCCATCAAGTTGAATACCAGCAGATCTGAACCCTGTCCTAGCCTGTGCCATCCTCACAATCTCTGACACACTTGAGCCCATTGCTGCAGTCACTGTGTCAATCCTGGTAGCAACATGCCCCAAAGTACATGAGGCAAAGCTTTGTTACCTTTGCCATCTCAGACAAGGGCCTCCTAATAAGTTTACAAAATCCTACAGGGCTTACATAAGAAAAAGACTGATAACCCAATTACAAAATGGGCAAAGACATAAAAAGACTTTTCGGAGAGGAAGGAGACATTGTGATGGCCAACAGACACAAATGCTCAAAAACACTGACAATAAAAGAGATGCAAATCAAAACTATACTGAGATACCATCTCACTCTAGTTGTTACTGTAGTTGAATGTTCTTAATCTGGAATATATCAATTTAACACAGTGCTCTCGATTCTGCTTTCTTCACTGGGGCATCTTAAGTTACCAAGACAGCTCTAGTTTGAACTTTTTTTCCAAATTTATTTTTTTACTTTAGTGAAAGTTCACAAGCCAAGATCCATCTAACATCACCTACAATGTCCCTAGTCCCACGACCCCTTCTAAACCCAGCCTGGACTTCTGGTAGTTCTCTGCTGATGTGCTGTTCCAGCCGTTTTTGGATAATCCTCAGTAAAATCTTGTTTGCATGTGAAATCAGTGAGATTGTTCTGTAGTTTCCACACTCTGTTGGGTCACCTTTCTTTGGGATAGGAACACATATCGATCTCTTCCAGTCAGTTGGCCAAGTGGTTGTTCTCCAGATTTCTTGGTACAACTTGGTGAGCACGTCCAGGGCAGCATCTGTTAACTGAAATATGTCAATTGCTATACCATCTATTCCTGGAGCCTTATTTTTTGCCATTTCCTTCAAAGCAGCCTGAACTTCTTCTTTCATCACCATAGGCTCTTGCTCATGTGTTGCTCATATATATATTTACAAAGGCTTTTGTTGCCATGGTGAAAGATATGGATGTGTTAATGGAAGACTTCATTTTGTATACTTCTGGGGACATTTTGGGGCTCAGCGTGGAGAGGAAGGAAAGAATTCGTTTTTCTTTTTCATTCCTTGTACATCTTTTTATTACACTGGTTTTTGAAAGCACATGATGCTTACCCAATAAAGGAGGAATTGTGCTATAAAATTTCAAAATTCAAAAGTGGCTGTTTTGAAAAAAAATCTGGGGCTTCGAGCATAGTGATTTTGACATAGAAATCATTCCTGTTAGTGCTCCTTACCGGTTTGTTTCCCCCTCCTTGCTTTTTTTACATAGAAAGAAATCAAAGGAATGATTTCATTAAAAGTAATTCCGAACCAGCAAAACCGGCTTCCTGCACTACAGGTAAGTGGCACTGTTTTTTCAGATGAGGCGTCATGCCAGTTGTGATGGTAGTTGAATCTGGACCCAGTATTTTATTGTGGTTCTTTGAAATTTGACTGTATATTTAGTTCTAAATAGCTCACAGCAGAAGAACTAGACCAGCATGTAGCTTCTTGACTTCAGGTATGAAAAAATGTGACATTTTATACAGCAGAGATTCCTGGATTCTACATTTTATTCCTTATTCATGCTCTTTAGATACTTACTACGGCTCATTCCATGTTCCTTGATCAGAAAGGCAGCTTCCTCTCTGTAATGTCTGTGAGAGGAATCAAAGAGCCAATACAACTACAGGGGGTTGCGCAAATGGAACGAAGCAAGGGAAAGTACATAGAATCATTGAGCATAAGAGTTAATAATCTTTGGAGAGGGGAGTGAACTGGTGAGGAGGGGTGGACAGGGAGAAAAGTGCGGCAATGAATGAATGGAAATCCATAACCTCTGTAAATGTCTATTAAAATTAATAAAAAAAAGGGAAGAAAAAGAATTAATACTCTTTCCAGGCCTCAGAGAAATACAGAAGACAGTAAGCCAGAGACCGCAGTTTTGTTTTGTTTTTTTTTGAGATCGCAGTTTTTACCAAGCAAAGTGAAAAAAATCTTTAACAATGAAGTCCACCAATAAGAAAGTTTACTGATTAATCATGCCAAAATAAAGAAAAGAAAGAGACTTTTGAACATTTATTCTGAATTCACTGGGAGTCTACTGTGAACAGATGGGTGTCCTAGGAAATGGAGCTCATATAGAGAGAGATGGGCTCATCACAAGGCAGACCGAACAAAACCTTGGCAAAAGGACATGGAAGCAGAGGGGATTTGAAAAGATAATGTTCCTGTCACAGTTTACTTGTACTGTGACATTTTTGTAGGTGTGGCCATATATACAATAGAGTGCTCAACTCACGAGTATAAAACTACATTCATTTTTGCATCCTGAACACACCCATGTAAATAAGAACACTCGGATTATTTCTCTGGTGTCTCTGCTTCCACTGTTATTTTTTTTTATTTTTATTGTATTATTTTACGTGTACCATCAAATCAGATCTGACTGGTACAGGAGGAGATTGAGGAGGAGATTGCTCCTCCTTCTCCAGCAGAGCATCTGGTGGATTTGAACCATGTACCTCTGGGATTGCAGTGCAGCATCTTGCCATTAGGCCACCAGAGCTCCCTTTCTGCTTCCACTGTTATTTTTTGCGGGAATCATCCATGCTGCATATGTTGTTATTGTGAGGTGCCATTGAGTTGACTGTGACCCACAGCGACCCTCTGAGCAGCAGGTCTGAACCGTCCTCACCGTGTCAGTTGCAGAGTCAGTTTATCTTACCTTGGGCAAGGCCTTCCTCTCTTTGGCTTCTCCTGATGACACAACCAAAGTATATCAAAGGAAGCTTCCCCATCCTTGCCTGCATGGAGCACTCACTCTGGCTGCATTTTGTCCAAGACATGTCTGTGCTTATGGTAGCCCATGGGATGTTCACTATGCTTTTCCAACAGCACACTGCAAAGGCATCAGTTATTCTTCTGTCATCTTATTCATTGCCCAGCTCTCAGGTGCATGGAAAGTGACCAAAAAGACTGCGACTTGGGTCAGGTGCACATTTATCTTTAAAGTGACAGCCCTGACACTCTGAGATCGTAAGAGGAAATTGTTTGTCTTTTAGTCTGACCTGACTTCTTTGTAGTGGGAACACCTGCAGTTCACCTTTCTTCTTTTTCAGATGTTTATGAGAGCACAGTTTGACTATGATCCTAAAAAGGACAACCTGATCCCTTGCAAAGAGGCAGGGCTGAAGTTTGTTACTGGGGACATCATTCAGATCATCAACAAGGATGATAGTAACTGGTGGCAAGATTTCTTGGTACAACTTGGTGAGCACATCCAGGGCAGCATCTGTTAACTGAAATATGTCAATTGGTATACCATCTATTCCTGGAGCCTTATTTTTTGCCATTTCCTTCAAAGCAGCCTGAACTTCTTCTTTCATCACCATAGGCTCTTGCTCATATGTTGTTTCATGAAATTCTTCTGTGTCTGACAATTCCTTTCGATACAGTGACTCAGTATATTCTTTCCATCTTCTTTTAATACTCCCTGGATCATTTAACATATCATATTAAAAGATAAACTCTTAACTCCACACCTGTCCTATCCTGTGCCATCATCGTCTCTGACACTCGTGAGCCTATCACAGCAGTCACCTTGTCAGTACATCTGATTGAAGGTCTTCCTCTCTTTCTCTGACCTTTCTAAACATGATGTCCCTTTCCAATGAACAGCATGCCCAAAAGTATGAGAGATGAAGCTTGATCATACTTGTCTCGAAGGACACTACCTGCACTTTCTCCAAGACAAAGCAGTTTTGTGGGTTCTTTTTCTTTTTTTTGTTTTTTTTTGGCTGACCATGGGATGTTCCGTACTCATCTCCAGCACCACAGCTGAAAGGCCTCAATTATTTTTCTGTTATCCTTCAGTTTCAGCTCTCAGATGCATAGCAGGTGATTGGAAAGAATCAGGTGCAACTTAGTCCTTAAACTGTCTGCATTGAGAGATGCACATCAAAACAACAATGAGCTGTCACCTCACCCCAGGGACAGTAGCAAAGTTCAACAGGAGAGCAAGCACTAAATGCTGGCGAGGATGTGGAGAGAGGGGAGCTCTGCTGGTGGGAATGCAAACTGGTACATCTAGTTGGAACTTTTCCTCTTTGGTGGATTGATTATTTTCTTCATTTCATGGCAGGCTCACTTCACGTGGGGGATGAGATCCTAGAAATCAATGGTACCAATGTGACGAATCACTCAGTTGATCAGCTCCAGAAAGCAATGGTAGGTATTGTCTCTAGATTAAGTGTTGGTTCACACTGGGGCCAGTGTACCTCATTTCTCTGTGCTTCACAGATACTGTATTTTTATTTTTGTTTATTCATTTATTTATTTATTAATTTTTTTACAAATTGAAGGTCTCTCAGAGTCCTTTTTCTAAATTTTCTAGCATTTGTTGACATTGTGTCTCTCCATCATATTTTGGTCAATCTCACAATATTTCAGACTTTTTCCTAATTATGTTACCTATTTAATAGACTGTAGTGGTATTGTGTACCGTGGAGTCGGAAGCGACCCATAGCTGACCCTCTGGCAGGTTTTCAGAGGCAGTTTATCGCACAGGAGGAGATGCCCATAGGAGGAGGAGATTCTCCCACAGAGCAGCTGGTGGCCTCAAACCACGTGCCTTCAGGATTGCTGCACTGTTTCTTGCCACTAGGTCCCCAGTGCTGTGTAAACAGAACTTTGTTATGCATAAAGAAACTCTTAAAGTTTCTTGTGACTTGCTTTAATGTATTCTAGCTTGATGAATTGAGTTCTCTGAGTCCTTGTTTTCTCATCTAAAAGTGAAGATTTTTAAAAATGTGTTCTTTTAATTCATTCATTATTGCCCTTTTTTTCCCTCCCCCCAGATGAGATCTTAATCCTTATTTTTACCTCACAGATTAAGCGCAGAGGCTGAGCATGGTCTGGAGATACAGTTGGTGTTAGTCACGCATTGTGTTTGGTGCTTGAGCCTAATATTTTGGGATTTCTTTCTGGTTTTGCATTGTCCTTTCATTTTGCTGTGGCCAGGTACCATAATGGATGTGATCTCTCCTCTTCGTGCATTGGCACTTGCTTTGTGGCCCGCATGCGCTTGGCCTTGGTGAATTTTCCAGGTTTCAGTGTCTTTTGCTGTAGTTGAATGGAGGCCTCTATGAGGTAGAGAGCCTCCTACGGAACACAATCTATCTCTTAGAGCCCTCCAATCGGGCAGCTCAGGGTAGTTGATACTGTGCACCAGGAAACTAAAAATATGAAAATGAAACATAACATGTCAAAATTTGTGGAAAGCCACGAATGTAGTGCCAAGAGGGGAAAAGAAGTTTCTCATTAATGGCCTCAGTATCAACCTTGAACTCAGAAGTGAAGTAAACAGAAGCAGAACAATAGAAAGTAACCACTAGAGAGAGACTGGACAGGACCTCGGGAAATGAATATGAGAGGAGGACTTTTCAGAACTAACTTTGGAAGGGGATAGTTGTGATATGATGTTGTAATAGCATGTAGGCGTGCGTGCGTGCGCACGCGTGTGTATGTGTGTGTAGAGAGAAGGAGAGGATGTAAGTACATATTTACATAGAAATTAATTGGGTTATGTGAGAGAAGCAAGTCACTACTTTGAAACTGGTGAAAAAAGAGAATGAGGCATTTATTTTTCCAGATAATAAATTAGGGAAAATATTTTTGAGAGTACCATGGACTGCTAGGAAAACAAACAGACTCATCCTGGAAAGGGTTAAACCAGGTAGCTCCTTGGAGGCAAGGATTCTTGAGGCTCCGTCTAACATACTTTGGACATGTTGTAAGGAAGGACCAGTCCTTGGAGAAGGACATCATGCTTGGGAGGGTGGAGGGATAGTGCAGGGGGGAAGGCCCTCTATGAGGTGGATTGATTCAGTGACTGGGGTAATCGGGATGGGAGTGTCGGAGACAGTGCGTTTGGCACAGGACAGAACAGAGTTTAGGGCTGTTGTACATAGGGTCGCTATGAGTCTCAAGCGATTAGACGGCACATAACAACTAACAACAATCTAACTTATGGGGAACTTTCAGTCTGGGAAGATGAATGTAGTGGCCAGATTCTGCTAAAGTGTGTTTTCTGGGTTTTGGTTGAGACTTGGGTGTGGCTGTTGTTCCAAACTGGGTGTGAGTGGATTAGATTTGGTTTGTATATAAAAAGGCATCTGAGCCCTGAGGCCTGGTTTTAATTGTTTTCAGTCAAACATTATTCTAATAGTATAGCATTGGTCTGGCAATTTGCTGTGGAAAGGCAACTCATGGTTGCTGTGATGCTGAACACTGAGACTGATGTGTCAGATGTGATAACGGTTACCCATGGTGGACAGTGTTTGGTCTTCCGAATTAAAACAGACTTGGAAGCAGGAGTGGCATCCACTTCTGAAATAGCCTGCCTCCAGAAACTGTGAACTTAGAGAAAAGGTGAAAGTTTTTCCTGTTCAAGACTTTTGTTCATAGGGTCGTACT
>NW_006400019.1:2528081-2534684 GCF_000299155.1 Elephantulus edwardii | reverse complement strand
AGGACTCAGAGGCCATCCGCAGCCAGTATGCTCACTACTTTGATCTCTCACTGGTCAACAATGGCGTTGATGAAACTCTCCAGAAATTGCAAGAAGCCTTTAACCTGGCATGCAGCTCCCCACAGTGGGTACCTGTCTCCTGGGTGTACTAAGCTTGCAGAATGCAGCAAAACTACTATGTTCTGATCTGCACACAACCATGTCCCACTCCAGAGTCTGGAACTCCATTTCTCTTGCTCTAAGACAAACTGGGTCATTCTACCCAGCTTTACGTGTCAGTGTCCAGCTCTCTGCACTTAACCCTAATTAGATCAGTAGGACCCAGTTGTCTTCAAGCTTCTGAAGGGCTGAAATATTTTCCTCAGATGGGACCCCACTGGTCTAGATTTCAAAAGGATTTTCTTGGGGTCAGGAATACTATATGCCAGTGCTGATCAAATTGTGGGCAGTGGGTAGAAAGCAGTGAACCCTTATCTTCTTACAATCTGTGCTCTTTCACCTTCAGTTACACTAAAATGCCAAAATGATTCCTGTGCAATAGAGAAACCTGCAAAAGCAATAAAAATGTGCTGTATTAAAATTCCACTGTCCTTTTAACTTAATGTTTCCACCTGATGCTTCATAGTTTAATATTCTGCCTCTAGCTGAGACAGAATTCTTGAATCCAAAGATCAACAACTGTATTACGAAGGGCCTTTCAGGAATGAGAGTGTGTGCACGCATCGATGTGCAGGACCTGTTTCAAGAATAGGGGTAGGAGTGTGTGTAAAATCAGGCATTCCATTTACAGCCACATTTTTGTCACCAAGACTGTTTTCCAACTACTAGTCCTTGTTTCCAATCTTGATTGCATGTTTGGTCAATTTCAGACTGAAAAAGGTGGTGGTGGTTGTTTCATAGCAACCCTATGAAGGAAAGACCTGAACACTTATATACCTGTCCTCATTTTTCCAAGTTCATAGTTAGTAGAAATCCTCAATTTCATCTTGGACTTTAGTGATTGGTGAGGATATTTTATAACAGTTGTATGAACAAGACTTCCTTGTATGTGTATGCGTGGTGCCACAGATAGCACTGTACCTCAGGATAGGTCTTCACAGAGTCACTGTGTCAAAAAGAACTGGTTGGCAAGCGTATCATATAATTGAGAACCAATGATAATAGAGGAAGATGTTCAACTACACTGAAGGTACTGGAAAGAAAATAAGGCCTCAGGAATTAATGGAACACCATCTGAGGTGTTTCAGGAAACAGATGCAGCCCTGGATATGTTCACTAGTCAATGGCAAGAAATTTGGAAGATAGCTTCCTGGCCAATGACTGGAAGAGATCCATATTTGTTACTTATCCCAAAAAGGTGATCTAACAAAATAAGGAAATTATTAACCAATATCATTAATATCACATGCAATTAAAATCTTGCTGAGGATTATGCAAAAATAGCTGGAACAGGACATCAACAGGAGCCTTTCAGAAAATCAAGATGGATTCAGAAGAGGCTGTAGAATGAAGGAAACCTATTTCAGAAGTATCTTGCCTGAAGGCAGAGAAAAATAGAAGTTTGTGTTTTAATGATTATGCAAAGGCATTTCACTGCTTGGATCATTACAAATTATGGCTAACACTCAACAGGAAAATGCTGGGGGTTCACATCCCTCAGTGGCTCTGTAGGAAAAAGATGGGCTCTCTCTCGTGTGATTTTTCAGCCTCTGAAAACCTGCGGGAATGTCAGCTGTGGGTCAGTTCCAAATTGACAGCCATGAGTTTGAGTTTTTGTCATTCTGTCTGCTAAGCAAGTCATCCAAGAAGCTGGACTACATGAAAAATGTGGCATCAAGATTGGAAGAAGACTCCCTTTCTACAAAGATGGCACCAAAAGTGAAGAAGGAAGCCCCTGCCCCTCCTGAAACTGAAGCCAAAGCAAAGGCATTAAAGGCCAAGAAAGCAGTCCTGAAGGGCATCACAGCCAAAAAAAAAAGAAGATCCACACGTCACCCACGTTCCGGCGGCCTAAGGCGCTGAGACTCCGACGGCAGCCCAAATACCCCCGGAAGAGCGCCCCGAGGAGAAACAAGCTTGACCACTGTGCCATCATCAAATTTCCCCTGACCACTGAGTCAGCCATGCAGAAGATAGAAGATAATAACACACCTGTGTTCACTGTGGATGTCAAGGCCAACAAGCACCAAATTAAACAAGCTGTAAAGAAGTTCTGTGACATTGATGTGGCTAAGGTCAACACCTTGATTAGGCCTGGAGAGAAGAAGGCCTATGTTCAACTTGCTCCTGATTATGATGCTTTGGATGTTGCTAAAAAAAATTGGGATCATCTAAACTGTGTCCAGCTGGCTAATTCTAAATTTTTCTCACAAAAAAAAAAAAAAAGATTGGAAGAAGGATCATCAACAACCTGTCAAGCGGATGACCCAACCTTGCTTGCAGAATATGATGATGATGATGATGAAGAAGAAGCACTAACAGGAAGATAAAAACTACAGCCTTCAATATGGGTTACATCTCAACAGGAAGAAAAATCCTCACCTCTGGACAAATAGGCAGCATCAAAATAGATGGAGAAAAGATTGAAGATGTCATAGATTTCATTTCCTTGCACCAACAGCTGACACCCGTGGGAGCAGCAGAGACGTGTTGCATTGATGAAGTACGCTGTCAAGGCTAAAGAGCAAGGATGTTAGTTTAAAGACATCAAGTTGGATCTTTTCAAAACTGGAACAAGCTGTCTGGCTCTGAGTCAGGGTAAAGCTGGTGCCCATCAGAACCCACTGCCAAGACTTGGGGCTGGAGTCCACTCACTCCTAGCGACCACCTGGATCCTCAGGAGCGCAAGTGAGAGGAATCCAACAGTGGACAAGCGGGCTGAGCTCGGCCATGTGCTTTCAGTGCTGCCCACCGAGCGGCACAGATGCGTGGAGGAGCAGGGAAGGGCTGATGGCTTGAGGAGCAGGGAGTCGTGAGGACCCCCCTGGCCTGTTGACTTGGCCCCATGTGGAGGCTTGGGCTGAGTGAGGAGACAAGAGGTCTGGAATGCAGGGAGAAGGGTGGGCTCCTGAGCTTGCAGCCGATGCCCATTTAAATCCAGCCACAGACGGCTGGAGATGAGTCGAGCAGAATGCAGTCAGATGGAGAAGATGAACCATGCTGGGAGCTACGGTGGACTGTTGCAACTAGATGGCCTGCACAATGCTTATGAATGCAGATGCTGTTTCCAACTTGAACTGAGGATTCCTCCACAAAAGGAACGTGCTGGTTTCCTCAGAGTACTGGTTTGATAGGGATGGGCAAATTGGTTATCTAAAAGGGGGATCTTGGGCCTGAGGCATGAAGTAGCTAGCTTACAAGCTTTTACCAAAGTAATTATTAGGAAGATGAGTGGAAGGAGAAAACACCCCGACAATAGAAATGAATGAATGTTAATGAATGATAAAAATATTAAAAAAGAAGACATTGAGTCAGAAGGGACTCAAAGTTGATCTGCTAGCTGATTTTCAGAGACTAAGTTGAATGGGAGGAGACTGCCAGTATTTCTCCCTCAAAGCAACTAGAAGATTTAAACTGTCTGCCTTTGAGTGGAAATGTAACCCCTTACCCTCTAGGTTACTGCTGTCTGATCCAAAACTATGGAATATAGGCTGCTTAAGAGACATATGTCTGTCTTGGAGGACGTGCACAATGCTCATGTTTATTAAAGGCAAGGGTGGTGGAATTTCATTTCTCATACTATGGGCATGTCAAGGGAAAGGGATGCTGGGAAAGAGGAAGACCATCAATAAAATGGATTGATACAATGATTGTATCTCTGGCAAGGTGCTTAAGTGTCAGAGGTCACAAGGATGGTACAAGATAGGGTAGTGTTCAGATCTGTTATTCATAGGGTCGCTATGACTTGGACTCAACAGCAAATAACCGCTCCATAGTCCATATAGCAAGTTACACCGCTCACTCAAGGGCTGGCTTCTCCAGTGGTGGCATCCATGAGCATTTTGGTAGTTTTCTCCCATTATGACTTCACAGCCTCAGAACTGGCTCCAACACAGTGCAAGATGGAATAATTTCCCCTGTTTTTGCTCTGTTAGAATGATAGAATTCTGTACAATGATTTATTCATTGCAAATACTTTTTCTAATAAACATAAATGCAGTACACATGGATTTCACCACAAAAATCAGATCGATTCTATCTATGGAAAGAACCGCTGGAGAAGTTTTCTATCAGCTGTGAAAACTAGGCCAGGTGCTGACTGTGAAACAGACCACCAGCTACTTGTATGCAAGCTCAAACTGAAACTAAAGAAAATTAAATCCACGAGAACCAAAATTTGACTTTGAATCTATCCTACCCGAATTTCAAAACCATCTCAGGTACAGGTTTGAGGCCTTGAACACTAATGAGTGAAGACCTGATGAGCTGTGGGAGGATATCAAGAATATCAACCATGAAGAATGAAAAAGGTCATTACAAAGGCAGAGGAGGAAGAAAAGATCAAGATGAATGTCAGAAGAGACTCTGAATATTGCACTAGAACACCGAGAAGCCAAAGCAGAGAAACTAAATCAAGATATTGAGCTGAACAGGTTTCTAAGGGCAGCACGGGAAGACAAAAGTATTATATAGTGAAATGTGCAAAGGGCTGGAGTCAGAAAATCAAAGGGGCCAAACTCACTCAGCATTTATTAAGCTGAAGGAACTGAAGAACAAATTCAAGCCTCAAGTTGCAATACTTAAGGATGCTTTGGGCAGAATACTGAATGATCCAGGAAGCATTATAGAAGATGGAAAAAGTATAGAGTCATTATACCAAAAGAAATTGGAAGACACAGAAGAATTTCATGGAACAGCATATGTGCAAGAGCCTGTGGGATGGAGAAGTCCTTACTGCTCTGAAGGAATTGGTAAGAAAAAAAAAAATAGACCCCAGGAATTGACAGCAGACCAATTTCAACAAATAGATGCTGCCCTGGAAGCACTCACCAAGTTGTACCAACCACCTGGCCAGCTGACTCGAAGAGATCTGACAGTCTGGATATTATTGAACAATTAATATCACATGCAAGCAAGATTCTGCTGAAAAATATCTAAAAACGACTGAACAGCACATCAACAGAAAACTGTCAGAAGTGCAGACTGGATTTAGAAGGGGCCATGGTACTAGGAATATTACAGCTAATGCTCGATGGATCTTGGCTGAAAGCAGAGTACCAGAGGAATGTCTGTTTGACTATGTAAAGGCATTTGACTGTGTGGATCACAACTGTGGCTGACTCTGAGAATGGGAATCCCACTTGATCATGCTAATGTAAAACCTATACTTAGAGACCAGGAAGCAGTGGTCAGAACAGAGCTAGGAAACACTGTGTGGTTCAGAATGGGGAAGTGTGTATGCCAGGGATATGTCCTATTATCCACACCTTTTCAGATCTATATACCGATCACCTGGGATGCTGGGCTCTAGGAGAAATGTGGCATCACGATTGGAGGAAGACTCAGCAACAATCTGGTTATGCAGATGACACAACCCAGCTTGCTGAAACCTAGGAAGACCTGAAGCACTTGCTATGAAAGTCAATAACTGTAGCTTTAAATATGGATCTAAGCTCAACATCAAGAGCTCAGATTCTCACCACGGGGCCAACTGAAGGCATCATGATAGATGGTGAAGTTTTAGAGACTGTTAACAGCTTCAATTTGCTTGGATCCACAATCAACACTCTTGGTACTAGCAGCCAGGAAATCAAAAGACAAACTGCATTGGGTATGTCAGGAACCTCTCCAGAGTACTAAAGAAGTGTCAGCCTGCAGACTAAGGTGCTCCTTATCCAAGCCATAGTCTTTGAATTACTTGCTATGTGTCAGAAAGCTGGACGATGACTAGAGATGTGTTGACTACAGCTGTCTTTCTGGAGAAGAGTATTGAATATACTAAGGACTACCAGAACAAACAGGTTCACCCTGGAGAGGTTGACATCAGGCTGCTCCTTAGAGGCAAGGATTTTGAAGCTCATACTTTGGACATGTTGCAAGGAGGGACCAGTCCTTGGAGAGGGACATCATGCTTGGAAGAGTGGAAGGACACAGTGCAGTGCAAGAGAGGAAGACCCTAGAGGAGATGGATTGACTCAATGACTGGGGTTGACCCATTAAGGGGTGATTTAAAGATAAAAAGGTTGGTTAGCTCTGTATAGGGTCGCTGAGTCACAAGTGACTTGCCAGCACATAACAACTTTGAAGATGTCCCTAATTAGAAAGCACACCAATACTTACAAAATGTAACAAGTAAACTTTAATAAAAATTACACCACTCCTTTCTCCCTTAAGACATCCTTTTGAAAGTACATGAAGACTGTGCAGAAACAGAACCATCTGAAAGGAAGCATGGGTAATCCATGGCTCAAACAATGCTCCATTTCAAAGACTTAACTGGTTTTGATTTAACAATAATTTTCATTATTGCCTTTATAAATTGTTTCTGCAACTGAACATCTGAGATAAGCAAATTACTTGCTGCAACATTACATTTAGCACATTATTACCAATAAGCTGTTTTTAAAAAAAGACCCCAAAACCAACCCATGGAAGCGGGGGGGG
>NW_006400019.1:2508396-2527376 GCF_000299155.1 Elephantulus edwardii | reverse complement strand
TTTAAGAAAACCTATAAGCCAGGGACCTTTCCAAAGTGCTGAAGAGTAACAATGTCAGTCTAGAGATTAAGGTGCACCTGATCCAGGCCATGGTCTTTGCAATTACTTGTTATGCATCAGAGAGCTAGACAATGACTAAAGATGACTGAAGAATCGATGCCTTTGCATTGTGGTGCTGGAGAAGAGTCATGAACATATCTTGGACTGCCAAGAGAATAAGTCTGTCTTGGAGAGGATGAAACCAAGCTTCCCTTGGATGCTAGGATTTTGAAGCTCTGTCTCACATATGTTAGGCATGTTGTCAGGAGGGACCCTGGATGAGATGGATTAACAGTGACTGGGAAATGTGGGGCAGGTGTCAGAGATAGATTGGCTCAGGATAGAGCAGGGTTCAGAGCTACTGTTCACAGTTGCTGAGTCGCAGTTGTCTTGCTAACACAAAACCAACCAACAAGATCAGTTTTGGCAAACTGGTTCAGTGGAAAAATGCTATCTAAGCTCTCGAGAAACCCAAAAGGACAATCAGACACGAGAGTTGCTCAAATAGAGATCTGAAGGGAGCACCCGCAGTCCTTCCTGGCTAGGCCCGCACAAGAACCAACCACTGGCATCATGACACCAGGGAAAATGTTTAACCAGTAGACTATTTGGTGGGGTATTTTTGTGTTGCCTGGTCAAGGCTTTATTTCATACTTGGTTTCATTCAGGTTAAAATGTTAATTAAAAAAACTGATGTGGACATTTGCTGGGTAGTCTTGTGGCTGAAGGTCTTCAACCTTAACCACCAGTGAAATCTGTAAGGTCCAACCTGCCACGTCATCCAGGTCCTTAAAACAGGACGAGATGGGCTGAACACAACAGGTAACATCACCATAGTCTCAAGTGGCAGCCACAGACCTCCATTCCCTCAACAACACAAGGACTTATGTTTTCTCAATAAGGCATTTCACTCTTCTCCCAGCTGGACAAAATTCTCAAAGCAGCCATCACTATTCAGAACCTATTTCTGCTTCTTTTGCTTTCTTCTTCTTTTTCTTCTTTTTGGTAGTGTCACTGTCCTAGGGTGAAAAACCATCCGTTAATAAGAAAGGGAATCTTTGAGATTCCAGAGTAAAAAAGCTGTCTGCAATGCACATTCTGCTTTACAGAACCTGTAATGGTATTCTGTATTAAATAAGACCTGCACATCACCAAGTTCTAACCTGTCTCTCAACTCACTAGCCCCTCCTAAGGGTCCAAAAGCCACCACCATCTGGACAATTCTTTCCCCATTCTAGAACTAAGTAAGCCCAAAGGCTCCTGAAGGTGGAACCTAGTAATACACACCATATCTCCAGGCTTGTCTTCACTCTCTAGAGCAGATTTGGCCTTTTTGTCCTTTTTACTCTTCTTCTTTTCCTTCTTGATCAACTGTAGAGCAGCTAGAGAGGCCTCTTTGTCACTTTCACTCTCACTTTCTCGCTTCCGCTGTAAAGACAAGTGATCAAATTAGGCCTCGGACAATGAAAGGATAAGAAACGTCCACCAAGTCCATCAGTAGACAGAAACTGGAGGGGTCAGCTAGGAGTCAGTTCTGACTTGAAAAGAGTGAACCCAAAGAGTGCTTTGGGTTCTCCTCAGTTTCAGCAAGCAGGGTTGTGTCATTTGCTAAAGACAGATTGTTGATGAGTCTGCCTCCAATCCTAACGCCACATTTCTCCTCACAGAGCCCATAGTTTGCGGACAGCTTAAAAAGTGGTCAGCAGCACTGGACTTGGCCCCTCCAAATTGTACAAGCAGGTGGACTGAACTCCATTAACTCCCAAGAATCCTCCAGCTCCTAGTTCTAGAGAAACTGCTGCATCTAGGCACAAGTCCCCCCTCATATGCTGTGGCATAGATAAGCCACCCAGGCGGACACCAGAGTCCCAGTGGAGGGGGAAGAGGAAAGAGACCAAGCCACTCACTTTTGTGATTCCTAGAGTTGCCACAGCTATCTGTGGAACCTCCACAGTTTCCACCACCTCTTCTTTCACAGAATCTCTGAAAGGGAAAAGGTGACAAGAAGTCAAATTCAAAGAACAGCTTCCAAGAAGGTCATGTGGCAACTTCAACTAACTGGTGATATTTGGCAAGTTTAAGCCACTAGACAGAAGAACCCACCTGATGTTCCAGACTACCTCCCCTCCAGAGGCCAGGAGCCAAACAAAAAAAGGCCTCACAGGTCTCTCTCAGTCTTAGCAGTTCCATAGGACCAAGGAGAGCGGGCAGCTGCACTGGCTTCCTGCCCAGATGTGGTTACTTTCTTGGATTTTCTCCCAACTGAACTTCTGCAGCCTGTGGCTTGTCTCCTCACCTGTAGTCAACATATTCCTGTGTCCACGCAGTGGGGGTGCTGTCTGTGGGCTTGCCATGCTTGTCCAAAAGGCCCTGCTTGATCATCTTCTTCTTCTCACTTGCCTGCAAGATAGGTTGTCAATGCTGGAGCAAGTGCAGGGGCTTATCAGGACACTGCTGCCAATAAACCATGTCTGAAGTTTCAAAGGTATACCGCACTAGGGGGGCACTCTGTGGCATCCCCAGCAGTGTCCTTCTCTGTACCCTAAACTCTTCATCTCACCTCATGCTGGCACAGCTCAAAAGATTTCAAACCTCTCACTGTGGCCATTTCTCTGCATTTCAGCTAAAGTTCACCATCTCATTATACAATTACTCACATTAATAGTAAACTTCTAAGGTCTGAGATGGGCCTGTTCCCACCCACCAGACTCCTCAAAGCCCAGTACAAGAGATGGTTTGTGTTCAAGGACACTGCAGCAATGCTAACAGCTTTTCAGCCCCACTCACCTTTGGACCTAAACCCCACTTCCGAGGGTATGTATCTCTCTCCATGATCACTCTCTTGATCTTAGCTACTACTCCATGGTCACAGGTGGAGATCACGGCTGTGGTCATTAATGCAATAGCTGTAGGAATTGAAAAGCCATGGAACAATGATTGGAAGTAGCAAAAGTGAATAAAGTGAAATGTACAGTAATTGTAATTTAGGAAACCTAGAAGATTTCAAAACTCAAACAAAACACATATAAAGACCAATTTTGTAGGCATTCATTACAAACGTTAAGTGCCATCGAGTTGTAGATGACTCGCAGCGATCCTATGAACGAAAGACCTGAACACTTGTTTAACTTTCACAGTTTCTCCAGGTTCACAGACTTTCCGGAGGCAAGCTATTATGGAAGTGGATGCCACTCCTGCTTCTAAGCTTGTTTTAATCAGGGAGCTCCACCAAACACTGTCCACCATGGGTAACCATTATTGCATTTGACACATCAGTGTCAGTTTGGCATTTCAGCAACCACGAGTTACCTCTGTACGGTAAATGGACAGATCAGTGCTATATTCATTACAAATATTTCTTTTAAAAAATATTAATGGAGACGATGTATCTAGTACAATTGATCCATGCTACGGTAATGTCAATTACTTCCTATGCACATGAAACAGAATGAATAAGGACAACAGGTGAGGGATTGGTGCCTTTGAGTCATGGTGCTGCAAGAAGAGTGCTGAATGCCTCTTCTTCATGGACTTCCAAGACAAGGGATGTCTTGGAGAAGTGCAAAAAGAGTGAAGCTTTGTCTCATACTCTGGGTATGTTGTAAGGAGGGGCCAGTCCTTTGAGAAAGCCATAATCCTGGAAAAGGCAGAGGGTCAGTAAAAGAGCAGAAGACGCTCAACAGGATGGTACCAATGGGCTTGAGCATGGCAGAGATCCTGAGGATGGTGCAGAATAAGAATCGGGATTCCTAACAGTTGTTCCAACAGCTGCTGTGTACAAGTGGCAGTGAACTCAAGAGCACTGAACAACTTACATATGAACCTCAGCTGATGAAATATACAAGAATCAGATTGACTTATCTGTGAAGACAGCGGAGAAGCTCAATATAGGCAGTCAAATTAAGGTCAGCAAGTGACTAGAACAAATTACTTATATACAAGTTCAAATGCAAATCGGAGGAAATTAATACAAGTCCACAAGACCCAAAATAAGACCTAGAATTCATCCCACTTAACACGTTGCTGCACACTTAAACTGACGACCGTGCTTAGAAACACATTTTGCCGTCATTTGCGCCAACTTGTTAATTAGAAAGCCATTTCAAGAATGGATTTGACACCCTGACACTGTTGTGACAGTGCATGAAAGACATTTTTCATTAATAATAAAAAGAAACAAAACTAATCACAACACAAAAATGGATATCAAAGATGTAAACTTACTCTTCAACACAGAGAACCCAAAACAAAAGGAGAATGATGCTAAATGGAACTGTGAGGGCCTTTCAAGAAGACAAAGCAAGGTATAATAACAAAATGTACGAAGGCATAGAGTTCAAAATGGAAGAACACATTTGGTATTTCTCAAGCTGAGAAGTGAAGTAAATTCAAGCCACAAATTGCAATACTGAAGGATTCTATTGACCAGATTTTTAAATTACACAGGAAGTATCAAAAGACCGAGGGAATACACAGTCACTGTACCAAAACATAACACGATATCAAGAATCAATGGTGCTGAAGGAAGTTGACTCTGCACTAAAAGTATTAGGAAAAAATAAGGCCCTGGACTTGATGGGGTACCAACTGAGGTGTCTTAATAACAGATGCAGCCCAGACATGCACACTAGTCTATGCCAAGATATTTGGAATACAGAAACCTGGCCAACTAACTGGAAGAGATACATACTGGTCTCCATTTAAAAAAAAAAAAAAACAAAACCAAGAAAACATTATGTGAAGGTAAAATCTTGCTGAAGATTATTTAACAACTGAAACACCGGGGCAAGGCCAGGCTGGGCAGGCAAGAAGCAGTGCTCAGCTTTCCCCCCCCCTTCCCCAAAATGGCTTCAGATGTGGATGACTGGAGCTGGGGAGGCCACACCTTAAAAGAGAAATAAAGAAGAAAAGAAAATCCGCCCCCCCCCCCCAATCCAAACAACTGGAACAGGACACAAATTATGGCACGTGGTTATTATTGCTGATGTCAGCTGGATCTTGACTAAAAGCAGAGACTAGGAAGGAACGCTTTTCTTCTTTTATTGATTATGCAAAGGCACATGACTGTATGTATCACAACTATAGTGAAAACTGAGAATTGTGCTAATGTGAAACCTAAGCCTAGACCAACAAGCTGTTGTACAAACAGGGCATAGTCCACAATCAGGGAAGATGTACTTCAGGACTGGATCCTTTCTCCACACCTGTTTAGCCAGCACACTGAACAGATCATTTGATCAGGATGGAATGAAAATTCATCAATAACCTGCGTTATGCAGGTGACACAACCTTGCTTGTAGAAAGTGAAGATTTTAAATACTTGGTGCAGAAGATCAATGAATACAGCCCTCAATATAGCTGTATTCAACATTAGTTGTTTTCAACATCAAGAAACAAAAATCCTCACCACTGAACCAATAAGCAGTATTACAACAGAAGACTGAAATTGTCAATGACTTCATCTTACTTGGATGCACAATCTATTGCTTATAGGGTTGCTAGGAGTACCAGTCAATTCAATGACACCTATAACAACTTGGTATTTACCAGTTCTAGGCAAGTAAGACAATGTATGCATGCAATCAAAATGATGGCTCAGCTTAATGAAAAAGGCGATCGTAGGAATCACAAATGCAGGGTTACTGGGAATCAGATAGTGTACATTTTATCACATGATCTTTCAATCCTCAGCTATGAGACAATATGAGCTTTAGGGAAAGGGCACCAGCAATTAACCACATTAAAAAAAATTCGTAGGTCCTTGGGGGTTCTTAACGAATCAATCATATTTGCTCTTATAATAGGCCTACTTCACATCCCCCAAAAGCCTATCCCTAGGATCCATTGTCTCAGCTCAGTGAGCAGGTAGCACCAGAGGGTAAAGGGACCTCAAAGCAAGCGCCCTAATGTATAGACACTCTCAAAATGATTTGAAGATGTAAGGAACACTACAGGAGTGGCTAGTGAAAAAAACCTCTGGTCTTCCCTTGGTTCAAGATCCTCATGAGGAACCCTAGCCAATGTGCAAATGTACCCCATCTTCCCTGTGTGCACCTGCTGGTTTCCTTCACTCGGACCGGACAACATTAGCAAGAGCCAACATACAGGTGCCCTCCCTCTTACCTATGCAAATGGCCTCCCCTTTAGTGGTGATAACTACGATCTCCTGGTTGACCTCAATGCCATCCTCATACCGAAGGACACCAGGAAGCAAGATCTTCGCTCCATAGCAGATGGCGTTCACTGCACTGTCTTTCATAACCAGCCTTTTGTGGGACGTCAAGAGCTTTTCCAGAGGGAAAATAATGCGCCGCAAGTAGCTCTCATCTTTGTGATTATCATACAGCCACTGGGCATCCAGAACATCATGCATTGTCACCATATGGTCCTGCAACGCACCCATGGAGGGAAAAGGTCAGAAGTGAAAACGGCTACTCAGACACAAGTGTCACCAACAGGATGAATGGAACCTGTGTGGACTGCTGCTATCCTAACTGTAGGTAGGCATTTTTGTGGGCTGGAAAAGAAATGAATAGAGAGAAATGCTTCCTACCCATCATTTTTCTCAACCCAACTCTATGTCCCAAAGTTTAATAAACAGATCAGAGATGTTGCCCTGATCTGAACTCAACACTTTGGAAATTGCCTTTCCTAGAATTTTAAGTAGGCAGAATTCTACAAAGGACTAAAAACTTGGAAGCAGCAGCTCTAAAATGTCCAGCCCCAGAACAATGTACCTTTTCACTCATAACTCCAGAACGAACCCTCCGAAGTTCCTGCATCTGACCTCCAACTCCCAGTAACAAACCAAGGTGCACACACAGTGTCCGAATGTAGGTGCCAGCCTCACAGCTCACCCAAAAGATTCCTAAGACAAACACACAAAAGAAAAACAGCCTTTAATTCCTAAAGGAAGGGCATCATTGTTCAAGAGGTTCAAAGTTATACTCCATCTGAGACGATAAAAAACAGAGGCTGTGACTACGAAACGTACTAACAGCCTCTGCTCTGAAACATGAAATCTCCAACAGGGTGGTCCTACCCACTTGTAGTCTATGTGAACGAATTCCCCAGAAATAGCTAATGACCCACCTAATCTCCTCTCAGGATCATACTCTATCATTTTGCTCTCATAGATGGTCCGGACACGGAGCTGCCTCTTGACCGCAGCAATAAGTGGAGGTCTCTGGAACAGGGCGCCTGTCAGAGTTTCTAGTGCCTATAAATATACACAGATCAAAGTCACCTATCAAATCAAAGGGCATGTCCGTTGGGTTGGCACCTTAATAGAAAAGGCCTTCTCAATCCTTCACTGGGTAATCATCCAGTGCTAATCAGACTCCGCCCCCCCCCTCGCCCCCGAGGAGTGTGAAAATGTTGCACAAGTTTGGTGAACAGGGAAATCTGATCTGTCTCCAGATACATCTGAGTTTAAAAAAACCAAGATGCCAAAGGGGACCTTTCCTGCAAACGCAGACTTACCCTAGAAAGCTGGATGCTCCCTTCAATAGCATTGTGTAGCCGGACAATTCCTACATACTCTTTGCCTGTAAAAATGACAGAAGAGTAGACAGGCGTGGCCACTAAATTTTCTGTTTTCAAACCTGGAGCAAGGAGCTGAGAACTGGATTTGATCTAGTACTTGAAGCTCCAAAAAGGGGCACAAGATCTGGCAGATGTAATAAAGACTATCAAGTTTTACAAATATACCCCTTAAGAAACTGAGTCAGAAAACACAAAGTGCCTTCTCATCTCGAAGACCCCACCCCACCTTCCCCTCCACCTACCTGCGCTCTGTTGTGATTTCACCAAGCGGGTTGCTCGTTCTATGCACACAATTAGACAGCCAGTCACCTTGGGATCCAGGGTACCACTGTGTCCTGTCTTTTCAACACGAAGTATTCGCCGAATCCATGCCACCACTTCATGGGAAGAGGGATTGGAGGGCTTGTCAAGGTTAATAAAACCTGTCCTAAAAGTGGGGGGAAAAATACCAACTGTCACCTGCTTTGATCTATTAATAAATCTCTTGGATTAGGCGAGCTCTGGTGGCCTAGTGGCAGGAAACTGCACTGCAATCCCAGAGGTGCGCGGTTCAAATCCACCAGATGCTCTGCTGAAGAAAGAGGAATAATCTCCTCCTGTACCAGTCAGATCCGATTTGGCGGTACACACACACACACACAAAATAAATAAAAATAAAAAAAAAATCTCTTGGATTAAAAAGAAAATCATCACAGGTACAAATGTCATGCAAATGTATTACCACCTCTTTAGCAAGTAATGGAAAAGACATACTTACCTGATATAGTCAGCAATTTCCCTTTTTAGAGGATTTGAACCAGAAGGAAGAGGAGTATAGTGTGTTGTCCTTATATTTAGCTTATCAAAATTCTAGAAAGCAACAAAACAACACAAAATAAATACATCTCTTCAGTTCTCATTTCTGAATCCTTACATTGCCATTACTGACTCATACAGCACCCAAAGAAGCGTCTCTAAGGCTGTAAATTGCACAGGAAGAGATGGTTGCCCATCTTTCTCCCTTGGAGTTGCTGGTGGATCGGAACTGCCAGAGATAGATGGACTGCTCTATGTGGTCAAGTCGGACCTGACTCATAGCTGACCCTCCAATGGGTTTTCACTCATCTTTCTCCATGAGTAGCTAGTGGGTTAGAACTGCCTGCCTTTGGGTTGGCAGCAAACTCCTTACCCCCTAGGCCAAACCCCACTGAGCAGCAATGACAGAGTAACCCTTGTAAAGTATCTCTTTAAATATTGGGATAGTTTCCCTATACAGGTAAGAACAAGACAAACTGATCACTCATATTTAAGACACTGCTGTAGAAAATGGAGATTACCAAAGATAGTACATTAACAGATCAGGCATTGCCATACAGGATTATGACGCAAACAGGAGGGCTTTGACTTTCTCAGGTGGAAAGAGTCAAACTTAGCACTGCAGGTAACAATGTCATATTTTCACTGACATGTCTATATAGTGTCAGCTCCTGAGAAGCGAAGCATGGCCACTTCATGTGAAGCTCATCGCCTTCAATTCAGAAGCGACTCATAGCTCACCCTCCAGCATGTTTTCAGAAGCTGTAAACTGCATGGGAGAATACTGCTCCTTTCTTCCATGGGATAGCTGGTTAATTCAAACCACCAGCACTGCTGTTGGGTTAGGAGCACAACTCCCTAAGGACTATGCCACTCAGTTGTCTTGTTATCCTCATTTGACCATCATGGCCTTTATTTGGATAGCACTTCCATCTCCCAGACCTAGGATTTAGTTCCAGGAGAGCAGGAACCTTGTCTACCTGCTTACCAACAGATCCAAAGACCCCACGGTAGGAAAGGAGGTATCCAACTAAAACTAAGTTCTGTAAAATAAGCAAATCTTACATGTTCAGTAAGGTACCTTGCTTAACCTACTATCAAGTGTCCATTTAAAATTGTGAAACCAAGATATACTGTAAGCGGATTCTCTTTTGAGCTACCCTACTTAAGACCAGGAACGACAATAATTTCTACAGAACATATCAGGAAGCTCTGATGGCCTAGTGGCAAAAAGCTGTGCTGTAATCCTGAAGGCAAGGGGTTTGAGGCCACCAGCCGCTCCATGGGACAAGGAGGGGTCATCTCCTGTGCAATTAACAGCTTCTGAAAATTTGCCAGAGGGTCAGCTATGGGTTGGTTTTGACTCAATGGTACAGAACCACCACCACCACCACAACACAGAGGTGTTCTGGCTTTAAAGCCAAGTATGGCCTATGAACTAGGGTACATAAATACAGTACATAAATTAAGACTAGAGAAATGTTGATAAAATTAACTACTGTAATGTTTCATCTGCATTTTACAAAACTATGTGTACTCAAACACAAAGTCAAATTCATTACTGTCAAGTCAGTTCTGATTTATAGCTGATCTTTCAAGGTTATGAATGATGTAGGAGACTATCCATCTTTCTCCTGCATGAGTTCAACCACCGAAAAATGTGGCCTCTGGGCTAGGAGCTCAAGTCTATATAGATGCACTGCCAACCAAATGCAGGTGTGGTTTGAATCTACTAGCTGTTCCCTGAGATAAAGTTCTCCTGTGTGACAAAGTCTCTCTAAGATCGCTGGAGAGTCAGCCTTGAGTTGGTTATTTTAAAAATCTGAAATAGGGAGCTCTGCCTATCGGTACAGTACTAGGGAGCTGTGCTGCTAATCCAAAGGCAGAGCTTCTCTGGTGGTTCAAATCCACCAGCTACTGCTCAAGAGAAAGAGAAATCTTCTCCCCTGAGATTTACACCCTCCAAAAAGCTGCTGGAGGCTCAGCTATAAATTGCTTCTGATGCAACAGCAACGAGTTTGTTTTTCTTCTCGGATATCTTGAGGAATATTAATTTAGATGGTATCTCCCCCTGGAGTTCTTAAATGTTCTTCCTTTTAAGTGAAATATAATGGGAACCAATGCAAATCAATGAGCACTAAGACATATACATAGTCACAGGACACACTCATAAACTAGTTTTGTACATACTTTCATGCTTTTGTAGGTGCAGCAATACCCATAGATTCAGGAGTCAAAGAAATTGCTTAATCACTAAAAACAAGTCAGAAGCCTAACGCATGATCTTAACCACCTACCTTTAACAAAAGGGGCCACTGAGATGTGTCCAACTGAGCCACTTTGGATTCTGGTTTTATAAGAAACTCTTCAGCGTGCTGTATTTCCTTTCACAAACATAAATAAGAGTGTTATTAGGCAACCTACAGGACTTTTAACAAGCCACATGAAAAGCAGCCAGGATATAAGATGGATCCTGATACTGGGAGAATGTGCGGGAGGGTGAAGGCCGGGCACGTTTCCAGGATGCAGCTGGTACCGGTACCGGCCAAGCCGCCACAAGGTGGTCCCACCGCAGAGCGTGTGTCTGGCGGCGCGACCGGAGCTTTGTGGCTGTGACAACTCCAGTTCTTAGAAACCTTGAGGAGTTTACTGCTGTTCGCTCCGAAATTGGAGAAAATCAAACCCAGGCTCACTTACAGCCACATCCTGCTGTGCTAATGACTTCCGGTCCTTCTTCTTGCGCTTCTTCAGCAATGAACCTGAAAACGGAAAGTTGGAGGTTTTGCTGACAATGAGGCCGGTCGTGTGATTAAATAAATCAAATCAGGCCTAGGGAAGGTAGGACTCAGATCAGTTCTGCTCTCCTGGGAGGGCCAGGCGACTGTCGCACGTGCTTTCACTTCCGGTTCACCACGTGGCCTTTAAAAGCGGAGCTTAAAAAACCGCTCAAAGCTGCTAGCCACAGGGCCGTGGGATTTTCTGGGGTTCAGTGTTCCTTTGTGCTATTACACTCAGCTCGCCCCACCACCCATCTTCCCACGGCGCAGCACAGGTGGCGGTATCACCCATGGACCCCAGAAATCCCACCGCAGGGCCTCTCGGGCAACCCAGTCGTGCCCTCGCCATGCACCGCGGCGTCGGGCGCTACTCCCGCGCCTCCCCGAGCCCGCTGAGCCGCCGCAGCCTGAGCGGCATTGCAGCCAGCTCTTTACCTTCAGCGTCCGCCATGTTCCTCACACGACACGCGCGTCGATCTGGCCACAGCGAGCTAGCGACCGTCTGACTCCCGCCGCTTCGGTCCCATCAGGCTGCACGGCAAAGACCCTCCCACTTCCGCTGCGCCCCGCCCCGTGCTCCCCCGCTTCCGCCGGGCGGGGCTGAGCCAGGAGCCTAAGGCGGGAGCGCAAAAAGAGGAATCTCATTGGCTGGCTCCGTCGGGCTCCTTGGAGCGCGTGTGTAACGCGCCCAGGCTCAGGGAGCCTTCTAGGCTGGCACCAGCGGTTTCCACGTTAGTAGTGGGTGCTCACAACTGCAGAGTTTTGAACACCCAAGTGTTTTGTACGTCTTAGTTCTGCCTTATGGGTACACTTTGAGACAGGTGTCAGGATCAGCCTCCATTGGAAACGGAGGAAATGGAGGCAAAGAGACGGGAATTCTTTGGTCGCTAGCCAAGACCATCACTAGAGCCTGGCTATCCAATAGGAATAGAATGCGAACTACATGTGTTATTTTAAATGTTACAGCAGCTACATGGGGAGGGGGAATGAAAAGGTGAAATTAATTTTAATGATGTATTTTGTAACCTACTTACTGAAAATATTATGCCACGTAAACAATGCAAAGACGTTGTGGAGAGAAATTTTACATTCTTTTTCTCCCCTTTCAGTAAATAACTCTGGTGGCATTGTCCATTCTGTTTGATAGGAAAAAAAAAAAAAGTTGAGGGCAAGATAGAGAAAGAAGCTGGTCCCAAGAAACAGAACAGGCCTTTATATCATGGTCTGAGAAGGACACCAATTGGCTGAGAACAGAGAAGGTCAAAGTGGCATGAGGGCTGTCAAGGGCGGGTTTTTAAAATAGGGGTTTTAGAGAGGATTAGGGAAGATGGCATTTTGCTTGGATTTAGGCTTTTGTGATCAGGCCCAAAGCCATATCAGGATCCATTGTCTGCTCTAGTCTCTGCTTGGGTGGCCTTAGACATTATCAGGTTTCTCGAGGATTGATCAGGCCTGGGGGCAAACGCTACATTCTTCATCCACATTCTGTGTAGCCTTACAGAAAAGGCCTTGGTTAGAACCTACCAGTAATTCCACAAGGGAAAGATGAGCAGTCTGCTCCCATGCAGATTGGTGGTTGTTGTCTTTACTGTGTACCTTCAAGTTGGAACTGACCCATAGCTGATTGCCCAGCAGGTTTTCAGACTCAATTTAATCATAATCTTACTGGAGGAGATTGTCCATCCTGCTCCAGCAGAGGAGCTGGTGGATTTGAACTGAGTGTCTTTGGTATTTTAGCGCTCCTTACCACTAGGCGCCTGGAGGTTCCTCATGGAGATATTTTGTTATTGTTATGTGCCTTCATCTTGAAAGGACCAGTTATCAGAGACTTGGTTTCTGGTACAGTTAACAAACAACCTCCACCTGTGGTAAATCCCACCCTGATTGATCAACTGCCATAAAGTGGAATTCTTCCTCTTTTTAAGGGCACAAGGGATTTTTTTCCACATTCCTGTATCTTAAGTAACTGATAAGATTCAAATAGGTTTCCAAACTGTTTCCCTGACCGATGGCTAGCCAACTGAAGGTGGACAAATACCCAAACTACTGTGGATGACCAATCATGGCGTGTATGGTTGGGCAGGGGAGTAGCAGAGGTATAGAAGGAGGGGCAGACATCAATTCGCGGCTCTCGGCTGGATGCTGCTGGGTGAGCGGCTAATTGGCTCGGTGATCTTTTTGGGGACTCGCTCCGTTACACATCTGTGTTTCATTGACTATGCAAAAACACTTGATTGTGTGGATCACAACAAACTGTGGGTGACTCTGAGAAGAATGGGAATCCCAGAACATTTGATTGTCCTTATGTGAAACCTATACTTGGACCAGGAGGCAGTCAAGAGCAAGGAAACACTGCATGGTTCAAAATTGGGAAGGGTGTACGTCAAGGATGTGTCCTGTCTCCATACCTTTTCAACCTATATGCAGAACAGATTGCAGGAGGCTGGGCTCTTTGAGGAGGAATGTGGCATCAGGATTGGAGGAAGATTCATCAATAATTTGTGTTATGCAGACGACACAGCTTTGCTTGCTGAAAACAAAGAGGACTCGAGACACTTGTTGCAAGACATCAAAGTCTTCAATATGGATTGAAGCTCAACATCAAGAAAACAAGGATTCTGACCACTACCTAGTCCAATTGGCAGCATTATGATAGATGGTAAAGAGATTAAAATTGTTAACAACTTTAGTTTGTAATACTCTTGGTACCAGCATCCAGGAAATCAGAAGAGTTGCATTGGGAAAATCTGTTGTCGGGTACCTCTCCAGTGTACTAAAGAACAATGATGTCAGCCTGGAGACTACATAGTCTTCGAAATTACTTGCTATGCATCAGAAATCTGGACAATTAATAGGGATGATAATAAGAGATTTAATGCCTTTGAGCTGTGCTACTGGAGAAGAGTATTGAATATACCGTGGACTGCCAGGAGAACAAACAGGTTCATCCTAGAGAGGGTAAAATCAGGCTGCTCCTTGGAGGCAAGGATTTTGAAGCTTTGTCTGACCTACTCTGGGCATGTTGCAAAGAGGAACCAGTTCTTGGAGAGGCACATCATGCTTGGAAGGGTGGAGGGACAGCGCAAGAGAGGAAGACCCTGGATGAAATGGATTGATTTAGTGACTGGGTTAATGGGGGTAGGTGTGTCAGAGGTAGTAAGGTTGGCTCAGGATAGAGCAGGTTTCAGGGCTATGAGTCCCAAGTGACTAGACAGCACATAACAATGACAACAATGTGCCATCAAGGCACCTGGGACTCATAGCAACTGTATGCACATTAGTTCTGAACCCTGCCTATCCAGAGCCAAAATCATCCTCTCCAACAGACCTAATCCCATTTCTCCAGTCACTGTGTCAATCCAGCTCATTCTGGGTCTTCCTCTCCTTTGCTGTCTCTCCACCCTTCCAAGCATGATGTCCCTCTCCAAGGACCATGTGCCCAAAATATGTGAGATGGAGCCTCAAAATCCTTGCCTCCAGACCTGTTTGATCTCCTGGCAGTCCAAGGTGTGTTCAACTCTTTTCCAGCACAACTGAAAGGCATCAATCCTTCTTCTATCATCCTTAGTTATTGTCCAACTCTCAGATGCATAGCATGTAATTGCAAAGACCATAGCCCAGATCAGGTGCACCTTGGTCTCCAGACTGACATCATTGCTCCTCAGTGCTCTGGAGAGGTTCTGAGAGCACTGCTGGTGCCAAGAATGTTGATTGTGAAACCAAGCAAGCTGAAGCTGTTAACAATTGCAGTCTGTTCTCCATCTATCATTGCTCCAATGGTGTAAATCTTTGGTTGGTTTGGTTTTTTTTTTAATGTTGACCTTCAATCCATATTGAAGACTGCAGTCCTTGACCATCTGCAGCAAATGCTTCAGTTCTCCTCAGTTTTGGCAAGCAAGGTTGTGGCATCTGCATTACGCAGTTTGTGGATGTATCTTCCTCCAATCCTGATGGCACATAAAGTCCTCACTCCCAAATGATGTTCTGCATATAGGTTGAAAGACAGCTTAGGAAGCCTGATAGAGGGTCAGCAGCAGTCAGAACAAACTGGATCGTGGTGTGTTTGGGTATTTGCACTTGTATGACATCTGACTTAGAACTAAGAAGTCCCAGAATCGCAATGATTAAGGTCTCAGCTTCTAACTGAAAAAAAAAAAAAAAAAAGGGCAGTTTGAATATACCACTGGTTCCACAGAGGAACGACCTGGCACATACAGTTACAATAAGTGAGAAATAACTGCACAGCACATAGTCATTGAATAAGCACCCTGCCAAGTGCTTCCGGTTGTTCTGTCTACAATATTGGACCAGAAAGACGATCTTCCCTGATTTAAGCTTGGTTTTTCTTCTGCTTTAGTGCTTTTAGAGACTGACATGATTACTCACCATGCACATTTAACATCTCATTTGCTACAATTCCATTTCTGGGCTGAATTTGAGGGGTTTGTTTTCCTATTATTGTACTAGTATCACAGTGATTAAAAATAATCACACTTCTGACACCTTTTATGGACTTGCTGTCTTAAATTGGGTTAAATTTAAATTAAAAAAAATTTTCAATGCAAACTGAGTTACAGCTTAAACGTGAGAAGTCTTCTTTTAAGTTTTGAGGGCTTCATTCGTAAAGTAGGTTGTTAAGTCTTCCTCCTATCCTGATGCCACATTCTACTTCATAGAGTGCAGCTTCTCAAATAATTTGCACAGCATAAGACTGACTAAATATGGAGAGAAGATACAACCCTGACACACACTTTTTCTGATTTTAAACCATGCAGTGTTCTCTTGCTCTGTTCAGACAGTGTCCACTTGACTCATCAAAGCTACATTATGCAGATGACACAACCTTGCTTGCTAAAAGCGAGGAGGACTTGAAATGTTTACTCTGGAAGATCAAAGACTGCAGCCTTCAATATGGATTACATCTCAACTTCATGAAGACAAAAATTCTCACCACTGAGCAACATCATGATTGTTGTTGTTGGGTGCCATCGAGTCAAGTATGACTCATAGTGACCCTGCGAACAACAGATCTCAACCCTGTCCTATCCTGTGCCATTCTCACACTTCCTGACACATGGGGGCAGTCACTGGGTCAATCCTCCTAGTCTAGGGTCTTCCTCTTCTTTGCCAACCCTCTTAAGCATCATGTCCCTCTCCAAGGAACATGCCTGAAGTATGTGAGGCGAAACTTCATCATTCTTGCCTCCAAAGAGCACTCTGGCTGTACCTTCTCCTGGACATATTTGTTTGATCTTTTGGCCGTCCATGGGATGTTCAGCATTTTTCTCCAATATCACAGCTCAAAGACATCAATTCTTCTTCTGTCATTCTTATTCACTGTTCAGCTCTCAGATGCAAAGCGAGTGGCCAGAAAGACCATGGCCTGAATCAGACACACCTTAGTCCTCAAACTGACATCATTATGCCTCAATAATGTGAACAGGTCCCTAACTACAGATTTTCCCATGCAATAGGTCTCCTGATTTCCTGACTGTTGGTACCAAGGGTGTTAATTATGGATCCAAGCACAATGAAGTTGTTGACAGTTTCAATCTTTTCTCCATCCATCATGATGTTGCCTATAGGTCTAGTGGTAAGAATGTTTTCTTGACATTGAGACGCAATCCATATTGAAAGCTGCATTATTTGATCTTCTGTAACAAGTGCTTCAAGTCCCCTTCACTTTCAGCAAGCAAGGTTGTGTCTCTGCATAATTCAGGTTTTTGATGAGTCTTCCTCCAATCCTGATGCCACATTCCTCTTCGTCTAGCTTCTCAAATAATTTGATCAGCATACAGATTGAATAGGCAAACTTGTTATGATCCACGCAGTCAAATGCCTTTGCATAGTCAATAAAGTACAAGTAGAAATCCGGTACTCTGCTTACAGCCAGGATCTATCTGACATCAGCAATGATGTCGCTGGTGCCACAGCCTCTTCTAAATCCTGCTTGAACTTCTGAAGTTCCCCGTGTTTGTACTGTTCTAGCTGTTTTTGAATGATCTTCAGCAGTATTTTGCTTGTATGTGATATTAATGATATTGTTAGATAGTTTCCACATTCTGTTGGATCACCTTTCTTGGTAACATCATGATTGATGGAGAAAAGATTGAAATTGTCGACAACTTCATCTTACTTGGATCCACAAACAACATCCTTGGTACCGGCAGTCGGAAAATCAGGTGACGTATTACATTGGGAAAGTCTGCAGTCAGGTACTGGGGAGCAACTAGGTCAGTTTGAGGGCTCTAGTGCTCCTGATTCAGGACATGTTATTTCCTTTCACTTGCTCTCCATGTGAGAGGTGGACAATGAATAAGGATGACAGAAAAAGGATTGATGTCCTTGAGCTGTGGTTGGAGAAGGGTACTGAATGACCCATGGACAGCCAAAAGAACAAACAGATACGTATTGGAGAAGGTGCAGCCAGAGTGCTCCTTGGAGGCAAAGATGGTGAAGCTTCATTTCTCATTCTTTGGACATGTTACTAGGTGAGGTTATTCCTTGCAGAGGGACATCACACCTGGGAAATTTGAGGAAAGGTGAAGGAGAGACAGACCCTCAACCAGATGGATTAACAACAGTGACTGCAGCAATGGGCTCAAGTGTGTCTGAGACGATGAAGACAGCACAGGATAGGACAGGGTGCAAATCTGTTGTTCATAGGGTCATTATGAGCCATGCTCTACTTAACAGCACCTAACTAACAACAACATTTATAAGGTTCCCTGGTTCCCATTTTGTATAGGTGGCTGTTCAAGATGGCTGTGCTGTGCTGTTTACAGTTCTGTATTCTGTTGCTTTCCTTATTTTATGTTTCAATTCAGTCTCTTCCTTCAGTTAGGGTTTGAAGTACTTCCTAGACATACACAAAGATGTAGTGGTCCAACCAGAACAAGAGAACACTGCATATTTTAAAATAAAGCTGTTCAACAGGGCTGTATCATACCTATTCAATCTGCATGCTGAGCAAATCATTAGAGGAGGCTGGACTTTCCGAAGAAGAATGTGACATCAGGATTGGAGGAAGACTCATCAACAACCTGCATTATGCAGATGACACAACTTTGCTTGCTGAAACTGAGGAGGACCTGAAGCACTTGTTGCAGAAGGTTAAAGAATGCGGCCTTCAATATGGATTGAAGCTCAACATTAAGAAGACAAAAGATTCTCACCACTGAGCCAATTGGTAGCACCATGGTAGAAAAGAGATTGTTAACAATTTCAGCTTGCTTGGTTCCACAATCAACATTGTTGGCACCAGCAGTCAGGAAATCAAAAGATGACTTGTACTGGGGAAATCTGGTGTTAGGACTTCGCCAGAGTGCTGAAGAGCAATGATACCAGTCTAGGGACTAAGGTGCTCCTGATCCAATCCATGGTATTTGCAATTATTTGCTATGCATCAGAGCCCGGTGATTTGTAGATTTCTCAATTGTCTTTTCACCACCCATCACCAGAACGTCAAAAGCAAAAATATTCCGAATATGTGTTGAGTTGGAGAAATCTTCTGTCAAGGACCTCTTCAAAATACTAAAGAACTAGGATGCCAGTTTAAAGACTAAAGTGAACCTGATCCAAGCTATCATTTCTTTTTTAAAAAAAATTTTTAAATTTTATTATTTTGTGTGTGTGTACCGTCAAATCAGATCTGACAGGTATAGGAGATCGCCCCTTCATCTCCAGCAGAGCATCTGGTGGATTTGAACCACGTACCTCTGGGATGTCAATCAATCTGAGTTTGCTTGGCTCCATAGTCAACAGTCTTGGCACCAGCAGCCAGGAAATTAAAAGGCGCATTGCCATGGGAAAGTCTGCTGTTAG
>NW_006400019.1:2504248-2507391 GCF_000299155.1 Elephantulus edwardii | reverse complement strand
TCTAACATACTTTGGACATGTTGTGAGGAGAGACCGGTCCTTAGAGAGGGACATCATGCTTGGGAGGGTGGAGGGACAGCGCAGGAGAGCGAAGGCCCTTTATGAGGTGGATTGATTCAGTGACTGGGATAATTGGGATGGGAGTGTCGGAGACAGTGCGAATGGCACAGGACAGAGCGGAGTTTAAGGCTGTTGTACATAGGGTCGCTATGAGTCGCAAGTGACTCGAGGGCACATAACAACACCACCACCTCTGGGATTGCAGTGCAGCTTCTTGCCACTAGGCCACCAGAGCTCCCTCAAGCCACCTTTTCAATTGCTTCCTACGCTTCTGAAAGTTACACAATAAGGATGGCAGAAGAAGAATTGATGCCTTTGAATGGTGGTATTGGAGAAGAGTACTGAATATCTACTTCATGGGCTGCCAAAAGAAGAAGTAAGTCTGTCTTGAAGAAAATACAAGCAGGGTGCTCCTTAGAAGCAAGGATAGTCAAAGCTCATCTCACAGTTTGGTCAGGAAGGTACAGTCCTTGGAAAAAGACATAATACTGGGAAAGGTAGAGAGTCAGAGAAAGAGAGGAAGCCCTTTCACAAGATGGATTGCCACAGGAACTGTAATAACGCGCTTGAGTATGGTGGAAAGTATAAGGATAGTACAGGACAGGGTGACGCTCATTCGTATGAGTTGTCATTGAGGATATGGCTCCTAACAGCAACCACCACCACCAGAACATTGGGTTTTCCTGTTTAACTTTGTACTGTGATTTGAGTGAAATTTACAGAGCAAATGGGTTTTCCATTCAATAATGCATATAATTTTTGTTTTATCCTTTTAGTTATAGTCCCCACATTGTTACAGTCTCTCTGTCTCTCTCTCATGGCCAAGGACTCAGAACCAACTCATAGCTGACAATCCAACAGGTTTTCAGAGGCATGATAGTCACACGGGAAGAACCTCGACCAGGTGGATTAACACAGTGACTGCTGCATTGGGCTCTAGTGTACGAGGAAGTGTGAGGATGGAGGGACGGGACAAGATTCAGATCTGTTGTTCATAGGGTCCCTATGAGTCATACTCTACTTGATGGCACCTAACAACAACAACCATGCAGTTCATAAAATCATTCTTTAGAATAATGAAGACTTTGTGAAACATCACATGCATAGCATGGTTGAATTTCAAGGACCTTATGCGGAGTGAAAGGATTCAGTCACAAAGAGACAAATGTTTCTTTGTTTTAAGAGCTAGTGATCATGAGCAACAACACTCCATGAGCTCGTTCACTAGCTGACTGTCTTCTTTGGTGAAATGTCTTTTCCTGTCCTCGGCACACTGTGCAATTGATTGGTTTGTCTTTTGTTGACGAGTGGGAATTTTCAACACATTGTAGAGATTAGTCTTTTGTCATATGTTAAAGGGAGTCTAGAGATTCCCACTACTCTTTTGGAGAAGTCTTTTAACATACACGAAAATTTCATTTTTTCGAAGGTTCCAGTCACCTAGCTTCTCTTGTTCCATTTGTATGTTTTCAGTTATGTTTAATGCTCTATTTATAGAGAGACTCACCAGTTTATATTTGAGTGACAGTGAAAGCATTTCCTGCTGCCTGCCTTTGTGCATCTCACATCATCGACAACATGCAGTGTATCAGTACATACATACATGCATGCAGTACTGTAGCACATATTTTGATGATGTTATTGTTCTCAGATGGTCAATGTTGTGACCATATAAGCAACTCTCACCAACTTTCTGACTAGCAATGCCATTCTGATTCCTGAGGATAATCCAGAAGATCTGGAACCTTCCACAAGTAAAATTGTTACTCTTCCATTACTGGAGTAAATTTTTATGATCAGTGTATTTTTGAGGCATGGTTAAGTATCTGCTAAAGGTTACTGAGTCTAACCCACTAGATACTATTGAAAAAGGTGACAATCAGCTTTTGTACTCCTTCCGCCTTCTTTTTCTGCTTCTTGGATCATTCAAGATTGTACCCATGCAAGATATGAATAGATACTTCACCAAAGAGGACACTCAGATGGCAAACAAATAAATGAAGAAATATTAAAAAAATCCCTAGGTAGCAAAGAGATGCAAATTTAAACAACTATGAGATAGCATTTCACCCCAGGAACAATAGCAAAGTTCAATAGAGCAGCAAACAACAAATGCTGGCAAGGTTGTGGAGAGACTGGAACCTTGATTCACTGCTGATGGGAGCGTAAAATGGTGCAACCACTATGGAAAAGTTGTCTGGCATTTTCTTAAAAAGTTGGAAATAGAAAAATACCATTTTACCCAGCAATTCCACGATTGAAAATATCCCCTAAAGAAATCAGAGCCACCACCCAAACAGATGTATGCACATTCATGTTTACTACTATATTATTCACAATAGCAAAGAGATGGAAGCAAGCCAAGTGCCCAGCAACAAACGACAAACTGTGGTACATACAATGGAATATTATGAAGCACTGAAAAACAATGAACTCGTAAAACATTAGACAACATGGTGAGCCTCGAGGACATGATGCTGGTACATTATTCTTATTGTTATGTGCTGTCGAGTTGACCATAACTCATAGCGACCCTAGTACAACAGCTCTGAACCCTGCTCTGTCCTGAGCCAATATCACTGTCTCTGACACACCTACCCCCATTACCACAGTCACTGGGGAGAGGAGGGTTTTCTGAGACAGTAAATTACACGGGAGGAGAATGCTCATCTTTCTCCCTCAGAGCATCTGGTGGATTGGAACTGCTTGCGTGCTGGGATGCACTGGAACTCCTCCCAACTAATCCACGAGATTTCTCCAAGAGGTATTGTTGTTCAGTGCCATCGAGTATGACTCACAGAGACCCCTCTGTCCTGCCCTGCTTCGCCCTCACCATTTCTGACACACTTGAGCCCATTGCTGCACTCACTTTGAGTTGGAACCGACTCCAGGACAGTGGCTTTGTTTGTTTAGGATAACCTGAGGAGTCCAGATGGCACTGTGGTTAAGCACTTGAACCTACAGGACCCTCTTCAGGAGAAAAATGTGGCACTGCGCTTCCAAAAAGAGTCCCCGCCTTGGGGAGGGCGTCCCGTCCCGGAGGGGGCACAGGAGGAAGGCAGCTCTGAAGATCCCCGTCGGGG
>NW_006400019.1:2499442-2504119 GCF_000299155.1 Elephantulus edwardii | reverse complement strand
CGGCCGGCGACGCCCCCGGGGCGGGGATCACTGCCCACTTCCTTCTCTGGCCGCGCGCGCGGCCCGGCTGAGGAAGCGGCTGCACGATGAGCGCTGGCGACGCCGTGTGCACCGGCTGGCTCGTAAAGTCGCCCCCCGAGCGGAAGCTGCAGCGCTATGTGAGTAGGCGGCCGACCCCGCACGTCGAGCCGGCGCCGTCGCGGGCCGAGGCAGGACCGCGCACACGCGCCAGTCCTCGGACGGAGAGCCTGCGGGACGCAGCTGTCAGCGGCTGCGAGCTGCTGCTCAGGCGACACTCAGGAGCCAGCGGCGCTTCCCGCCGGGAGCTGGGGGGGGGGCGCCAGGCGGCGCGCACGGGGCCTCGCCATCGCCTTGGGCGGCCGCGTGAGCACCATCAGTCGGAGGCCGGGACTCGGGGCCGCGCGGGCCGGGGGTGCTCGTGCGGGCGCGGCGCGATGGGCCATCCTCTCACGACGCCCGCGTCCCCGCGATGCCGTCCCCCGCCCAGGGCTGTCGCCGGAAAATGGTGCCAAAGCCCTCTCCTACGGTGCCCGCCGGGCGCTCTGGCTCCCACGTTCACGCGGCCCCGACCACGAGCAAGTGGAAGAGGACCGCAGGGACGGCGGCGGGGCCCTGCCCTGAGGGTGCCGAGCCGGGGGGCACTCGCCAGCCGCTGCCTGCGCGGACCTGGTTGGCGGCTGCTTGCTGATCACATAAGAGGGTGTTTGTCAAAGTGATGCTTGCGAGAACTCTGGACGTTAGAGGGCTTGTTGTCATTTGAAAAGCATTTTCAGAGTGGCTTTGCAGCGTTGGCTCGGAAGGGGGGACTCCTGGAGGGCAAAGTGTGCACACTCTCCTTCAGTCTCCTCTCTCCTCCCGAGCATTGCTTTCGGAAGTGTGTTCGCTTTGCATCAGTTCTGGGGACAGGCTGGTGGTCACTGTGCACTTTGTACAGCACGCGGAATGTGAGTTTCGATAGGGGAGGCTCGACACAAATGAAAAATTGTCTGAATGTCACGGTTCAATGAGCGAGTACTGAGATGGGTTTTCAGGGTGCTCGGTGTTGTCTCACCAACACTCCAAACCAGAAAGCTTGGCCCTTAGTTCACACTTGAGATTTGTTTCTAATGAAGGTCATAATGTTTACATAGTCAGTGCTTTTGTTTAAGGGTGAGTAACTGCATTCCTAGATCAGACTTCAAAACAAAAAAAAAATAAAACCCCACAACAAACCCCCACCCCAAAACCACAAAGCAACGAAAAAAAAAAAGACCAGAGAAAAGCCCCTTTGCTCTCCTCTGTAAGTCTTCCAGGAACTTCCCTCTTGATACCGTTAGATGGCGATCTCACGTCAGTTTAAATGGACATGGACAGTGCTGTTATTAAAACCCCCGCCTTTTTCCTTTTTTTTTTTCCGCCTTTTTTCTTTTCAAGTTATCATCTAGTCGCTTTGAAATCATATTGACTCTGTAGGACCACTAAGATTTGAATCCGCTGTGAATGGAACGGCCTCATCAAAATTCCAGCTCTGGTCTTTCTCCTGGCAAGCAGGTGGTGTGTGTAAACCATCAACTTTTCGGTCAGTGGCCAACATTTAACTCATAGTCCCGGGCATCTTTTTATTTAAAGAACAGCTGCCTCTAATTGAGCTCTTGTAGTGAATATTTATCTGCAAAGGCCTTTCTTACACTTTTCTCATTAACTGGGCACCAATCATGAGCTAGCTACACTCCGCGTCACTCATTGAAGATTGGGAAGCTGCCACCCAAATCTCTGATCCTTGCTTTGGAAGTTCAAACTATACTGTTTAGCAAACAGTAACCACAAAAGCTCTGGTAGCCTAGTGGGTAAGGAGCTGCTCTATAATCCTCAAAGCTGGTGGTTTGCATCCACCTGGGGAAAAAGAGGGAGAATCTGGAGGGCCAGCCCCGAGTGAGCTCTGACTCGAGGACACATAATAATAACACAACAAAGCTAGTTAATGGCACAGCCAGGGTGATCACTCAGTCCATCCCTAGAAGCTCAGTTCATGTTGTTGTGTTCCGTGGAGTCACCTGTGACCCATAGTGACCCTATGTCCAGAATCTCTGAAGCCAGAGCTATGTCCTGAGCCAGTCTCAGCTGACTCCGGCACACACACACCCCTACCCCCATCGCCCCAGTTACAGGTATCAGTCCATCTCATCTGGTCTTCCTCTCCTGCGCTTCCCCTCTACCCTGCATAGTAGACTGAGGCTCAAATTCAAACTCACTCGCTCACTGATGTGGAATGGGAACTGACTCATACCTGACTCTCCAGCAGGTTTCTGGAGACTGTATGTCGCATAGGAGTAGATTGTTCATCTTTATCCTGCAGAGCAGCTGGTGGATTTGAACAGCATGCCTTTGGACTGGCAGCACAACTACTTAGAACTAGGCTGCCAGGGTTCACATCTGGTTAAATTGACAATCAAAGGCAGTCAGAAATTTGATACTTTCCTACTGTCACTTTGATTTCATAATTAACACAAGGATATATTGTTACTGAAAAACATTCAAACAATTTAAGAATAAACAGAATAAAAGTTGAAAGGGTCCCTTTACATTTTCTTACCTATCCTGTCATCTCTTGTACCCTTGTGGTGTTCTTTTCCTCTCTCCAGGAATAAAATTGCTAGCAGTTTATTGGGTATCATTCTAGAAAAAAGCTCCTAGAAAAATCTTTAACTTTCTTTTTGTGCAATCAGAATTATAGCGCACACATTATTCTGCAATTTCCTTCTTCCAAAAGAACCCACAGGTTGGATCTTTTTCTACAACTTGGATTTTTCCAGGTAACTACATACAGCATTCTTTTAACCACAATAGCTCTGGAGGCCTCGTGGAAGAAGTGCTGCCAACCCAAGGCTTGATTCCACTAGCTCAGTGGGAGAAGGGTGGGAATTCCCTCCTGTGTGATTATCGGATGGGTGGCTGTGGGGCGGTTCCTACTTGACAAGACACACTGTTTAAAAGGAATAGTTGATTAGATGTTATTTGTATGACAGCAGTCCAGAATAAGAAGTGCATAGCAAAGTGAACTGGGACGAGGGAGGAAATTACACAACAGTGAATGTTTTTTAAAAAAGTGAGGGGGAGGTAGGGAGGAAAGTGTGCAGCCATGAATGAACGTAAATCCTGCTTCTCTGTAAACTTCCGTTAAAAATCACAATTAAAAAATTGAGAGGAAAGAATATTTTTTGAAAGAATATTATTGATAATAAATACAACATGATTTTTAAAATCCTCTATAGAGGACCTTTTAGCTGACCTTTAGTTTTCCAATTTTGTAGAATAGTGTAATAACAATGATAATCATTCTCATTTCCTGAATTCTTTTATGGGCCAAACATTACACTAAAGATTTTGCTTTTAGTTTTTCATTTGATCTTCTAAACGATACCAAGAGCTAAGCTCTATTATTATTTCTGGATACAGGCTCTTTGTTGGATATGCTGTTGCTGTTGTTGTGTGCTTTCGAGTTGGAACCAATCCAGAGCTGACCCTTCAGTGGGTTTTCAGAGACAGTTGGATGTATAATTTGCAAATATCTTCTACTAGTCTATAGTTTGTTTTTCTAGTCTCTCCATACTGTACTTTGTATAGCAAAGTGATTACTTTTTATAAAGTCCAATCTGTCAGCTTTTTGTTGGTTTTTTTTGTTCCAAATCTAAGAACTCTACCTAATCCTTGATCTCAAAGGATTTTATCTGACTTTTACTGTCCTATGTTGTTTCTCGTGAGTAGAGCTAAAGGAAGATTAGCAAAGTGAAATGTGGTTCCGGAGGACCAAGAGCTCTCTCAGGCTAATGGCCTCGAGCAGCTCCAGAGCCCCTGCTTTTATTAGCAGAAAATCAAAGCATGCAGCAAAGCAGGATTTCATAGGTGGGTAAATGTTTAAACATATGGAACAAAGCATAGATAGGCATGAACAGTTTTCAAGAAAGCATCTTTGTGCTCATGAACAAGATCTTACTGCTCTCTGAACAACCTTATCAAGAACATCAGAAAATAGTCTTTGTTTAACAGAGAACTTCCAGATCCCTTTCATGGGCATACATGCTCTAGGAAGTCTGAGACTGCTTTCAGTCCCATCCATTCTTGGTATTCTTTGCCTGCTTTCAGGCATTGTAGCCAAGTCCTTTCACACGTTCTCCATAGCCACTAGTAACCCTGGTGAACTAGAATGACTCTACAGTCCTAGGTTCTTAACTTTTCCATAACGGTTTTAAAATACAGATCTTACATTAGATAATCCATTGTTAAAAGTTAGACCTGACCCCATTGGTACTGTTAGTGCTTCTAACGAATTGTATGGTTTTAGTCCATTTTGATTTTGTTTTTATATATTGTGTGAAGCAAAGACCTTGTTTCATTTTTATGCATGTGGAAATCAAGTTGTGCCAGCACCTTTTATTGAAGAGACATTTTCCTCTTCATCAAGTGAATTTAACACCTTTGCCAAAAATTATTTGACCATAGATGTGCAGGTTGTTTTCTTGACCCTCAATTCTATTTCATTGGTTTTTGTGGCTGTTACTATACAAGTACTAGATTATTTTCATTGCTATAGCTCTATAATATGCTTTAAAATCAGTAAGTATGAGTCCTCCTACTTTGTATTTTTAAGTATTGTTTTAATTGTTTCTTTCTATTTTG
>NW_006400019.1:2488137-2498138 GCF_000299155.1 Elephantulus edwardii | reverse complement strand
GTTTCTCCACAACCTCGCCAGCATTTATTGCTTGCTGTTCTGTTAAATTTTGCAATTTTGACTGGGGTGAGATGATATCTCATAGTTGTTTTAATGTGTTTTCTATTTATCTAAAGAAGGTTGTGTTTTCTATTTATCTAAAGAAGGTTGTTGGAATTTTGATCACAATTTTGTTTAATCGATAGATCACTTTTGGGTAATATTGACCTTAATAATATTAAGTCTTCCAATCCATGAACATGGAGCATTGTTCCATTAAGTCTTCTTTACTCTCTGTCAGGAACACATGGTTGTGGTTATATTTGGGAATAAATTGTTTTGGTTATGTTAATGAGGAAAAATTAGTAAAGGGTGTATCTTAGTCTCTTTTGAGATTGAAAAGAGATTAAACAGGCAAACAAGGAAGATATGAGAAAGAGGATAGATGCCATACCATACAAAAATCACCAGAGAACCAAGAAACAAGGGCCTTAGCCCAAAGCCAACAGAGAGAATACCGTCCCCTAGAGCCAGCATCCTGTATTCAAACCTCTAGCTTCCATGAGAAACCATAAGAAAAGAAATTCATTAAAATTCATTAAAACCACTCATGATTCTTACTATAGTAGCACTATCTTGTGTATCATTTAAGGAATATTCATTATTGTAGATAGTACTGTTGTAAAGATACAGCAATCTTTTTTTTAAAAAAAATTTTTTTACTTTTATTTTATTATTTTTGTGTGAGTGTACCGTCAAATCAGATCTGACTGGTACAGGAGGAGATTGTCCCTCCTTCCCCGGCAGAGCATCTGGTGGATTCAAACCGTGCACCTCGTGCACCTCTGGGATTGTAGTTGCAGCTCCTTACAACTAGGCCACCAGAGCTCCCCTGATGCAGCAATCTTTTTTGTTTATTTGCCAAACTGAACAACTTGGTGTTGCTGTGATGCTGCACACTGTTCATAGCCTTGTCAAATACCGTAATGGTTACCCAGTATGAACAGTGTTTGGAGGAGCTTCCAGATTGATTTATGATGGGAAGCAGGAGTGGCATCTGTTTCCTAAACTAGATGCCTCTGGAAACTATACATACTCTCTAAACTCTATAAATGTACAGAAATTATGGTAGTTATAGAACAGAGTTCTGTACAGAAATGATGTTAGTTATAGAACAGAGTTCAGGTCTTTTATGCAAAGCCTTATTTGACTTGACGACACTTAACCACTGCTAAATGAGACTAGTGCTGTTCTATCTGGAGGAACACCCTTCCACTTTGTACATCAGTCTTTGCCAATGTGCAGTATGAAGTAACCTGGGTTTGCTGTGATGCTGAACCTTGTACCATTGGGTTATCAAATACCAGAAGGTTTCCCAATGTGGACAGTGTTTGGTGGAGCTCCCAGTTGTAAATAGGTTTGGAAGCAGGAGTGTCATCCACTTCCTAAACCACATGCCTCTGGAAACTCTATGAACTTGGAGAAATGATGATAGTTATGGAAAGGCCTAATGGTCTTTTGTTCATAGAGTCGCTATGAGTCGCGCTCTACTCGACGACGACAATCAACAACAACAGTACTATCTACCATATCTACTGTGGTGAATTATACTGCTCAATTTTTCCATGTTGAATTAGCCTGGTATAAACTTCACTTGGATGCTGTGTTTTATCTTTTTTTATATATTGCTGGATTTGGTTTGGTGAGAGTATTTGTGTCTCTCTTCGTGAGAGCTATTAGCCAACAGGGGTTCCCCCCCTTTTTTTGTACTTTACCCGGTTTTGTTATGAGCATGATGTTGGCCTAAAAAAATGAATTGGGAAGTATTCCTATCTCTTTTATTTTCTAAAATGTTTTATGGAGAATTGATATGTTTTCTTTTTAGAATGCTTCTTAGAAACCATTATCAAACTATTTGGAAATGAACACTTTGTGAGAAGATTATTCTCTATAAACTTAATTTACTCTATGAAGATCCCACAAGAGCTTCCTTGACAGAGCTAGTCAAGTTATCAATATTTTCTTGAGTGAGCTTTGGTAGTTGTTGTCTTTCAAGTATTTACTTAATGTCCATTCTTGAACTTGTTGGAGTAAAGTTGTTGCTTTTAATCCCCTATTTTCCTTTTCATGCCTGTAGGATGTGTTGTGATAAATCTTCTTTCATTAATTATTTTAAAATGAGTATATTCTATAATTCCCCCCTTAATTAGTCTAGCTAGATTGAGAACTTAAGAAAACTTTTGGTTTTATTGATCTTCTTTATTGTTTTTCTGTTTTTTATTTCATTGATTTTTTTAGCTTGTTTATTATTTCCTCCCTTCTGACAATGCTATTTAATTTTGTCACTTCTTTATATAGTTTTCTAAGTGGAAGCTTTAAACACTGATTTGAGAGTGTTCTTATATTCTAGTATAAGGATACAATAGATGCTATAAACTTTTCTCCCAAAATTACTTTAGATACATCTAACAAGGAAGGGTGTACGCCAGGGATGTGTCTTATCTCCACACCTGTTCAACCTATATGCAGAACAGATTATCAGGGAGGCTAGGCTCTATGAGGAGGAATGTGGCATCAGGATTGGTGGAAGATCCATCAACAGTCTGCGTTATGCGGATGACACAACCCTGCTTGCTGAAACTGAGGAGGACCGGAAGCACTTGCTGCAGAAGATCAAGGACTGCAACCTTCAATATGGATTGAGGCTCAATGTCAGGAAGACAAAGATTCTCACCACTGGACCAATTGGCAGCATCAGGATGGCTGGATGGTGAAGAGATTGAGATTGTTCACAGCTTTAGTTTGCTTGGCTCCACAGTCGACACTCTTGGCACCAGTAGCCAGGAAATTAAAAGGTGTATTGCCATGGGAAAGTCTGCTGTTAGGGACCTCTCCAAAGTACTGAAGAGCAGTGGAATCACTCTGGAGACTAAGGTGTGCATGATACAGGCCATGATCTTTGCAATCAGTTATGCATCAGAGAGTTGAACAATGACTAGGGAAGACAGAAGGAGAATTGATGCCTTTGAGCTGTGGTGCTGGAGAAGAGTATTGAGAGATATCTAGTATCTCAATACTCTCAATATCTCTTCAAATTAAAAAAAAGGAAACAAACAGGTTCATCCTGGAGAGGGTTAAACTGGGCTGCTCCTGTCTGACATACTTTGGACATGTTTCAAGGAGGGACCAGTCCTTGGAGAGGGACATCATGCTTGGTAGGGTGGAGGGACACTGCAGGAGACGAAGGCCTTCTAAGAGGTGCATTGATTCATGACTGGGGTAATCAGGGTGGGTGTGTTGGAGACAGTGAGATTGGCTCAGGACAGAGCAGGGTTTAGGGCTGTTGTACATAGGGTCGCTATGAGTCACAAGCGACTCGATGACACATAACAACAACAACAACAACATCTTACAAGACTCGATATGTTGTGTTTTCATTTTCATTCCTTTTAAAAAATGTAATAATTTGTCCTGAGATTTCCTTTTTGACCCAAGAATTCTTTAAAAGGTTGTGTTTGTTTGTTTTTTTTTTAAATGGATCTCAAGTCCTGGAAGATTTTCTAGATAGAATTCTTTTTTAAAAAACTTTAATAAAATTTTTATTTTATACTGTTTTACTTACAAAATGCTTATACTTTGTTTTTCACACCAGATCTTTCCCATTTCCTTTACCCACCCCTCCATCCACGCATCAAATTGTGTGAATTTATGATTAACCACACCCTGCCCATCCTCATCCCCCTGTTCCAATCCTCTCCTCCTTGAATACTCATACACATTCTACAATAATAGTTTTACACAGCGTTTGTTCTTATAGGACTGAGTTATTTCACTTAGCATAATGCTGTCCAATCCCTCCCAAGTTAGGCAGAAATGTTCTGTAGTTTTCCTTGTATATGTTTTTGGTATGTCTAGTTAGGTTCACTTCCAAGTATCTCAATTTGTGGTTGGCTGTTTTAAGTGGTATCACTTTCTTGGGTTCCTTCTCTGAGTTCTCTCTCTTACTGTAGAGGAATCCCACGGAATTTTCGATATTGACCTTGTATCCTGCCATTCTACTAAATTGACCTACTAGCTCTAACAGGTTTGTTGTTCTTCTTCCTTCCTATTTTATGTATGTGCCTATTGTTAATATTAGGGATTCCCCCCCCCTTTCATAATGTTAGTGTTAAGACTAAGGGGTGCCTGATTTAGGCCATGGTCTTTTCCATCACTTCCCATGGATTTGAGAGCTGGACAGTGAATAAGGATGACAGTATTGGAGAAGAGCACTGAATAGCCTATGGGTGGACAAACAAACAGACCCTCAAGCAGATGGGCTGTCACAGTGACTACAACATTCAGTGTGGACTCAGTGTGTCAGGAAGTGTGAGGGTGACACAGGATAGGACAGCTTCAGATCTGTTGTTCACAGGTTTATATTTGGCTCGACAGCACCCAACAACAACAGGTGGAGTAGTTTGCAACATGTCAGGTTGGGACTGTTAACTGAGAGGTCAGCAGTTTGAATCCACCAGCTGCTTCAAGGGAGAACAATGGGGAGCCGCCTCCTGTAATGATTTATGTACTCAGAAACTGGAAGGAGGGTAACTGTGAGTTGGACGTGACTCTTCCACTGGAATGTGTTTCAATTGCTTTACACATTTATCTTTGTAGCTCTCCCAACAGTATACCACTGTTGGTTTTTCTCGGTTATTGTTAGCCTGATAAGTACTTGATAGGTACTTGATGAGATTTGTGGGGGAAAAGCCTGCCAGAGAGGCAAAACCTCCTCACCTATATGAGCCATTGTTATCTTCTAAGGTCACTGATTCTTTTTTTCCAGTGTCTAATCAGCTGCTAATTCCTCCCAGTATATTTTTCAATTCTAGAAGTTCAGTTCATTTCTTTTTAAAAACCTTTCCTGACTTCACTTAATGGCCATACTGTACTTTCTTGCACGTGTAGAATATATTTATAGTTAATGTCCAGAGCTCTGGTGGCCTAGTGGTAAGAAGCTTTTGTGCAATCCCAGAGGTAGGCATTTAGAATCCAGTAGCAGCTCAGAGGGAGAAGGATGGGCAATTTCCTCCCATATCACTGCCTCTGAAAACCCACTGAAGGGTCAGATATGAGTAAATTACAATTTAGTGGCACACAATAACAGCACAACTGATTAAAAAATGTACAGCAACTTCTCTTCCACTTTGGAGGAAGTAAGCTAGTCTGCTCCATATCGTTATGCGCTTAGACACTTCACTCAGGAGTGCTGGGATTTGGTGGAGTTCCGTTTCTGGCATGTGTTGTTTTACTAAGTCAAAGTATTGTCTACTTTGCGGTCAGCAAGTCTAATCAGCATGATGCATCAATGCAGAGGATGAGTGTGATGGTCTACCAGAAGTTGAGATGATCAAGGGCAGAAAGCAGCAGATTTTCTTAGCCCTGACGCAAGATAATAAAGACGTGTACTATTTTCCCTGCTGCTGGGCAAGTAAAGGATCAGGCTAAGAGAGCAAGACCCTCAATGAGCTGGATTGACAGAGTGACTTCCACAATGGACTCCACCTGGTGGAGATTATGAGGATGGCACACAACAGAGCAAGGTTCAGATGCTGCTTTACAGGGTTGCTATGAGTTCTAGTCGACTCGATGGTATGACCAAACAGCCTTTTCTCTGCTGGTTGAAAGTGAATTACTTCTGCATATCTTTGCATATTAATATAGAGATAAAAGCATTTTCCAGATGAATAGCTGTGTTATGAATAACAGGGGTATGTTGATTTATTCCAGTGAGAACATACGTAGAAGAAAAAAAAATCCAGTTTGCATCAGCGCTGGATTAAGTTCATGAGACCTTTACCCTTCTTATCATTTTAACCATTACTTCACAGAAGGTCGATGTAGAAATTTGATAAATTTCCAGGAATTAACTAAGGAAATGGCCATAGACTGAGTTCCCTCTGAGTGGAATGAAGTAAAAGCTTGCTCCTCTCGTTTACAGGGAATTTTCAAGGAAATGTTGTCATCTCTACTCCCTGAATATTGACATTAGAGAAGTCTGATTTTCAGTTAGGCAGAGTGCTGCATAAATACCAGTTAGGCAAGTTAGCAGCTTGGGGTGCTCAAGATCATTTTTTTCTAGTAACTCCTTTTCTCCTTAGCCTGTTTCTCTTTTCTGGGTAGTTGTTCATCATCATCCTAGTGAATCTTCTCTAGAATACTTATTACACTACGGCTTGCAGTCTTAAAATATGTACAAATATTCTAGGGGAAACAGGTTCTTAGAGAACACAGCAAGTGCAAAAGTTCTGAGGCAGAGGAGTGTATATAGTATATAGGAGGAAGAGCTTTTTGGAATTTAGTTTTGTTTCTTCAAATGTTTGTTTATTATTTGTCTGTATTTATATTTGAGGGTCTAGATAGATTGTTCAGTGAATGGAATGTTTTTTTTTCCTCCAGGTGGGCTTACCAACTTAGAAAGAAAAAAAAAATAAAAGTAGCAGATTATCCAGGAGGCTTGACTCTATGAGGAGAAATGTGGGGTCAAGATTGGTTGACGATCTATCAACAATCTGCGTTATGCGGATGACACAACCCTGCTTGCTGAAACTGAGGAGGACCTGAAGCACCTGCTGCAGAGTGTCAAGGACTGCAGCCTTCAATATGGATTGAGGCTCAATGTCAAGAAGACAAAGATTCTCACCACTGGACCAATTGGCAGCATCAGGATGGATGGTGAAGAGATTGACATTGTTCACAGCTTCAGTTTGCTTGGATCCATAGTCAACAGTCTTGGCACCAGCAGCCAGGAAATTAAAAGGCGCATTGCCATGGGAAAGTCTGCTGTTAGGGACCTCTCCAAAGTACTGAAGAGCAGTGGTGTCTCTCTGGAGACTAAGGTGCGTTTGATACAGGCCATGGTCTTCACAGTCACTTGTTATGCATCTGAGAGTTGGACAGTGACCAAGGAGGATAGAAAGAGAACTGATGCCTTTGAGCTGTGGTGCTGGAGAAGAGTATTGAGAATACCATGGACTGCTAGGAAAACAAATAGATTCGTCCTGGAAAGGGCTAAACTGGGTGGCTCCCTGGAGGCAAGGATTCTGAGGCTCTGTCTAACATACTTTGGACATGTTGTAAGGAAGGACAGGTCCTTGGAGAGGGACATCATGCTGGGGAGGGTGGAGGGACAGCTCAGGAGGGGAAGGCCCTCTATGAGGTGGATTGATTCAGTGACTGGGATAATCGGGATGGGAGTGTCAGAGACAGTGCAATTGGCACAGGACAGAGCATAGGGCTGTTGTACATAGGGTCGCTATGAGTCGCAAGAGATTCGATGGCACATAACAACAACAAGCAGAAATCTAGCTAAATTTTAATTTCATACAAAATATTGGTTTTGTTTAAGGAAATGTAAAATGTCAGGTATAGATGGATGTCAGACAAGGCTCTGAATATTGCGCTAGAGAGCTGAGTAGCCAAAGCAAAGGGAAGAACACAAGAAATTAAGGAGCTGAACAGAAGATTTTAGAAGGGCAGCTTAGGAAGACGAAACAAAGTATTATAATGAAATTTACAAAGAGCTGAACTCACTCAGTATTTCTTAAGCTGAAGGAATTAAAGAACTAATTCAAACCTTGAGTTGCAATACTTAAGGATGCTTTGGGCAGAATATTAAATGATCTAGGAAGCATTAAAAGAAGATGGAAGGCATATATAGAGGCACTGTACCAAAAGAATTGGCTGACACAGAAGAATTTCATGAAGCAACGTATGAGCAAGAGCCTGTAGTGATGAAGAAGTTCAAGTTGCTCTGAAGGAATTGGCAAAACCCTTCAAGACCCTAGGAATTGATGGCACCCAAACTGACATATTTCAATAAACAGACTCTTCCCTGGATGTGCTCACCAAGTTGTGCCAAGAAATCTGGAGGACAACCATCTGGCCAACTGACTGGAAGAGATCTATATTTGTTTCCATTCCAAATAAAGGTGACATGAAAGGTGTGGAAATTCTTTAACAACATCATTAATATCACATGCAAGGAAGATTCTACTCAAAGTTATAAAAAAATATGACTGGAACAACACATAAACAGAGTACTGCCAGATGTGCAGGCTGGGTTTAGAAGAGGCCATGGTACTAGGGATATTATAGCTCATGTCAGATGGATCTTGGCTGAAAACAGGGAGTACCAGAGTAATGTCTATCTGTGTTTCATTGGCTATGCAAAGGTGTTTGACCGTGTGGATCACAACAAGCTGTGGCTGACTCTGAGAAGAATGGAAATCCCAGAACACTTGATTGTGCTTATGTGAAACCTATACTTGGACCAGGAGGCAGTCATCAGAACAGAGCAAGGAAACACTGCATGGCTCAAAATTTGGAAGGATGTGTGCCAGAGATGTGTCCTGTCTCCATACCTTTTCAATCTATATGCAAAACAGATCAGCTGGGAGTCTGAGCTCTACAACGAAGAGTGTGGCATCAGGATTGGAGGAAGAGTCATCAACAATCTGCGTTATGCAGATGATGCAACCCTGCTTGATGAACTGAGGAGGACCTGAAGGGCTTGGCTGCAGAAGGTCAAGGACTGCAGTCTTCAATATGGATTGAAGCTCAACATCAAGAACACAAAAGATTCTCTCCACTGGGCTGAATGGCAGCAGCATGATGGATGGTCCAGGCCATGGTCTACTTAATTGCTTGCTATGCATCTGAAGGAATGTGTGAAACACAATGTATATGAATGAAACACAATGCATATGAATTTTGTGTACAAACCAATATAAAACAAAAAATACGTAAAAAAGAAGTAATATATAGGAACACTATCTGACAAGGCATCATGCTTGGGAGGGTGGAGGGACAGCACAAGAGAAGAAGACCCTGGATGAGATGGGTTGATTCAGTGACTGGGGTAATGGGGGTAGGTGTATCAGAGACAATAAGGTTGGCTCAGGATAGAGCAGGGTTCAGAGCTGTTGAACATAGAGTTGCTATGAGTCGCAGGCGACTCAACAGCACATAACAACGACAGTGCATCTGAGAACTGGACAATGACTAAGGATGACAGAAGAAGAATTGTTACCTTTGAGTTGGGGTGCCAAGAGAAGACTCTTGAACATACTATGGGCAACCAGGAGAACAAGTAAGTCTATCTTGGAGAGGATGAAACCAAGTCTCTCCTTGGAGGCAAGGATTTTGAAGGTCCGTCTCACATACTTTGGGCTTGTTGCCAGGAGTTTCCAGTCCTTGGAGAAGGACATCACGCTTGGAAGAGTGGAGAGTCAGCACAGGAGAGGAAAATCCTGGATGACATGGATTATCATGGAGACTTTGGCAGCAGAATTGTGTGTCCGAGACAGTGAGGTTGGCTCAGGATAGGTCAAGGCTCAGTCATTGTTTATTGGGTCACTATGAGTCATAGACAATTGAATGGCACACAACAGTAACAACAGTCCTTCAGTATTACAACTTGAGGCTGGAATTTGTTCTTCAGTTCCTTCAGCTTGAGAAACGCTAAGTGTTCTTCTCTTTTGGGTTTCTAACTCCAGCTTCTAGCACATTTTGTTATAATACTTTGATTTGTCTTCTTGAGCTACGCTTTGAAAGTTTCTGTTTAGCTCTCTAACCTCAGCATTTGCCCCCTTGTTTTCGGCTTCCTTGCATTTCAGTGCAAGTTTCAGAGTCTCTTCTTACATCTGTTTTTGTCTTTTCCTTCTTCCCTGCTTTTGTAATGACCTTTTGCTTTCTTCATGGATGATGTCATTACACAACTCATTTGCTCTTCAGTCAGTGTTCTGTGGGTCAAATTCATTCTTAAGATGGCTTTAAAATTCTTTAGGGATATAGTAAAGGTCATAACTTGGTGCTCACCAAGTTGTGCCAAGAAATCTGGAGAACAACCACTTGGCCAACTGACTGGAAGAGACCTATATTTGTTCCCATTCCAAAGAAGGGTGACCCGACAGAGTGTGGAAACTATAGAACAATATCATTGATTTCACATGCAAGCAAGATTCTACTGAAGATTATCCAAA
>NW_006400019.1:2473940-2487226 GCF_000299155.1 Elephantulus edwardii | reverse complement strand
GGCTCTTTGGAGGCAAGGATTCTGAGGCTCTGTCTAACATACTTTGGACATGTTGTAAGAAGAGACCGGTCCTTGGAGAGGGACATCATGCTGGGGAGGGTGGAGGGACAGCGCAGGAGGGGAAGGCCCTCTATGAAGTGAATTGATTCGGTGGCTGGGGTTATCGGAATGGAAGTGTCGGAGGCAGTGCGATTGGCACAAGACAGAGCAGTTTATGGCTGTTGTACATAGGGTCACTGTGAGTCTCAAGCGACTCGATGGCACAAAACAAGAACAACAACAACATATTTTGTCTCTCATGGACTTGTTTTCATTTTCTTCTACTTCAGTTTGTACTTGCATGTGATGTGAAAATTTATCCAGCTCAAAATGTTAGTAGTGCCAAGTATGAGAAAATCTTTTCTGGATTGTACAGTGAATTTCTTCAGCTTGAATGAGAGTCCTGTTGACAAATAATCCATTTAAACTATAGGAACCTGTTTCTTCTTAAGTGAAGAAGAAGGCCAAGGTCCTAGGTTGTCTGTCCAGGCATTTTGTCTTCTGAGTGTGGGTTCCTATAGCAACGAGAAGTTTCTATTACTGTGATTGCCATCAAGGGAATTCACCTCAGTCTCTTGCCTATCTCGGATTTCCTGTGAGCACCTGATGGAGGCCTGTGAGAAAGATTTTGCACGTGAATTTATACTCCCTTTGTGTGTGGGGTCAGCTCATATGTGGCCTGTGATAGTTCTGTTTTGTCCAGCTTTTTGTCATTTTCTGAATGGGAGGGACATTCTTTGTAACTTTGTAAATCCTAAAGAGAAGCAGAAATCCCTTTTATTTCTTTTCTGAGTCCAATCAGTTCTTTTTTTAAAATTTTTTAAAATTTTCTTTTCAATTCTTATTTTATTTCTTCCTGTTATGTGCCCATCTTTTTGCTTAGTTTCTGATGTTGAGATGTTTGTTGTTGTTAAGTGCCACCATCGAGTCATAGACCCTATGAATGAAAGACCTGAACAATTGTGTAACTTTCATTGTTTCTCCAAGTCCATAGGGTTTCCGGAGGCAAGCTATTTTGGAAGTGGATGCCACTTCTGCTTCCAAGCTTGTTTTAATTGGGGAGCTCCACCAAACACTGTCCACGATGGGTAACCATTATCACATTTGACCAGTGTCACAGCAACCACAAGTTACCTCTGTACAGCAAATCGACAGACCAGTGCTATGCCACTTTAGAAGAATGTTTGACCAAAACCAATTAAAACCAACCCTGAAGGCCGCAGATTAAAATCACCCACCTTTGGCTTGGTAGCATCACTTTCTGTCCACTAGGCCCACAGAGCTCTCTCATTGTTGTTGTTGTTAAGTGCTGCCGGGTTGTAGACAATAACAACTCTATGAATGGAAGACCTGAACAATAATAAAATAATAAAGTGTTGAGATGATCTATACCTTTTAATAATGTATAGAAGATATATTGGAGATTTATACAGCTACTGTTAATCTTGGCTTGGACCAGGAGGCAGTTGTCAGAACAGAGCAAGGAAACACTGCATGATTGAAAATTAGGAAGGGTGTACACCAGGGATGCATCCTATCTCCATACCTTTTCAACCTGTATGCAGAACAGATCATCCGGGAGGCTGGGCTCTATGAGGAGAAATGTGGGGTCAAGATAGGTGGAAGATCTATCAACAATCTACGTTATGCAGATGACACAACCCCTGCTTGCTGAAACTGAGGAGGACCTGAAGTGCTTGCTGCAGAGGGTCAAGGACTGCAGTCTCCAATATGGATTGAGGCTCAATGTCAAGAAGACAAAGATTCTCACCACTGGGCCAATTGGCAGCATCAGGATGGATGGTGAAGAGATTGAGATTGTTCACAGCTTAAGTTTGCTTGGCTCCACAGTCAACACTCTTGGCACCAGTAGCCGTGGAAAAGTGCTGTTAGGGACCTCTCCAAAGTGCTGAAGAGCAGTGGTGTCTCTCTGGAAATTAAGGTGCGTCTGATACAGGCCATGGTCTTTGCAGTCACTTGTTATGCATCACAGAGTTGGACAGTAACCAAAGAGGATAGAAGGAGAATTGATGCCTTTGAGCTCTGGTGCTGGAGAAGAGTATTGAAAGTACCATGGACTGCTAGGAAAACAAACAGACTCATCCTGGAAAGAGTTAAACCAGGTAGCTCCTTGGAGGCAAGGATTCTGGGGCTCCATCTAACATACTTTGGACATGTTGTGAGGAGAGACTGGTCCTTGGAGAAGGACAACATGCTGGGCAGAGTGGAGGGACAGCGCAGGAGGGGAAGACCCTCTATGATGTGGACTGATTCATTGACTGGGGTAATCGGGATGGGTGTGTCAGAGGATGTGCGATTGGCACAGTACAGAGCAGAGTTTAGGACTGTTGTACATAGGGTCGCTATGAGTCTCAAGCGACTCGACAGCACATAACAACAACATTATCTTGGCTAATATTTTTTACTTGTATTTTTTTAGTTCAGCCATTTGTTGAATAACCGTTACCATTTATGTATTTTCTTTTTATGTTGCCAAAGATAGTATCTTTTAAAGGAATATATGCACTAGGTTAAAAATAAAACCATTAAAAAAATAAAACCATCTTAAAGAACATCCAATGACAATTGCTCTTTCCTCTTTCTCCTTTTGCCTATTAAGCTTGCAGCTGGAGGGAGGAAATGCGTGGTCAGTCTCTTGATTTTCATTCTAGATACATTCCACACATATATATTTCCTGATTTTTTGCACAAATTGTAGTATGTTATACTCACTACTTTGTTATGTCCCTTTTTGAATTTAACATATAACTGCTCCATATCTGCACGTAGAGATCCTTTTAACTTTTTTTTTGAAGGGGAGAAGATAGATTTATTAGTAAGTTACATCCCAAAGGGATGGAATTTCTTCCTTGAAAGGAAATATGGAGGGGCAAGATACTTCTAATTATTTTCAACAGATCCAGGATGTTTTATTGAATGGAGTTAACATGATTTTATTTAACATATTCCTATTGATGGGATATTTGTTTCCCAGCATTTTGCTTATGTTCGTTGATGGATTGTACCATCGAGTTGAAGCTGACCCTTTGGCAGGTTTTCAGAAGCAGTTAATTGTGCAGGGAGGAGAATTCGCCCATCCTGCTCCCACCACAGAGCAGCTGGTGGATTCGAACCACATGGCCTTGGTATGGCTGCGCAACTCTATCCCTATGCCACAAGAGCTCCCTATTGTCAATACATGTTCTTGTACATTGTTCTTTGTAGTTATGTGTGTTATTATTATTTTTTTTGTTTCTTAGAAATAAAATTTCTGGGTCAAAGTCTGTTTTACACAGGGTCCTTTAGAGAAGTATATGAGCAGATGAGTAATTTCATGTGTTTTATTAAATGACCTACCTGCTCATAGAGACTGGCTGGAGGCCGATCTGAGAGTCAGACCTCAGGAAAGAGGTTTCGTGAATCACATAACAAATCCAAGGTCAGCATGAAAGGCATGTTGCTGATTCAAGAACAAAGAGGTAACAAGCCAAATATACAGGTTCTAGACCGAGCAAAAAAAGCAAGCGAGTTCTGCCAGATTCTCTTATGTATTTGATGCAATCTGTATCCCCCAGTGAAATTTCCTTTCAAGTTAATTAACTGCTCAGTGATACCTTCCAGGGGATGATTACAATACATCTGACCTCAGTAGGAGGCTCATGTGTGAAGCAGTTGGATTCTGGAGGGTAGGTTCTCTTGTTTTGTTTGAAAGTTTGGTATAAACTGTTAGGTCTCTTTTTTATTTTGTTCACAATCTTATGTGAGCTGATTGGACTCACTGGCTTTAGCTAACAAGCAGATGTGAGCTGGAAGCCTCTTATTTAAGTCAAGAGGACCTGGTGGGTAGGCCTTTGTATTTAAAAGTTGGTTGGTCCTTCTGGCCTGCGGCCCTCAGGCCTGATATTAATTGTGTTTAGGAAGAACATTCTCCTAAGTGGTATATCTCTGGTCTGTCATTTTGCTGCACTGAGGTAACTTGGGGTTGCTGTGATGCTGAACTCTGTGCCACTGGTGTTTCAGATGCCTTAATGGTTCCTGTGGTGGACAGTGTTTGGTGGAGCTCCCGATTAAGACAGACTTGGAAGCAGGAGTGGCATCAGCTTCATAAACAACATGCCTTTGGAGACTCTGAACATTAGAGAAATGATGATAGTTATAGAACAGGGTTCAGATCTTTTGTTCATAGGCTCGTTATGAGTTGTGTGCAACTCAACAGCACATAACAACCACCACCACCACCACATTAGGGGAATGACTATATCACAATTGCCAAATCAGAGAATCATAGGCAGCTGACACACAGCCTTAACCATCACAGTCCCCCACTGGTCAACTTGGCACCTGTACACATATCCTTCAACCATTATCTTAATTAAACACAATTATACAATCATACTTGTGCCTAACATGACAAAACTAACACACTTACAACCAGAAATGTTCTAACCCGATTTATATCTATTTTATGAGTGAAGAACACCAAAATATCTCATATACACATATAAGGAAGAAATACTCATAACAGTTACAGTCCTTATTTCTACAACTGGTCATATGGTTTGAACTAGCTTCTTCCACACCAACAATAAGTGTTTCCTTTGCCCATAACAGGTGCCTCAGCTGGCCATGGTTCTTTGCTTGATAGGTGACCCAAACCTTCATTACTGAAGGGGTCTGGGCCATCAATAGTTATGTCACAATTAGGCTGCAATACTTTTGCATTGCTTTTAGTTACTGAGCATGTGCAGACTAAGGAACAACCCAAGGAATCTCCTGAAACCCATACACATTCTTCTTTACCCCCATTATGTATAGTATTGATGTTATTTTCCATTACTAATCAAGAACAGTGACTAGGGATGATAGAAAGAGAATTGATGCTTTTGAGCTGCTGTGGTGCTGGAGAAGAGTGTTGAATATACCATGGACTGCTAGGAGAACAAACATGTTCAACCTGGAGAGGGTGAAGCCAGATTCTCCTTGGAGTCAAGGATTCTGAAGCTTCGGCTGATATACTTTGGGCATGTTGCAAGGAGGAACTGGTCCTTGGAGAGGGACATCATGTTTGGGAGAGTGGAGGGACGGCACAGGAGAGGAAGGCCCTCGATGAGATGGATTGATTCAGTGTCTGTGGTAATGGGGGTAGGTATAACACAGACAATGAGATTGGCACAAGATAGAGCAGAGTTTAGGGCTGTTGTGCACAGGGTCTATATGAGTTGCAAGTGACTCGATGGCACATAATAGCAACAATCAAGAACAGTCACATCAGACAATATAGTAACTATCTTCTTTGCCTGTTGACTCAGTGGCATGAACAGCCGAAAGTCTCTTAACTTAAAATTCAGTGAAATCAATCTTGTGTCTCCAGGTGAAAGGATTCCTTCCTTTGAATTTGCGACTTCCAGAGATCATAAGGTTGCAGGGACAGGAAGCAAAACTTTTGCAAGTGGGTCACTAGAGGTAACAGTGAGTGGTGCCGCACCCATTTCCACCCCTTGATTCCTGGGCTCCTGAGGCCTGTTAGGTTGTTGTTAGCTGCTCTTGAGTCAAGTACAACTCTTAGCAGTCTTATGAACCCTGTTTTATGCTATCCTCATCATCTCTGCCATGCCGGAGCCCGTTGTTACAGTCACGGTGTCAGTTCTTTTCATTGAGGGTCCCCCTCCTTGGCTGACCCTCCACTTTTCTGAGCATAATGTCTTTTTTCAAGAACTGGTTCTTCTTTACAATATGCCTAAAGTATGTGAGACACTGTTTTTTCACCCTTCCTTCTAAGGAATATCTTGGTCATACCTGTTTGTTCTCTTGGCAGTCCATGGAATGTTCAATGTTCTTCTCCAGCACCACAACTCAAAGGCATCAATTCTTCTGTAGTGCGTCCCTTTTCAGCAGGAAGTAGCTAAGAGAATACGCCATCCCCTTTTCCTTATGACTCAGGGTGAAGTCTCTCTCAGGGAGGAGTGATAGGGAATGGCAAAGGACACACTGACAAAGAAGATTAATCAGAACTGGCTTTGACAAGCACTGTGGCATTTGGACAAGAACAAACTGGGAGGAGGGTAGAGAGAATAGTGCAACAATGAATGAATGGAAACCCAAAATCTCTGTAAATGTTTATGAAAATTAATAAAATATAATTATAGGAAAAAAATTCTTCTGTAGTGTTTATTCACTGTCCAACTCTCAGATGCATAGCACTTAATTGAAAAGACCATGGCTTGGATTAGGTCCATGACTGCAGACTTTTCCGATGCAAGATGTCATTTGATTTCCTGACTGCTAGTACCAAGATTGTTGATTGTGGATCCAAGTAAAGTGAAATCATTGATAATTTCTATTTATCCATGTATCTTAATGTTGCCTGTTGGCCCAGTGGTTATATTAGTTTTCTTGACATTAAGATGCATTCATACTGAAGGCTGCATTTCTTGATCTTCTGCAACAAGTGCTTCAAGTTCTTCTCACTTTCAGCAAGCAAGATTGTGTCATCTGCATAATGCAGATTATTGATGAGTCTCCCTCCAATCCTGATGCCACATTCTTCTTCATAGTGCCCAGAGTTTGTAATTATTTGCTCCTCATACAGATTGGATAGGTATGGAGAAAGGATACACCCTGATGCACGTCTTTCTTAATTCTAAACCATGTAGTGTTCCCTACCTCTGTTCCCACAGTAGCCTTGGTATAGGTATAGATTTCACATCTGTACGATTATATGTTCTGGGATTCCCATTCTTCTCAATGTTAGCCATAATTTGTTATGATCCACACAGTCAAATGCCTTTGCATAGTCGATAAAGCACAAGTAGACATTTTTTGGATACTCCCTGCTTACAGCCAGGGTCCATCTGCCCATAAGCAGTAATATCCCTGGTGTCATGGCTTCTTCTGAATCCAGAGAGCCATGGCCTGAATCTCTGGTAGTTCTCTGTCAATGTGCTGTTCTAGCCTTTTTGGGATGAATTTAGCAAGATTTTACACCCATGTGCTTACAGTAATATTGTTTGATAGTTTCCACATTCTGCTGGATCACATTTTTTTTGATAGGAACAAATATCTGTATCCTCCAGTCTGCTGACCAGGTAACAGTCTTCCAAATTTCATGGCATAGTTTGGTGAGCACATCCAGGGCTGTACCACTTATTTGAAACATGCCAGTTGGCATCTTCATCGATTCCTGGGGCCTTATGTCTTTTCAGTGCAACTTGAACTTTCTTCGTAACCATTGGTTCCTGATCATATGCTACTTTTCAAAATGGTTCCACATCAACCAGTTCTTTTTGTATGTTGTTGTTGTTGTTGTTATTCCATCAAGTTGCCTGTGACTCCTAGCAACCCTATGTGCAACAGCTCTGAACCTTGCTATATCCTGAGCCAGTCTTACTGACTCTGACAAACCTATCCTACATTGTCCCATTTACCATGTCAATCCATCTCATCCAAGGTCTTCCTGTCATGTGCTGTCTCTCCAACTTTCCAAGCATGACGTCCCTCTCCAAGGACTGGTCCTTCCTGGCAACATGTCCAAAGTATGTCAGACGAAGCTTCAGAATCCTAGCCTCCAAAGAGAAACTTGATTTCATTCCTCCATGACAGGCCTTATTTGTTTTTCTTGGCAGTCCAGGTTATGTTCAGGACTCTTTTCCAGCACCACAACACAAAGGCATCAAATCTTCTTCTGTCATCTTTAGTCATTGTCCAGCTCTCTGATGCATAGCATGTAATTGTGAAGATCATGGCCTGGATCAGGCAAACCTTAGTGTCCACACTGACATGATTGTTCCTCAGTACTCTGGAGAGGGCCCTGACAGCAGATTTTCCCAATACAATTTGTCTTTTGATTTCCTGACTGCTGGTACCAAGAGTGTTGATCATGGTGTCAAGCAAGCTGTAATTGTTAATAACCTTAATCTCTTCTCCATCTGCATCTAACTGGTTATTGTTTGTATATCTAAGACTGATGGTTTCTATCCTAACCTGATTCCCTCATAAAACAGAATGTGGTCAAAGCTTTGCTGGACTTGTAATCCAAGTGCACTGAGAACAGTACAAAAGGGGAAGAGAGAAAGAACCACAATTTAGGAGCCCGGACCAAAGCCCAAGCCCACAGCCAGTTGTTAGACTATGTAAGCTATCCTTAAAAGGACAGCTCAGCTATCTAGTGCCACTATAGCACAACCATTACAAATGGGTGGCTCTAAAAAGGCAGAAAGGAATTCTCTTCTGGTTTAGGCAGGGAGCTCTGGTGGCCTGGTGGGTAAAGGCAAGTGGTTCAGATTCACCGGCTGGCTTATGGACTGAAAGGAAGGAAATGACCCGCCAGTCTCTTCACATTCCTGCCTCTCAGTGGGCACAGTTTTCTCAGAGTTATAATTCTGCTATACTTCTGGTTGTGTGTACTATAAATCCTCTTATCGTTGATGTTCCTTACTAGTGGTCATAACAGTTTTCAGATGATTCTTTAGCGTTTTTCATGATTGCGTTTGTAATCATGGCATCTGAAGTTGAAATAATGTCATCATTTTTTCCCTAATCCCCCTTCCCTGATTTTTGTAGTTTTTATATAGTGATCACTGAAAACAATGCTCTGTTCTCTCCAGTTGGTGTTACTGAACGGCTGGACTGCACTGTGTGCTATGTTGGTGCAGGGTGAGAGTTTTCTAAGAAACCTTTTCTGGTACTAAGACTGATCCTTTCATATCAGCCGAAGGACCCCACTCTAAGGTGAGAGAAGAGGCGCTGTATGAACTTGAGTTTTCTTGGGGAAATCTCAAGTTAACATGTTTCCCCTTTGCAAGCATATAAGCTAAGGGAGCAAGTTCTGCCTTCCCAAAAAATGATTAATGAGCAATAAGCATTGTGACAGCAACGCACAGCCAGGGGTGGGATAGCAGTAGTGGGCCAGGGTGCGGTTGGCCTTGGCCAGCTTGTGCATGTCCTGTTTCCTCTTGATCATGGGCCCTGGGTGTGGAAAGCCTGGAGTAGTTCATGTGACAACTTCTTCTGACACTCAGTAATCATTCACTTGATTGCCAGGAAGTGGCGCCGCCGCTCAGCCAGCAACTCAGGGACCTGGTAGAAGTGGCCGCCTCTGAGGATGGGCCCCAGCCTGACCGCAGGCTCACAGCTTTTCCGGACCTGGTGGAAGGTGGTGGAGGGCTTACGCTTACCGTATTTCTCCAGCTGCTTCCTCTCCACCGCTTCCAGGGTCTGTACCGCCAGGAACCTGGCCAGTACCTTGTTTCCTCTTTTCAGCACCATGTTGGACAGTTTACTGTCCGGTGGGTCATCAGATGCTGGGGCAGCTTTGATGACCTGAGTTCCCGAGCATACTCGGCCTGCTCAGTCACCTTGGCCCGGGGCATCAGCCTGGGCATCTGGATCGTAAGGCCCATAGCGCTCCACCTCACTTGGGTTAGTGACCCTTTTTTCCAGTCGATTTTTTCGCTTGTTCCAATGTGTTTTCTGGCTCTCCAGTGTTAAATGTTTGGACTGACAGTGGGATTCTTGTCTTGATTTTGGCTTTTATAGGCATGCCTTCAGTTTTCCTTTTAACAATTGCACTGGTTTGAGGACTGAATTTTTTTCACGTTAATGAAGTATTCCTATATTACTAAAAGGAGTTGTTGTTATGTGCCATCGAGTCGTTTGCGACTCATAGCGACCCTATGTACAAGAGCCCTAAACCCCGTTCTATCCTGTGCCAACCTCGGCGTCTCGCACATACTCATTCCCACCACTCCACTCACAGAATCGATCCATCTCATCGAGGGTCTTCCTCTCCTTCGCTGCCCCTTCACTCTCCCAAACATGTCCCTCTCCAGGGACCAGTCCCTCCTTGCAACATGCCCAAAGTATGTCAGACAAAGCTAAGCTTCAGAATCCTTGACTCCAAGGAACAGCCCTATTTCACCCTCTCCAGGACAAACCTGTTTGTTCTCCTAGCAGTCCATGGTATACTCAACACTCTTCTCCAGCACCACAGCTCAAAGGCGTCAGTTCTCTTTCTGTCATCACTAGTCACTGTCCAACTCTCCAATGCATAACAAGTAATTGCAAAGACTGTAGCCTGGATCAGGCACACCTTAGTCTCCAGCCTGACTTCATTGCTCGTCAGTACTCTTGAGAGGTCCCTCACAGCTGACTTCTCCAATGCAATTCGTCTCTTGAATTCCTGGCTGCTGTTACCAAGAGTGTTGACTGTGGAACCAAGTAAACTAAAACTGTTAACTATCTCAATCTCTTCACCATCCATACTGATACTGCCAATTGGCCCAGTGGTGAGAATCTTTGTTTTCTTGATGTTAAGCTTCAATCCATATTGAAGGCTGCAGTCCTTGACCCTTTGCAGCAAGCGCTTCAGGTCCTCCTCAGTTTCAGCAAGCAGGGTTGTGTCATCTGCATAACACAGGTTGTTGATGATTCTTCCACCAATCCTGATGCCACATTCGTCCTTGTACAGCCCAGCGTCTTGGATGATCTGTTCTGCATACAGACTGAAAAGGTATGGAGACAGAACACATCCCTGATGGATCCCCTTCTTGATTTTGAACCAATCTTGCTCTGTTCTGATGACTACCTCTTGGTCCAAGTATAGGTTTTGCATTAGCACAATCGAATGTTCTGGGATTCCCTTTCTTCTCAGAGTCAGCCGCTATAGCTTGTTGTGATCCACACAGTCAAAAGCCTTTGCATAATCAGTGAAACGCAGATAAACATTCTTCTGGTATTCTCTGCTTTCTGCCAAGATCCATTTAACATTAGCTATAATATCCCTAGTACCACGGCCTCTTCTAAATCCAGCCTGCACATCTAGCAGTTCTCTGTTGACATATTGTTCCAAACGTTTTTGGATAATTTTCAGCAGAATCTTGCTTGCATGTGATATTAATGATATTGTTTGATAATTTCCACACTCAGTTGGGTCACCTTTCTTTGGAATGGGAACAAATATCAATCTTTTCCAGTCAGTTGGCCAGCTGGCTCTCCTCCAGGTTTTCTGGCACAACTTAGTGAGTACATCAGGGCAGCGTGTTTGTTGAAATAAATCTATTGGTATGCTGTCAACTCCTGGAGCCTTCTTTTTTGCCAGTTCCTTCAGAGCAACTTGAACTTCCTCCTTGTTTAAAAAAAATCACCACTGAGTTTTATTTAAAAGGCTTTCCTTAGAATCTCTGTGGTGGCCTACTGGTAAGGAGCTGCATTGCCCACACTAAGGTACATGGTTCAAATTCATCACCTGCTCTGAGGGAGGAGGATGATCAGTCTCCTCCCACGTGATTTACAGCCTCTGAAAACCTGTGAATCAGTTCCAGTTCAACAGCACATTAAAACAACACTATTGAATTGCCTTTACACTTTGGAATAAACCTTACTTGGTCAGGACATGTTATATATTTATGTGTTGGTGGATTTGTTGTTGTTGTTGTTATGTGCCATCAAGTCACTTGTGACTCATAGTGACCCTGTCCTATCCTGAGCCAGTCTCATTGACTCCAACATACCTACCCATTATTCCAGTTACTGTGTCAGACCATCTCATTCAGAGTCTTCCTTTCCTACACTGTACCTCCACCCTTCAAACCATGATGCCCTTCTCCAAGAATGATTCTTCTGGCTAAATGCCCAAAGTTTGAGACAAAGTCTCAAAATCCTTGTCTTCAAGGAGCAGCTTGGTTTCATCCTTTGCAGGACAGACTTGTTAGTTCTCTTGACATTCCATGGTATGTTCACGACTCTTCTGCAGCAAGCACCACAACTCAAAGGCATCAATAATTCTTCTGTCATCCTTAGTCATTGCCAAGCTCTGTGACGCATAGCAAGTAATTGCAAAGACCATGGCCTGGATCAGGTGCACCTTAGCCTCCAGACTGAGATAGTTGCTCTTCTACAGATTAGAGAGGTCCCAGACAGCAAATTTTCCCAATGCAATTAATCTTTTGATTTCTTGACTACTGGTGCCAATAGTGTTGATTGTGGAGCCGAGCAGGTTGAAATTGCTAACAACCTCACTCTCTTCTCCATCTGTCATGGTGCTACCAGTAGGCCCAATGGTGAGAATCTTTGTCTTCTTGATGTTGAACTTCAATCCATATTGAAGGATGCAGTCCTTGACCTTCTGCAGCAGATGCCTCAGGTTCTCCTTAGTTTTAGCAAGTAAGGTTGTGTCACTAGCATAACACAAGTTGTTGAGGAGTCTTCCTCCAATCCTGATAACCCTTATAAAGTCCAGCCTCTGAATGATCTGTTCTGCATACAGATTAAAAAGGTATGGAGACAGGATGCATCCTTGACAAACTCCTTTCCTAATTTTGAACCATGCAGTGTTTCCTTGCTTTGTTTAGACAACTGCTTCCTGGTCCAAGTACAGGTTTTGAATAAGCACAATCAAGTGTTCAGGGAATCCCATTCCTCTCAAAGTAGCTATAATTTGTTGTGACAGAGCTTCAAAATCCTTGTCTACAAGGAGCAATTTGGTTTTACCTTCTCTAGGAGAGACCAGTTTATTCTCTTGATGACAGTCTGTGGTATGTTCAATACTCTTCTCCTACACTACAACTCAAAGGCTTTGATTCTTCTTCTGTCATCCTTATTTGTTGGATTATGCATACTAATGTTTTCATTTTAATATTTTCATCAATATTCACAAGTGAACTTGGGCTTTGGCTTTTTTCCCTACCATCTTTAGCAGATTTTGGTGTAAATGTTGTTCTTGGCTCATATAAATATTTGGAAATTTTCCATGTTGTAGAACAGTAAACAAAGTTGGAATTAACCACACTTTCAACGTTTAGTGGAAAATAAAAAAAAAATTAAGAATAAATTCCTTGTTGAGCTGTCTGTACCTGGTGCTTTCTGTATATTTAGATTTTTCCCCCAGCTTTCTCTATTTTTTATTTTGCTTTTTTTTTTTGACAGCTCAACGGTTTATAAAAAAAAGTGCCATGTGCACATATGATTATCATACAGTTAGTGAAACAGAGCATCACGAACTACCCAGAAACCTTCCCTGTTCTCTTTTCCAATGACTTCTTCCTTCCCAAAGATATCTACATTCTTTTTTTTAATTATTAATAAATTTTATTAGTTTCAATGAACATTCACAGGGATTCTGGGCTTTCACTCCTTCATTGCCGCACCATTCTCTCCACCCTCCTCCCCAGTTTGTTCTTCTTCCCCGCCATCCGAATGTCTGTTTTAATTGTCCAATTGCCACAGTGCTTGTCAAAGTCAGTTTTGATTAA
>NW_006400019.1:2470530-2473359 GCF_000299155.1 Elephantulus edwardii | reverse complement strand
AATATTTGTCCTTTTGTGACTGGGATATTTCACTCAGCATAATGTTCTCCAGAGTCAACCATTTTGAATAATACTGGTTTACTTACTAAGTTTGTAAACATTGTTTTTCGCTCTACTGGATCTTTGCCCTTTCCTTTGCCCACCCATCAAATTTATTAAGCCCCTCCTTCCCTCCTTGTATCCTCATACTCGTTCTACAATAATGGTCTTAGACAGTATCTTTATGAGACTGAGTTAGTTCACTTAGCACAATGCTCTCCTGTCCCTCCCATGTTGGGTAGTAATTGACAAAATCATTGCTCCTGCATGCTGCATAGTCTTTCATTGTGTGAATGTACCATAATTTCTCAGTCCATTCCATTGTGGTTGGACATTTGGGCTGTTACCATGTTCTTACTATGGTGAATAATGCTGCTCTGAACATTGGTGTACAAGACTCCATTTGTGCTTCAGTTCTCATTTTCTCAGGGTATGCCTCAAGCGGTGGAATAGCTGGGTCATATGGAGTCTCTGTGTCCAGCTTTTTGAAGAAATGCCAAACTGCTTTCCAGAATGGTTGCACCATTTTACAACCCCACCAATAATGTGTAAGAGTTCCTATCTTATCACTTCCTCTCCAGTATTTATTACTTGCCGTCCTGTTAAACTTTTCCACAGTTATTGGAGTGAGATGGTATCTCGTTGTGGTTTTGATTTGCATCTTTCTTATTGCCAGAGATTTGGAGCATTTCTTAATGTGTCTTTTGGTCATCTGAATGTCCTCCTCTGTGAAAAGTCTTTCCATGTCTTTTGCCCATTTTTGTCATTGGGTTATCAGTCTTTTTCTTGTGGAGGCCCAAGATTATTCTATAAACTTTCATTATGAGACCCTTTGTCTGAGATGATACTGCCAAATATTTGTTCCCAATTGGTAAATTTTCTTTTCACCCTGTTGGGAGAAGTTTTTGATGCACATAGCGATTTAATCTTTAGAAAGTCCCATTCATCAATTTTATCCTCTTCAGAGTATGCATTTATGGCTATATTTGGCAGTCTCTTTATACCATAGACTAGGCCTTCTAAGCTTGATGCCAGTTTGTCTCTGATAAACTTTATGGTTTTGGGCTTTACTCCCAGGTCTCTGATCCACCTTGAAGTGATTTTTGTGTATGGTGTGAGATGTGGATCCTGTTTCAGCTTTCTGCAGGTAGCAGTCCAGTTTTGCCACCACAATTTGTTGAAGAAATTGTCATTTTCCCATTTGATAGATTATATTTCCTTATTAAATATCAGTTGACCGTAGATAGCTGGGTCCATTTCTGGGTTCTCAATTGTGTTCCATTTGTCTATGTGCCTGCCATTGTACCAGTACCATGCTGTTGTGGCAACTACCTCTGTGTAGTAGGCTTTAAAGTCAGGGAGTGCTATGCCTCCCACTTCAGTTTTGTTTCTCACAACTGTTTTGCTTATTCAGGATCTCTTGTCTCTCCAAATAAACTTGAAGATTTCCCTTTTGATATCCTTGAAAAATGAATTTGGTATCTGGATTGGGATTGCATTGAACATGTAGATTGCTTTTGGTAGGATTGTCATTTTCACAATATTGAGTCTTCCATGAACAGGGCACATTTTTGCATTTATTTAGGTCTTTTATTGTGTCTTGCAGAACGGTATTATAGTTTTCTTTGTATAGGGTTTTTTGGTATCTCTCGTTAGGTTCATTCCCAAGTATCTCAATTTGTGGTTGGCTGTTGTAAATGGTATTGCTTTCTTGATTTCCTGCTCTGAGTTCTCTTTGTTACTGTAGAGGAATCCTACTGATTTTTGGATATTGATCTTATATCCTACCACTCTACTAAATTGGCCTACTAGCTCTAACAGTTTTTTTGTTGAGTCATTGGGGTTTTCTGTGTACACTATCATATCATCTGCATATAGCAGTAGCTTAACTATCTCTACCAGTCAGGATGACTTTTATTTCCTTCTCTTGTCATATTGCCCTAGCAAGTACTTCCAATACAATATTGAATAGAAGTGGTGACAGTGGGTATCCTTGTCTGGTTGATGTTTGCAAAGAACATGCTTTTAGTCTTTCTCCATTGAAAATAATATTTGCTCTTGGTTTTGCATATATGCTTTTGACTATGTTGAGGAAATTCCCTTCTATTCCAATTTTGCTGAGTGTCTTAATGTGGAAGAGGTATAGGATTTTGTCAAATACCTTTTTGGCATCAATTGCAAAGATCATATGGTTTCTGTTATTTGCTTTGTTAATATGGTGAATTATGTTGGTTGTTTTCCTTATGTTGAACTATCCTTGCTTATCTCTTATGAATCCCACTTGGTGTTATGATGAATTATTTCACTTTCTCTATTTCTTTTATGGAAATTATTCTGTACAGTTGATTTCTTCCCAAGTCAGTTGTGATAAAGTATACTTTCTTGCAAAAAAATACCCATTTCATCCTGGTTCTCAAATTTATTTCCATATAATCTTACAAAATAATTCTTATGGTTAAGTTTTTTCAGTGTCCTATCGCCCTCCATTAGTTAGCTGGTAGCTAGTCTCATTGATTCCCCCCCTTAACAGCAGTTTGTTTACATACTAATTTTTTTGTTGTTGTTATGTGCCGTCGAGTCGTTTGCAACTCATAGTGACCCTATGTACAACAGCCCTAAACCCCGCTCTATCCTGTGCCAATTGTGTTGCCTCTGACACACCCATCCCGATTACCCCAGTCACTGAATCAGTCCACCTCATAGAGGGTCTTCCCCTCCTGCGCTGTCCCTCTACTCTACCCAGCATGATGTCCCTCTCCAAGGACTGGTCTCTCCTTGTAACATGTCCAA
>NW_006400019.1:2464139-2470430 GCF_000299155.1 Elephantulus edwardii | reverse complement strand
ATGAATCTGTTTGTTTTCTTGGCAGTCCATGGTATGTTCAATACTCTTCTCCAGCACCACAGCTCAAAGGCATCAATTCTCCTTCTGTCCTCCCTGGTCATTGTCCAGCTCTCTGATGCATAACAAGTGATTGCAAAGACCATGAAATAAAATACTAATTTTACTTGTTAAATTTTCTGATTCTTTGCTGTCTAATTTCATACTTATTAATTCTTCTCTTTTGTCCTGGTGTGTTTTAGGAATGGAAAAACCTAGACTGTCCACACACTCTATTTCAGTGTTGAATGAGTCAGGATTTTAATTTGCAGGCAGCCAAAGATGACCCTGACTTAAACAGAAAAAGTGGTTATCAGTGTGATACTGGGTAGCTCCCCAAAATGGTGAGAGGGATGGAGAACCAGTTTTGAGGTTAAACAGCCAGGAAAAAACACCTCAAACCACAGCTCAGATCTAGCACTGCTGAGAAGCTTGCTGCCTGCTACTCCTTTCCTCTGGTGGTGAAAGGAGTGAGTGCATAATTGTCAGAACAGGAGAGTCACTTGTATGTAGTGTTGTCAGGGGATCCTGTGTGGCAGTTCACAGCCATCAGTTAAACCATAAGGCTCACCATACCCACCACCTCATGCTTGAGTAAACAGGGAGAGGCAAGAGGCAAGAAAGGGAAATCTACTGAAATGTCATAATTGTTGTGTTTCATTGAGTTTAAATTGACCCATAGAGGCAGTTAATCACATGGGAGGAGATTGCCCATCTCTCGCCCATGGGGTAGCTGGTGTATTCAAACTGCATGCCATTGGGATTGCAGCACAGTTTCTTACCACTAGGCCACCAGAACTCCCTATAAATGTCATAAGAGGTCTGTCCATGTGGATGATTTCTATAGTCCTTGGTCAACCAGTCCCTTCATTTTGAGGGAGTCTGAGTCCGTGGTGGCACTCCCACTTGGTTTGGGGTTTGGGAGTTGAGAGTACTCTGAATCACCCAAACACTCTTACATGTCCGCATTCTAATCCTCAGGGCCTCAGGCTGTCTTGAGCATGCTCTCAATTTCTCACATGACTTAGTGGAATGATTTGGTAATTTATATTTTGTTTTGAGCTCTGTGGCTTCTGCCTAGGAGATTCTTTTAGCATTGCCTTAGGAGGTGCTTCATTTTCTGACCACCATCAAGCCAATTAGTTAAGTCTTTGGACTTGCACTCTCTTCTCTTTGAACATTGAGAAATGACTGCCTACCGAAGTGTCTTGGGAGGCTCTTTGTCGCTAATCTGTGGTTGTGAACACAGGTTCTCCCCCCAGCTCCAAAAGACCTTATCTTTAATGACATGCTACATCGGGCAACTTGATGATTATTTACTGAAGTAGTTAAAGAACTGTTGTGGAAGTTAGAGGGTAAACTACCAGAAGGACTATGAGAATCAGTGCCCTACCTGGATGAAAGCCTAAAAAAGAAGCAAGAAACAAATTCAGAGGTTGGGGGGCAGAAACCAGTGACTTCTTACTTACAAATAGCTGTAGTCTCTGAGGGTCTGAAAGTCAAGTTCATGGAAATGAGATATCCAGGTGTCCTATCTTCCATTCCCTTTTCTGGGGACTGATAGGAATGCATGCAAACAGAAGGTACAGATTAGAGAAGAGTTTTAGAGACTCGTTGGTTGCTTAGTAGTCAGGTATGTTAGAGGAAGGGAAACATAATGCACTTCTAAAATAATTGTGTGATGCCTGAGCATGCCTAATTGCTTTTCAACTTGAAAGTCCAGCAAATATCCAGCCTCAATATTGCCACTCTAAGCACTCATCTCTTAGGCTAGACCATGGTTTTATATTCCGTCACCATCTGATAAATGTGAACATAGTATCAGAACCAAACAGAATCATCTAGATTGAAATTATCTGGGGCAGACCAGAGCTGGGCTCTGGACACTGCATTTGCGAATGTAGCTTTGTTCTGGCCCCACACCAGTGCTGAGTCACTCACGCTTCCTGTCAAGTTCATTTTCCTCTGTATGTTTAAGTTGTCTTTGCTCCATTCAGTTCTTGTGCTGTCAGTGCTTACTTTTGTTTTGCTTTTAGCTCAGAAAGAGAACCTTACATTTATTGTTGTTAAATTTATTTTCACACCTCCTGCCCTCAATCAATCCTTCATGCTAGTCTGTCAATGTTTTTAGAGCCTTTTTACGCTGTGAGATCCAGAGCATGGGAGGAGAACATCCTTTGGGGCAAGTCAGTAGGACTACTATGTAACAGTCATCTGTTCAGTTTTAATTAATCATAGAGCAAGCAGCTATCGTGTGGACGAATTTGTCTGGAGTGCAAGGAACAGCACAGACTAGCGATGACACTTTAGTGCTCACATGGGTGAGCCAGGTTGTCCACGGACCTCGGCCAGGGCTGTAGGAGTGGTGGAGGGAGCTATGCACAGCTCGGCTCTCCTCCCCACGGCTCTCGGACAGATGGAGCACAGACAAGAAGCTGGTGGCAGGTGGATGGAAAACATCTGTTTCATCACTGAGAAATGCTGAGGCTGAAATGGGCCTTTCTAGTCTTTCTAGACATTCTTTTGGAAGAAATGGATGGAGAGCAAGGTTGAAGAATGGTGGTGAAACAAAGAAGAGAGAAATATTTCATACATTTGCAATGTAAGGGACTATAAGGAAAATTGGTTGGCCTTCCAGACTTCAGCCTAACAGAAGAAGAAATACAGTGAAAAGTAGTGAGATTGTATAAAAGGAAACCATTTTTCAAAGTGGTTAGCTGCATCTTAAAGGCTTTAGTGTTTTTTGGCTGCCTTTTCCCTCGTAGCTACCTAGTGAGAATGAGAAGAACCCCCGCCCCCCAGCCTCTCCCCAGTCCTGTCTCGGAGTCTGACTGTCCACTTGTGCAGAAGACGGGGAGAACCGAGCCAGGGCCGGCACCTGGGTCTTCTGGGTGTCCCATGAATGCATTTCTCCTTGCCACTGCACTTGTTTATATCACCTGATATGTAAGTTCGAAACAACTTTTGGAAGAATGACCACCATTACCTCCAAAATATCCACCACGACACTGAGAAGAGTAGCATCTCTTTCTTCTGTGACTGGAAGATAGCCACGCAGAACGCCCAGCTGCAGTTAGATCCCATATCCTCCCCTTAGTCAGTGTCCCCGTCGACTGGATTAGGCTGTTGCCTTTTTCCACCTCCTCCCCTTAGTCAGGAGTCATCTTCTCTGTAAACCACTGTTAGGGTCACATGATTGATCACACTAGATTTGAATTTGGTTTCTTTGTGTGGAATATAAATTTATTAACTGTTCTAATCTAGAATTTAACTGGTTTTTGGCATCTAATACCTGTGTGTGTTTCATACAGTCATTCTGTTTCATGGCTCTTCTCACTTTGAATTGTGTCACACTAGCAATTGAAGGTTGAAAGCTTTTCTCCACCCATATCATTAAGATTGATTCTTCTTCACGCATCCCCAAGTGATATTTCCACCTGCAGAGTTCACCTCCATTGTACCAGACGACGTACACTTCCTGTTCATAAGGCTTTTGCTGGACAGTTTTTCTTTCTTGCTTTTTATTTTATAAGTAGACCACTGGGTCCTTCCTAGTCTGTCTTACTCTGAAGGCTGACTGTGAGGTTGTTATATGCCATCCAGTAGACTACAACTCCTACTGACCTTATGAAGAATAACTCTGAACCCTGCCATATCCTGACCCTATTTCACTGAGTTAATCTATCTCATCCCAGGTCTTCCTCTCCTGCACTGTCTCTCCACCTTTCTGAGCATGATGTCCTTCTTCAATGACCTGTCTCTCCTGACTGCATGCCCAAAATATGTGAGATGGAGCTTCAGAATCCTAGCCTCCGAGGAGAGACTTGGTTTTGCCCTCTCTAAGACAGACCTATTTGTTTTCTTGGTGGTCCATGTTCAAGACTCTTCTGAGCTTCACAGAATTTCATGAACAGTAGACACCTTGAAAGAAGGCCTCCCAAATGCTGAGCCATTTGTGATTCTTAGAAAAGGTATTTGCAACGAAGAAATCATTGACTGTACAAACTTCTGTCTTTTTATCTCCAGCCTCCAAACCCATTTCCGTCACCAAACCCATGTTTTCTGATTACCAATTCTTCTCTCTTCCTAACTTTGCATTCTAGTCATCCATTATTATTACTACATCCTGGTTGCAGGTTTGATTGATTTCTGACTGCAACAGTTGATAGAAATAATCTTTTTCCACCTCTTTGGCTCTGGTTATTGGTGCATCTATTTGAATGATGGTTGTTTCAGGATGGATCTTGAAATGGTCTTTTTAACTATGAATATAATCCAATTTCCCTTCACTTTTTCATTTCCAGAGTAGTAGATCTTATGATTGTCTGATCAAAATGCCCCATCTCATTTCACCAATACCTAGTCTGTCAGTATTTATGCATTACATTTCTTTTTAAACAATATTTATCTACATTCAGGTTTCTCACATTCCATGTTCCAATCACTAGTGTCTGCTTTGAAACTGTTCCTCCTCCTCTGCATTTGTTGACAGATGGGCTCAGTCTCAGGTACCATATCTGCTAGTCTAATCTAAGTGTAGTCTATTGTTCATAGGGTTTTTAAAGGCCTTTTACTTCAGAAGTGAATAGCCAGCCGTCTCCCAAGTCCACCTTAATTTGGAAACCATCAACTACTCATATGCAAGTTCAAACTAAACCTAAAGAAGATTAAATCAAATCCACAGGAACCAAAATTTGACCTTGAATCTATCCCATCTGAATTTCAAAACTATCTCAGGAACAGATTTGAGGCTTTGAACACTAATGAGTGAAGGCTAGATGATCTGTGAGAGGATATAAAGAATATCATCCAGGAAGAATGCAAAATGTCATTCATTACAAAGACAGAGGAGGAAGAAAAGACCAAGATGAATGTCAGATGAGACTCTTAATATTGCACTAGAGTGCTGAGAGCCAAAGCAGAAGGAAGAAACCAGGAAATAAAGTAGCTGAACATAAGATTTCAAAGGGCAGTTCGGGAAAACAAAGTATTATAATGAAATGTGCAAAGAGCTTAAGTCAGAAAATCAAAAAGGATGAACTCAGCATTTTCTGAGTTGAATGAACTAAAGAACAGATTCAAGCCTTGAGTTGCAATACTTAAGGATGCTATGGGCAAAATGTGGAATGACCCAGCAAACGTCAAAAGAAGATGAAAGAAATACACCCTGTACCAAAAAGAATTGGTCGACATGGAAGAATTTTATATTCTTCTGTGAAACTACATATGATCATATGAAACGACATATGATCAAAAGGTAGTGATGATGAAAGAGGAAGTTCAAACTGCTCTGAAGAAATTGACAAAAAACAAGGCCCTATGAATTGATGGACTACCAACTGACATATTTCAAGTAACAGATGCAGCCCTGGATGTGCTCACCAGGTTGTGCCAAGAAATCTGGAGGCAATCACTTGACCAACTGATTGGAAGAAATCCATATTTATTCCCATTCCAAAAAAGGTGATCCAACAGAGTGTGAAAATTATCAAACTGTATCACTAATATTACATGCAAACAAAATCCTTCTGCTGTAAGTAATCTAAAAATGACTGAAACAGTACTTCGACAGAGAACTACCAGAAATACAAGCTGTGTTTAGAAGAAGCCATGGCACTAGAGACATTATTGCCAGTGTCAGATGGATCTTGGCAGAAAGCAGAGAATACCAGAAGAATGTCTATCTGCTTTTCATTGACTGTGAAAAGGCATTGGCCTGTGTAGATCACACCAAATAGGTGCTAACTTTAAGGAGAATAGGAATCCCAGAAAAATTGATTGTGCTCATGTGAAACCTTTACTTGGACCAGGAGGCAGTCATCAGAATAGAGCAGGGAAGCAGTGCATGGTTCAAAATCAAGAAAGGAGTGTGCCAGGGATGTGTCCTTTCTCCATACCTTTTCAATCTGTATGCAGAACAGATCATTCAGGAGGGCTGGACTTGAGGAGGAGAAATGTGGCATCAGGATTGGAGTAAAACTCATCAACAACCTATGATATGCAGATAACTTTTTAAAAAAAATTTTGTGCCAAGAAATCTGGAGGACAACCAGCTGGCCAACTGACTGTTCCCATTCCAAAGAAAGGTGACCCAACAGAATGTGGAAATTATCAAACAATATCATTAATATCACATGCAAGCAATATTCTGCTGAAAATTATCCAAAAACGTTTAGAACAATATGTCAACAGAGAACTGCCAGATGTGCAGGCTGGATTTAGAAGAGGTCGTGGTACTAGGGATATTATAGCTAA
>NW_006400019.1:2449656-2462225 GCF_000299155.1 Elephantulus edwardii | reverse complement strand
TTCAATATGGATTGAAGCTCAACATCAAGAAAACAAAGATTCTCACCACTGGGCCAATTGGCAGCATCAATTTGGATCCTGGTGGGTAAGTCTTTGTGGTTTACTTGAAGGAGGTAAACTGTTTAGCCATTTTTAATTGTGTTAGCAATCAAGTGTAAGCTGATTAACTGTATCTGATCTCGTTTACAGTCAGCTTGAGTGGAAGCCTCTTGTGTAGGCAAATAGGATCTGGTGGGCAGGGTTTTGTATTAAAAATTTGGTTGCACCCAAGGGCCTGCTATTGATTGTGTTTCAAGAGAACATTGTTCTAAGTGGTGCAGCACTTGTCTGTCAGTTTGCTGTGCTGCACTTACTTGGGTTTGCTGTGATACTGAAATCTTTGCCACTGGTGTGCCAAATTCCAAGAGGGTTTCCCATCATGGACAGGTTTTGGTGGAGTTCCCTGATTAAGACAGACTAGGAAGCAAGATGGGCCATCTACTTTCTAAATAAGAGGCCTTTGAAAACTTGATGAACACTAAACAAAAAGGATAGTTATAGTAGTGTAGTGGTAGAGCCCATATTGGAAGTCAATTGAAATGAGGAAAATCAATAACAAATATCATTCAACAGTTGATACATGGGAGTAATTATAGGGTTGCACTATTTGATGGGTGGAGGGAAGGATGGGTTAAGGAAATGAGAAAGATCTAGTGTGAAAAACAATGTATATGAACTTTGTAAGTAAACCAGTGTCAAATAAAAATTTTATTTAAAAAAGATATTAAGGGAAGAAAATGTTAATGATCCCATTCATTGTAAATACCTTTTGTCAACAGCATAAATGGTGATCATACACATTTACTAGACCTGTGGGGAAAGACTGTGGAGAAGCTCAATATCCTCAGCTGTCATCAAGGACATCAGATATGAAGAAAGCAAAAAGTCATTAAAAAGATAGGAAATTGAGAAAAGACCAAAACAGATATCAGAAGAGACTCTGCAACTTGCTGTAGAATGCAGAGAAGCTAAAGTGAGGGAAAGCAATGTGGAGGTAAAAGAGCTGAACAGAAGATGGCAAATATGCAAAGATCTGGAGTAAGAAAACCAAAAGGGAGGAACTCATCCACGCCTCAAGATGCAGTATTGATTCTGTGGATAAAATACTGAATGATGAAGGAAACATAAAAAGAAAATTGAAGGAATATACAGAGTCATTGGACTTAAAAGAATTGGTCAGTACTGAACCATTTTGGGGGGATCATATGATCAAGAGCCAATGGAACTGAAGGAAGAAGTCGAACCTGCACTTCTGGAAATTAACAGAAAACCAATTGGAATGTTTCAATAAGCAGATGCAATGCTGGAAGAGCTCATCTGTCTATGTTATGAAATTTGGAAGGCAGTTACTTGGCCAACCTCTTGGGGAGAAAAAATTCCATATTTGTGCCCATTAAAAAAATAGGGGATGCAACAGATTCTAGAAATTGTTGAACAATATGATTAATGTAATGTGCAAGTAAAATTTAGTGATGATAAAACATACTTTGGACATGTTGCAAGGTGGACCAGTCTTTGAAGAGGGACATCATGCTTGAGAGGGTGAAGGGACAGTGCAAGAGAAGAAGATTCTTGATGAGATGGATTTACTCAGTGGCTGGGGTAATGGGGGTGGGTGTGTCAGAGACAATAAGATTGGCACAGAGGACAGAGCAGGGTTTAGGGCTGTTGTGCACAGGCTCGCTATGAGTTGCAGATGACTCGACAGCACATAACAACAACAATTTAAAACTGATTGTAGCAGTAAATTGATGGAGACTCAAGACATGTGTGAAGATCTGCCAGAAATTCAAGCTGGGTTTAGAAGATAATGTGGTGGTGTTTGGTGCTGTTGAGTCAAGTACTACTTATAGCAACCCTGTAAACAACAGATGTGAACCCTGTCCTATCCTGTGCCATCCTTATCATCTCCAACACAGTGAGCCCATTTCTGTAGTCACTGTGTCAGTACATCACATTAGGGATCTTCCTCTCCTTTGCTGACCCTCCACCTTTCCAAGCATGTTGTCCTTTTCTAAAGAATAGACTCTCCTAAACATATGCCCAAATGTTGTTGTTGTTGTTATGTGCAGTTGAGTCGCTTGCGACTCATAGCAACCCTGTGTACAACAGCCTTAAACTCTGCTCTGTCCTGTGCCAATCGCACTGCCTCTGACACACCCCTCCCAATTACCCCAGTCACTGAATCAATCCACCTCATAGAGGGTCTTCCCCTCCTATGCTGTCCCTCCACCCTACCAAGCATGATGTCCCTCTCCAAGGACCTGTCCCTCCTCACAACATGTCCAAAGTATGTTAGACAGAGCCTCAGAATCCTTTACTCCAAGGAGCAGCCTGGTTTAACCCTCTCAAGGATGAATCTGTTTTCTTGGCAGTCCATGGTACCCTCAATACTCTTCTCCAACACCAAAGCTCAAATGTATCAGTTCTCCTTCATCTTCCCTAGTCATTGTCCAACTCTCTGATGCATAACAAGTGATCACAAAGGCCATGGCCTGTATCAGATGCACCTTAGTCTCCAGAGAGACACCGTTACTCTTCAGTACTCTGGAGAGGTCCCTAACAGCAGACTTTCCCATTGCAATACATCTTTTAATTTCCTGGCTGCTGGTGCCAAGAGTGTTGACTGTGGAGCCAAGCAGACTAAAGCTGTGAACAATCTCAATCTCTTCACCATCCATCCTGATGTTGCCAATTGGTCCAGTGGTGAGAATCCTTGTCGTCTTGATGTTGAGCCTCAATCCATATTGAAGACTGCAGTCCTTGATCTTCTGCAGCAAGTGCTTCAGGTCCTCCTCAGTTTCAGCAAGCACGGTTGTGTCATCTGCATAACACAGACTGTTGATGAATCTTCCACCAATCCTGATGCCACACTTCTCCTCATAGAGCCCAGCCTCCAGGATAATCTGTTCTGCATACATTTTGAGTCGGATGATCATATGATATATGCCCAAATATGAGAGATAAACTTCGACATCCTTGCCTACAAAGAGAATTTTGACTGCACTTTCTCCACAGCATATCATCAGTTTGTTCTTTTTGCAGTCCGTGGTATATTCAAAGCTCTTCTCCGACACCACAGTTTAAGGGCATCAATTCTTTTTCTGTCATTTTTATTTCTTGTCCAGCTCTCAGATGCATACCAGGTGACTGAAAAAAACCATGGCCTGAATCAGGTGCAACTTAGTCTTCAAACGGACATCATTGCTCCTCAGTGATTTGGAGAGTTCCTTGATGGTGGACTTGCCCAATGCAATACATTTCTTTTTTAAAAAAATTATTATTAACGTCAATGAAAATTTACAGAGACTTTGGATTTCCATTCATTCATTGTTACACTTTTCTCCCCTCCCAACCTTTCCCCCTAGTACACTCCACTCTTGGAAAAGTAAAAGAAAAATTCTTTCATTGTTATACAATCCCTCCGCCCAGGTCCACTCCACTCTGCAGCCTTTGCTCTGGACTCCCATCATGACAAAAATACCTAATCACATATCCCTCTTAAACAGTTTTCTCCCTCATCTGTTTCACTGCAGTATACATTATTGAACCCTTCTTTCTCAGTCTTCCCCCAACCCCGATGTCAGTCCTGTTTTACAACAGTAGCACCATGCAGTATTTGTCCTTTTGTGACTGAGATACTTCACTCAGCATAATGTCCTCCAGGGTCACCCATTTTGAATAATATTGCATGAGTTCCTTGTTTTTCAACGCAGCATAGTATTCCATTGTGCGAATATACCACAGCTTCTCTATCCATTCGTTTGTTGATGGGCATTTAAGTTGTTTCCAACTCCTTGCTATTGTGAACAAAGCTGCAGTAAACATGGGTATGCATATATCTGCTTGGCTGTCAGTTCTGGTCTCTTTGGGGTATATTCCCAGTAGTGGAATTGCTGGGTCAAATGGTATCTCTATTTGCAACTTTTTGAGAAAGTGCCACACCACTTTCCACAGTGGTTGCACCATTTTACATTCCCACCAGCAGTGAATAAGAGTTCCAGTTTCTCCACAGCCTCTCCAGCATTTGTTGCTTGCTGTTCTGTTAAATTTTGCAATTCTGACTGGGGTGAGATGATATCTCATAGTTGTTTTGAACAGATACCTTTTTTAAAAGACACAAACAACACATGAATCTCACCTGATGGGCTGCATATGAATCAGATTGACTATGGAAGAAATCTTTGAAGGAGCTCAGTATCAGCAGTCAAAACTAGGCCAGGGACGGACTGTGGGTCAGACCATCAGTCCCTCATCAATAAGGGAACAGGGCATGGTTTACATTTGAGAAGGGAGTGTTCCAGAGTTGTATTCTTTTTCCATACTTATTCAGTCTGTATGCTGAGTGAATTATTTGAGAAGCTGGACTCTATGAAGAAGAGTGTGGGATTGGGAGATTCATTGATGAGTCTTCCTCTAATCCTGATACTACATTCCTCCTCATAAAACCTAGCCTCCTGGATGATCTGTTCCACGTATAGATTGAAAAGGTATGGAGACAGAATGCATCCCCTAACATACATCTTTCCTGATTTTGAACCATACAGTGTTTCCTTGCTCTGTTCTGACAACTGCCTTCTGGTCCAAGTATAGGTTTCACATGAGCACAATCAAGTGTTCTGGGATTTCCATTCTTCTCAATGTTAGCCACAATTTTCTGTGATCTACACAGTCAAATGCTTTTGCACAGCCAAATAGACATTTCTCTCTTCTTTCAGCCAAGATCCATCTGACATTGGCTATAATGTCTCTAGTGTCATGGCCTCTTCTAAACCCAGCTTGTATTTCTGGTAGTTCTCTGTCGATGTGCTGTTCCAGTCATTTTTGGATGACCTACAGTAGCAGAATTTTGCTTGTGTATGATATTAGTGATATTGTTTGATAATTCCCACACTCTGTTGGATCACCCTTTTTTTTTTTAAATAAGTAAATATGGATCAGTTCCAGTCAGTTGGCCAGGTGGCTATCCTCCAGATTCCTTGGCACAACCTGATGAGCATGTCCAGGGCTGCATCTGCTTGTTGAAATAGGTCTGTCAGTTGGTATCCCACCAATTCCTAGGACCTTGTTTTTGGTCAGTTCCTTCAGAGTAGCCTGAACTTCCTCCTTCATCACCATAGGTTCTTGATCATATGTTGTTTCATGAAATTATTCTGTGTCAGCCAATTCTTTCTTTTTAGTACAGTGACTCTGTACTTCTTCCATCTTCTGATGCTTCCTGGATCATTCAGTATTCTGCCCATACCATCCTTAAGTATTGCAACTCATGGCTTGAATTTGTTCTTCAGTTCCTTCAGCTTAAGAAATGCTGAGTGAATTCATACCTTTTGATTTCCTGACTTAGAGTCAAGGATGGTAAAACATCATCTCACCTACTTTGAGCACATTTCTTTTCAGGAGTAACTTCATTAAACATCAGACAAATGCAGATTTCAACAAGATGCTCCTTTCTTTGGTCTATGCAGTTGCATGTATTCTGCAATTTCTGTTACCTAACTTCAAATTCCATTTTCTTGCTTAATTTTTTTTAAATATTCTATTGCTTTATGAAAATGTTTATCTAACTCTAACATCCTATACTGTAAAAAGAAATAGTGACTTTTAAAACTGCACTCTGGCCTACTTTTATAATTTTCTTCTTGTTGTTATGTGCCTGAAACTCATAGCGACCCTCTGTACAGCAGCTCTGAAGCCTGCTCTGTCCTGAGCCAGTCTCACTGACTCCAACACACCGACCCCTATTAGCCCAGTCACTGTATCAATCCATCTCTTCTCGGGTCTTCCTCTTCTGTGCTATCCCTCCACACTTCTGAGCATGATGTCATTCTCCAGGGACGGGTCCCTTCTGGCCATGTGCCCAAAGTATGTGAGATGGAACTTCAAAATCCTAGCTCCCAAGGAGAGACTTGGTTACTCATGGATTTCTCCTGATGGGATGCACAAGAATCACATTGCTTACATCTGTGGAAGGAATCATTGGAGAAGTTCAATATCAGCAGTGAAAGCTGGGCCAGGTGCTGACAGTGGAACAAACCATCAACTACTTATATGCAAATTTAAATTAAAGCTAAAGAAGGTAAAAATCATATCCATAGGAATCGCAATTTGATTTTGAGTCTATTCCCCCCGAATTTAAAAACCAACTCAGGAACAGGTTTGAGGCCTAATGAACGAAAACCAGATGAGCTGTGGGAAAATATCAAGAATATCATCCATGACAAATGCAAAAGGTTATTACAAAGAAGGAGGAAGAAGAAAAGACCAAAATGGATGTCTGAAGACACTTTATATTTTACAAGTAAATATCTCTTACACATTAAAGAAAAGAAACTTCTGTTCTATTCTTTCTGGCATCTTTCTCAGTAACATTTTTTTTCTGAGTACATATTCACGTAACTCCCTTATGTGAAATTCATCAAAATGAACAAAAAGAATCCAGAATTGAGAATGTAAACTCATTCCACCCAACTCATGGAAAGACTCTGAATTAGGGTTACATGTCATCAGCTTAGGAGTAAGACAAAGTTGTGACCAGATAAGAAGAGTAGAAGACCATGATTTGGGACAGTTCCCCCAGAAGTCACCAATGGAGAGCCAAGCGAGCAGATGTTGACTCGGGAGAATGGCAAGTTGGACCCTGGCATGTGCACTGGTTGAGGCTGAGCACCCTATCTGACTGACGGGTTCTAGACCAGTCCTCACACATTTGTTCAGCAGACGTTTTCCAAAGCTTGGCTTGCTGTATGTGTTATGTTGGCCTAGTTAAGGGGAGAGGAAGGGCGGTGCAGGAGCCAAGGGAGTTGCCTTGAACTGTAAACAATAAAGGGTCTTCCTTCTGGTAGTTGTGCTTTGAGTAAAGCAAGTAATGAAACCCAGTGGGAATTGAAACTTTCCTTTCCGCTTCAGGCACCAAGGGATGTGTGCGCAGGGGCCATCCTCTCAAGTCTTCGTTTCTCTCAGTCTGAGACAGGAGCTTAAACAGATGCTGAGCAGAGTGGCTTCTATTACACTGGCCAACGTGGCTCTTTTCTGCCCTCTCACCCTCCTCCAGACACTGCGGGTTTTCTACTGTTGAGGAAGTCAAACATGCCATTGTTTTCTTTTCTTGATGGTTCAGTACTGCAAGAGTTTAATCCAGGCAAGAGAAGACTTTGAGTCCATGTGGTATGAAATAGAGATTCATTCACTCATTCAGTAAACATTTACTGAGCCCTCTGTGGCCCAAGCAATTTTCTAGGCAGTCGGAAAATTTTGGAAAGATTTGCAACAGTAGTAAACCTCAGGTATCTAGTAATACAAGAGACCAGGTTTTCTGACTGCTTTCCAAGTTCTAGTATATAGTAGGAAAAAGAATGGGGAAACCTCTTGCTAGCCTATAGTTGGTATTGATCCCCTTTAAAGAAAATGGTGATATGTTTTTCTTTTATTCCAAACTTTTAAATAATGTATCTTTCCCTAAAATAGGCACAGTCACCTACAACCGTAGGCCAGTCACTCTTCTTCCTGACCTGACTTTAGTTACCGTGGTTCTAATTAAGAACCAGGCTCCAAAATTTCAGTTTATTAGTTCAAAGCTCACTTCTGTTATGTATTAACTGTGACCTTGGGATAGTTCTTGAACTTCTCTGCACCTTAGTTTACTCTTTTGTAGTGATGGCATAAGGAGAATCCATGGGAAGAGCAAAGGATTTCATTTAATCCATGTTAAACATTTAAAATAGCTCCTTATATCTGTGTGTTAACTAATGCTAATAATGCATGTGTTGTGGGATCTTTGCTATTTCATATCTTTCTATTACTCTTGTACTGATTTCTTCCTACTTACTGTTAATGAGCTCTTTTGGGTGCGAGAGTAATCATGGATATTTTTATGCTTCTCATTTTGCAAGTATCTGTGCTTAGGCTATCCCCTCACTGTCCCCCATTTTTGTCTGGTGAACTCTCTTTCATTCTCCTTTCCTCTGTATTAAAATTTCTCTGAACCTTCATTCAGACAGGATTGCTTCCTTTGTGTTTCTTGTTGCCTTGGACTCTTCATCTAGCAAAGAATCTACCAGAGTTTCAAATATCTTTTTATTCCCGAGCGCATCCTTTTGCATTCTGATCTGTTACCAAGTATATTGGTGACTGTCTTAGGCTCATGACACTTGGAAATGTGATTAACTGTTCTTAATGACCCATAAGATTTTGCACACAAGGAATTATGGCCAACCAGCCAGAGCATTCAGTAGCACTGAGCAGGAGGATACGCGAGGGAGACCACGCCTGCGTCATGGAGGGTGGCGGGACTTGGACACAACCATTTTAGCAGACTTCTCTCGAATGAACATTTCCCTCAGAATCCCTCCTTCCAATGGCCGTAATATGCAGAGCTGCAGGATCTTTTTGCCTCTGTTGACAAGTTGTAGAAGCAGGTCCTGTGGGTCAGCCCATCTCTGGGACAATCACAGGAAGTTAGTCCAAGCCTGGGACAGGTCCCAACTCTCTCTGGCAGGGAACAGAAGGTTACAGGCCATCAGGCTGAAGGGTCAGCAGCAATCCCCGAGCTAGTCCTGGCACTGAGCCAGGACTGACAGATCAGTATAACTGCCCCTGGCAATTCCCAGCCCCCTGCCCTTGAGTGCTGCAGCCTTGTGGCCCCTGTTGGCAGAGAGAAAGGGCCACCTTGAGGAAAGCTCCACAGAACATGGAAAAGAAACCAAAATTGTGTTGCTTCATTGATGTTCACCTTTTGTAACACGTAACCACACCCCAGACTTCCGAGTGTCCTGGAGGGAAAATGGGAGAGAGGCTTAGAGGAACCACTCTTGGGGAGTTCCAGAAATCGCCAAGCAGTTACTAGTGCTTTCTTTGATCTTGTGTTCTGGGACCACATCCAAGATTCCTGGGGGCCTTACAAATGGCCGTCAGTGATAGAGTTGTTCGGTTTTCTAAACACTAACTAGCATTTACTGAGTACACATCAACAGCAACACAACAATTAAAAAAACACAGTAGGGGAAGCCTGTTCAAAGAGGAGAGGAAGAGTCAGTAAATCAGACGAGAGCAAGTTGTCAGCCCCTTTCCTTTGCCTGACATTTCAGTCCCTACTTTGTCTTCTGGACCTAGAAGAGGAATGTTTGAATGTGAGAGAACTGAAGTAGACAGAGCTAAATGAGGGGGACAGCTTTACCAGTCTCACGTCACAGCACTGTCTTTGCAAAAAGTGCTGTAACACATGGTTTTCAGGGTGCCTCCCGCCTCCATCCCCAGTCAGCTCGAGGATGTGATAAGGCAAGGACTCGGAAACCTGCAACGAGTGGGAGGACTTGCTGGGTCACCAGCCAACCTGAATAGCCCGCCATCCTTGTTTCTTTCTTCCTTAACCTCAGCCAGTTAGAAGCAGTGTTCTTGAACGCTGGAGAGGGACATGAGACTTGGGTTCAGATTCACGGGAGTCAGTGAACACTTGATTTCTGAGTACTGGTTTCTTTTTCTGGAAATTTAGGATACTACCAGCTGTCTTAACTACTTCCCAAGGTTATGCATGTAAGTTGATTAAATTGTAAAGGAGAGAAACATCATCAGTGAAAGCACATTTGCCCTTGGTCAGGACCTTCTGAGGTATTTGATAATATGTTGCACAATGCTATCTTCCCAGTGACAAAGCGGAAGCCTGTGATTTAGCCTGGCCCAGGTCCTATCACTTCTGCCCTCAATGTGTCTTCTATATCTCTCACTTCATCCTCTGTCCCTCGCTTCCTACAGCTTAAAGCACAATCAGGACAAATCATTTGTGGTGACCAGAACACGCCTCTTTTCCCCAGTATTCTTCCCTCTTCCGTGAATGGCTTTCAGTTACTTCTTCACCTGGCGCAGTTTCACGACATTCTCTACTTACCCTCCTTATCCCTCGGCCCTTTTGGTGTCTATCAGGTCATCCGTGTGGTGCCCTCTATTGCAGTATAGTACTGGGCTCCGCCCTTGACTCACTATGTCTTCTCTCTGATCCCTGCACATATCCCAGTGTGTGGCTCACAGAAAATGTTTAATAAACTTCTTTTAGTTAGAGCATTTAATTTAATGTAAATATTGATGCATTTGGATTTAAAGAAAACATCCCATTTTATACTTTTTATTTGTCCTACCTTTTATAGTTTCATTTTCTATACTTTCTTGATTCCTTTGGGACTATCCATTTTCAAGTCTATAATGTTGACGGTTCACAGATTCACAGAGCATTGGAAGAAATGGATGATGTGGCGGAGGCCATCTTTCCCAGTGTTAGCAGCTTGCATACCTGTAGATCAGTGTCATGACCAGGAGTGGACACAAGCACCTTGCAACGTCTGTGGGGGAGAGAGTATATTTACTTCTATGCCATTTTTTCCCATGTGTAAATTGTGTAACAACTAACACATTCAAGATACGGAACATTTCCAGCACCCCAAGAATCCCTTTTGGTCCCCTTGTCACGCACACCTTCCTCCTGTTCTCACCTCTCCTCAACACTGGCCACTACTCTCCACCTCTGTTATGTTGTCATGTTAGTGTTAGATATGCAGGGCCATACCATTTGGCATCGTTAGAGGGGGGACTGTTTTTAACTGTGTATCATTTCCCTGAGAGCCATCCAAGTTCCGCACGTAGCAATACTTTGCTCTCTTTCACTGCTGAGTAGTATTCGGAAGAAGAATGTGCTACACTTTGTTCAACCATTTACCTGCTGGAGGCTATATGGGTTGTTCTACTTTTTGGCTAAAGTGATTGTAAATAGTTGGTGCGACAGTTTTTGTGTGGACATACATCTTCATTTCTGTGGGATGTGTGCCTGGAGTGCAAATGAAGGGTTGTATGGTGGTTGCACTGTCAAATTTTTAAGGAAACCAGCTAAATTTTTTCTATGGTTCGTATACTATTCTATAGTCTCACCAGCCATGTATGGTAGATGTGCTGGAGACGATATGGATACAAGTGCAGTTAGCAATCAGGTGCCTGGTCAGAAACAGGTGGCTTAATGAACTTCGGTAATTTGAAAAGTATTCCTATTCTAACTGGTAGCTACATGGAGAGGACAGGGCTCTCTGGTGGCTTAGTGGTAAGGAGTTGTGTTGCCAACTCAAAGGTACACAGTGTGGAACCACCAGCTGCTCCAAGGGAGATAGACATTCTTCTCCCATGCTGTTTACAGCCGCTAAAACCCATTAAAGAGTCAGTCGTGTGTCCTTTCTAACTCCATGGAACTCAAAAACAGCAATGCTGACGTGTGGAGAAGAGGAAGTTCTGGTGCTACAGTTCATAGGGACCTGCACTGTTAACTCTAAAGCCATAACTCTCTGCTACTCCAAGGGAGAAAGATGGGCAATCTCTTCCTTGGTCATTTACAGTCTCTGAAAATATGGTGGAGGGTCAGGCATGAGTCAGTTCCAACTCAACAGCAATGAGAGAGAGATGGAGAGGGCCATCTGGGAAGAGCTGTGATTTTTGGTGGAAAATTGCAGCTAGCTTCAAGTGACCACAGAGGAGGGTTTTGGGGGAATAATAACTGTCCATCCCTGCTGATATTCCCAATGACTAAATCTAACTAGCAGCCAGAGTGTGGAGGTTGTTGTACTCCACTCAGCCTCCCAGAACACAGGGCAGATAGCAAAGAGGTGGGGAGTTTGACCTGGAAGGACAAATGGAAGATAACAGGATCCAGAAGAGAGGGGATCATCTGTTTGCAAGGGTCTGTGCAGGCCTCTGCTTAAACTTGCTGTGTTTTGGGAATTAGGTGAAGAGGATTGAGGCCGGTCATTTAGTCAATGACAGTACATTGCATGTGTATATATCAAGACTGTTTAAGATGCCAAAGGGATTTGAGGGATCCAAGACAGATGGTGCTCCTGCCGCCACCACTTAGGTGAGCACAGGTTACCATTCAGAGAGCTTGGCTTCTCAGGTTCTTTGATTTTGCCTGTAACTCCAGATGCTCCCCCAAACTAGTTCTAGCCCAATCTTGTACCTCTCTTCATATGGAACAATGAGAAATTCTATACAAGGCTAATAATCCACACTCAGATTGCAAGCTTTTCACATTTGATCCAGGTCCTCCTGCCTTTCCCCCCCCCCCTTGTCCTCAAATCAGAGGCATCTACTGCAGCTTGAACAATAAGGCTGCAAAAGAGAAGCTGGTCGTGAAGTACCAGACACCCTGGCCAGGACAGGACAGTGCACATCCGTGGTCAGGAGGGAAAGAAGCCCACTCGGTTCCTCTTGGAAGTTGAAGTAAAACGCCCCACATACAGAAGTTGTAAGTTTTGCTCCTGCAGCCTGAGTTGGAAAGCATGGCTGTGAAGGCAGGTTGCTGACCCATCCTGTGCGCATACTAAGGAAATGATTTCATAGCTCTGGGATTTCACCACTAAAGAGAGGGCAAAGGGCCAATTTCACTGAAAAAAACAAAGGGACAGTAATCACTCTTGCCAAAAAAGCAGTTTAAATTAGAGGTGTTTCTTTACAGCCTCAGAGACTTGCAGGATATCTCTTTTTTGAAAAAAAATTTTTTTAAA
>NW_006400019.1:2429786-2449556 GCF_000299155.1 Elephantulus edwardii | reverse complement strand
TTAAATTTATTATTAATTTCAGTAAAAATTTACAGAGACTTTGGGTTTCCATTCATTCATTGTTGCACTTTTCTCCCCTCCCAACCCTCCCCCCCAGAACACTACCCTCTTGGAAAAGTAAAAGAAAAATTCTTTCATTGTTTTACAATCTCTCCCCCAGGTCCACTCCACCATATAGCCTTCGCTCTAGACTCCTGTCATGACAAAAATACCTAATCACATATCCCCCCCTTTTTTTTATCACATATCCCTTTTAAACAGTTTTCTCCCTCATGTGTTTCAGTGCAGAGGATATTTCTTAGTTCATTTCAGTGTCTCTCACTAATGGATACAAGCCAGATGGGCCATTTCAACTTTTTTTTAAGTGACTATGGAGCCAAAAAGGTGACACTTTCTATAACCCAGACAGGTTCACTTACTGTGAACATAGAATTGAGTACAAGAATAAAACGCCCAAAGTTCTACATTATAAACATAAGCCTGAATGCTCTTTATGGTGCAGCTGTTGGGTTCAGCCAGTATACAGTACTTCTCAAGAATGCCTTTAACCTGAATAACCATCTTAAAAATTACTAAATGTTCAGATAATCAGTCCCTCTCATACCTCAGTTTAATCCTGAACAACATAGACTTTATCTGAATACTGCAATGACTGGATCGAACATTTGCTGATTTTGAGTTAAAACTCTGGTGCTAATGGTCACAGAGGTGCTTCTCCCAGGGTGAGGCTCAGCCATTTCACTTTGGATGTGCTGAGCCAGGCATTTTTCCAAAATGTGGGGAAACTCAACAGCATAATTTGTGGTAGTGGGGGACTATGTTTATGCTATCCCCTGTTAAAAAATAAACCTTGCTTGGCTGCCTAAATTCCAGTTTAGATATCGTGTCTGTCTGGCTCACCATTGTATCTCCAGTTATTACGATATAAATTTGTGATAAATAAATTCTAGTGACTCGATTAAAAAAACAAACAAACCAAAACCCACAAATCTTGTCCTGTTCCTCAAGAGTAGGGTTTTTAGCCTAGGCCTTTGACTAAAAAAAATCAGGTGTGGAAGTATATTCGTTCCACAAGTTCTGTGCCTGTGCAATAAAGCAACGACCAAAATAGAAGAGACTTCTGGTGGCATCGTGAGGAAGCATTCATTAGTCCTCAACCAAACAACAAGACCAGCTGATGGGAAGTGGAGTAAAGCATCGAAGAAGAGTGGGGTGGTAGAGAATGATGGTATGACTGGCCACTTTAACTGGATAGCAGACCCTTGCTGAGATGGATTGACGCAGTGCGCTCAAACAGCAATAATTGTGAGGATGACGCAGGATCAGGCAGTGTTTTGTTCTGCTGCTAAAAGTCATAACTAACTCGATGGCACCTAACAACATATTGTAGAACTAATTTGATTCGGAGTCTCTACTGAGCATTCCAGGTGTCTGCACTCCGGTTACTGACACGAGGGGTTCTTTCCACAGTCAGTTGCCAATAAGACAAACAGATTGCAGTATTCAAAGCACTTTATTGCAGATCTGGGAGAGCAGAGAGAACCCTCTCAAAAGCTGCCTCCCCGGCTAAGGGTAATCATTGGCTTATAAAAGCCAAAACTTGGATTTGATGTTAATCTAGCCCCTCAACTTTATGAGCTTGCTGTGCTCCATTTGATTTTGCCCCCAAGTCCAAGCCGCGCCTCCCTGTACTTGCTTTGGAGCTCTTATGGCCTAGTCTGTAGATAGTTGCTCCACAGACCCAAAAGTCATGTCTCACTGGTGGTTCAGATCCATCAGTGTCTCCACAGGAGAAAGATGGGCAATCTCCTTCTGAGTGCTTTTACCGTGGAAATCCGACGGAGGGTCAGCAATGAGTTGGTTTGACAGCAATGCGTTTTAATGGGGTTTTTGGAGGAATGGGGGCCTCTAAGCAGACCAGACTATCACAGGGTTCTTCTATACCGCACTGACCGGCATCTAGTCCTGGAACACTCGTTGGAAGGCAAGTTCTGATATACACAGTAAAGGTGGGGGCATTCAGATTCAGGTCTCAGTCCTGTGTCCTCTCAGCTCAGAGAACCCCTGCACACGCCCAGGATCCACCTCAACCTTTGATTAACTTGGGGATCATGATTTAGAACCAAGCTGGAATGTGTTTTTAAAGTATAAAATCAGCAAATGGAATTGTTTAAAAGAACAATGCAAAGCTTTTACTCAGAAGGATTGGCTTTGTGTCTTCCTTGAATAATTTCATAAAAAGTAACAAGCAGTGAGCTAGACAAGCATTCCTGGAGGAGTTTAGTTTTAAACTCCCTCAGATTCTAGAAATGCACATAAATACATTTTTCACACGGTACTGCTGATGTGGTAATGAGTCAGCTTTGTGGCTGTCACCAGAAAGGCCACCGCTCTTGTCCTCCAACACATGGGAGGCAGGGCAGAGTTTATTCTCTTCAGGTATGGATGACAGGACTGAGACGTGCAAAAGTCAAATTAATTACTCCAAGTCACACAGGAAGTCAGTACAATTCAAATGCAGGCTCCCTGACTTTGAATGAGTGATGGCTGTAAGGTGTTTGCTCCCTAGAGGAAAAGCACTCAGGGCCTTGCATCTGCCAAACGGTGCCAGACTTTCCACCTCAGCCCTTCATCTCTCAGTTTGCCTATTTGACCTCTCAAACTCATTTGTTGCTCCATTCAGAACCTACCTACCTTGTCAGCTCTGGCACATGATACTGCCCTTCTGCCCTCCATCCTCGACTCTGTCTAGCATAGTGTCTGATACATAGTAGGTCCTCAGTGAATATTTGTCCTTCAGACTACACTGTTTCATCTATATATTTCCCTTCTATTCCTTTGCTTTGCTTATTACTTTTCTGCAAAGAACCTGGATCTTTGACCTGCTGAGTGTGGTTCAGCCTGCCCCTCCATCTTTGTGTGCCCTGCACATAGCTTCCAAGCTTTTATTGTACTCCTGTGAAACCTGTCCGTAGACTGTGAGAGATACAGCTGTTTCTCTGGTCTTCACAACATCCAAGATACTTCTTCAGTTAATGAAACAAACACAGACTTGTCCAGATCGGCCTCCCCAGGCCCCTCCAAGCTCCTACTGAGGCAAAAGTCTCTTCAGACAACAGGCTCTAATCGCCTTCTCTCTCACCAGCATCTAGCAGGGCACATGAGGCAAGTAGACGCTTGATAAAGAAACTGTTGATGTTACTTTTCTCTACCAGCTAAAGGACAAAAAGGGAAATCTGCTGTTTCTATAAAACTTAACAATCTGCTAACGTGAAACACTTCTGTGCTCAGTTCAACTTCCTCTTTTAGCACCATTTTTTGGGAAGTGCAACAAAGTTCCTCTTTACATTTCCCCACAAAAGCAGCCTTAGAAAAGTTTGCAGTCCCCCAATTTCCCCCTGAAAGATTTTCTTCGTGAGCACTGGCACCTTGTCCCATGCCCTGGGTCCTTTCCTGGGCTGCTTTGGCTTCAGGGTCTAGAGGGACTAGACCTCACAGTGCTGTTTTGCCCAAGCCCTCCCAGAAACCACATATTTTCTTCTGAAGGGTAATTGTGAGTTTTTCATGCTGACTCTTTGGTTTTTCTTTGGATCCTTAGCAGCCTCAGAGAAGGAATTGCTAACTCCCAGAGGGCCTCCTGGACCCTTCCTGGCCTCTTGGGTGTAGCCACTAGGCTTCCAGCACACTTCCTGTCACAGTAGCCACCATGCCTGCTGCCACAAGTGCCATTGCACAGGAGAGAAAACCACAAGACTAAGAAGCCTCCCCTTTATTTTCCAGCTAGAGCACCAAGCTCTTTGAAGCTTTGCTGCCAGCCTGTCATCTTGTCCTTGTCATTGTGCTTGCTTTTCAGTTCAGATCCTAGTTCTCAGTGGGCACTGAAGCCACCCACCATCTCCCCGGGCTGACTTCTACTTTGTGATCACAAACTAGGCTTTTCTTGATCATCCAACCTTAAGGCTTTGAATCTTTCTAAAGAAAATGACTTTCAATTCTGATAGTGTTTCTCAACAGAGAGCTATTGATAGCTTTAGTCCAAGCAGTTCCTGTCACCTGCTCCTATTCCCCCCCCTTCTTTATAATTTCAGATATCCCTAGGGGACTTTGGCATCACTTGTTGAGAAATGCTATGGCACAGGGGGTGGATGTACAGGATCTCTTCCCCTTCCCAGCCAGCCATCTCTACTTTTTCATGTCCACAGATTTTTCACTTTCACCCACCAATTCCTCACACAAAATGGAATATCCCATGGACTGCCAAAGAGACAAACAAATCCATCTTGGAGTAAGTACAGCAGGAGTGCTCCTTAGAGGCAGTGATGGGGAAACTTTGTCTTATATATGTTGGGCATGTCATCAGAGGACTTAAAGCTACTATGCTGGGAAAGTATCTCAAGGAGATGGATTGACCTAGGGACTGTAACAATGGGCAAGAACATGGAGAAATCATGAAGAAGACATAAGGTAGAACAGGGTTTTGATCTGTTGTTTATAGGATCACTATGACTTGGAGTGGAATCAAGGGAATCTAATAAAACAACAGTTAAAATTTCTGAAAAAAAAAAATCCAGCAACACAGAAACTTGAAAGAGGCAATATAATGCCGGTGATTGTTGTTGTTATGTGCCATCAAGTCGTTTGTGACTCAGAGACCTTGTGTACAACAGTCCTGAGCCAGGGCTCTGTCCTGAGACAACCTCATTGTCTCTGAGTAGTCACCTACCGCCATCACCCCAGACACTGAGTCAATTCATCTCATCCAGGGTCTTCTTCTCCTGAGCTTCCCCTCCACCCTTACAAGTGTGCATTTTTAGGGTAACATTGCCTGGTTCAAATCCATTTATACAGCTGCTTAACTGTGTGACTTTGGACACATTGCTTAACTTCTCTGAACCTTAGCATATGTAAATGAAGATAATAACTGTGCCTCCCAATAGGATAGTTTTAGAGGTCAAATGAGTTCTTATAAAGCACTTTGTAGAGAATCTTTCACATTGAAAGTTTAACCAGCCACTCTACTTTCTATTCTATTAGAATTCTATTAAGAAACAAAAGGCATAGATATTGGGAAGGAAGAAATAAAATTGTCTTTGTCCAGATTGTCTATGTGGAAAATTACTTAAAAAATGATAAAAGGCTGTTGGAGACAAGATTAATACACAAAAGTCTGTTTCTTATACAGGAAGAATGAACAAATGGAAATTTAAATTAAAAAACTACAGCACCATTTACATTAGCACAAAAATTGAAGTGTTTCGGTGTAAATACAACAAATGTGAACAAAACTGAAAGTTGGGTGGACTCTGTGTATCTTCAGAGAATGGCTGATTCGCTTCTTTTGTGCTGTCCCTTGATTCTTGTCAGAGCCAAGTAATCCTTCATTTTACCTCTTTACAGGCCTGGCGAAAGCGATGGTTTGTCCTCAGGCGGGGCCGCATGAGTGGCAACCCTGATGTCCTAGAGTACTACAGGAACAAGCGCTCCAGCAAGCCCATCCGTGTGATAGACCTCAGTGAATGTGCAGTGTGGAAGCATGTAGGCCCAGGCTTCGTCCGGAAAGAGTTTCAGAATAATTTCATGTTCATTGTCAAGACAGCTTCTCGTACATTCTACCTGGTGGCCAAGACTGAGGAAGAGATGCAGATCTGGGTACATAGCATCAGTCAGGTCTGCAACCTCAGCCACTGGGAGGGCGGTGCAGGTGAGGACCGAGCAGGCTGCCTGCCTGCCTGCCTGCTAGGGAATAGCCAGAGCGGCGCCGTCTCTGGCAAGTGCGCCAGGAGAATCGAGCTGCTCGTTTCAGTCAATGCCGCTTCCCCCACTACTGCCCATCAAGTCTGTGCACCTCTGTGTACTTTGCTGTTCTAAGAGACTACACCTTTCACTCGCTTCTAAGGTTCATGTGCAAATACAAAGCATTCTTTCCTTCAGCTGCGGTTGGGAGGCAAGCTGTGAGAATAAAGTGTGAATAAGGAAATCCTAGGGATTCTGATCAGTCCCCCCTGTTCATGAATTTCTAGAAAAGCTTGTGGCGTTCTAGCATTTCTGGTGCCCCCTGGAGGGTCAGCTGTGAGTTACCACCACCACTGAGTTACTCAGCACTAGCAGTGGAAAGCTAGAACTGGGTCTTTTATTATCGACAGAATAGAATCCCTCGGTTTTCCCCCTCAAGGCTCCTACAAGGTTTGCTCAAAATATCTTCAAGGGAAATTAGCTCCAAGTTACCTGTGAGCCATTTTGGGACAGTGGTGGTCATGTGAGTCTGTGTGTCCATCACGTGACTCATGTGCTTTATCTGTATGTTGGTAACCATGGCTTTTTACAGGCTCTTAATCTGTGTAGACAAAACCTGCTTCTAAATCTCTTACTCTGTGGTAGCTTTAACTTTTACCTGGTTACTGTGTGCTTTCCGGTTTCTGCCACTGAAGTATCCACCTCACAACAGCAGGTGGCAGTGAAGAGCCATTGTGTACTTTCTGAGGCCAAAGTCCTTCGCTTTTCATAAATGTTGGGAGCTAACATGACAGAACTGAAGTAGTTGACTAAACGGAAGTCAACTTCTTAGCCTCCTGCTGGCTCTGCTTTGGCCCTCATTCCATACTTTAAGCCTAACCTAGAGACATATTTGTCTACCTTGTTCTGCTTCTCTTCTGTTTCTTTCCTCAACCAGAAGTGATGATATTTATCCTAAGACATACTACTAAAAAGGGACAAGAATGAGGGAGGAGCCAGGCAGGGAGACATGAAGCTGTAGAAGGCCACATCTGCTCATAAGCCCCCTTTGTTCTGTCTCCTAGCTTGTAGGGGAATGTGTTAGGTGCTTTATACACTTTAACATATCTTATACTAAGAAGGTGATAAATTGCCCAAGATTACAATGGTTTGGTATTAGAGCTTGGACTTGAACTTGGGCAGTTTTGGACTTCTCTTGGAATCCTGAATTGCTATGAACTCTCTTCCAAGAGGAAACAAAAGCTGACTTTTCACTGGGAATGCCGATCTGGAGTTCTCATTGGCTTTTGATCTGGATTCACCTTGAAGGACGTTTCCTAAGGGAAAAAGGGAAAATGTAATGATCCTTAAGAACTACGTGCCCTGTTTCTCTTCCTCACGTTACTTCATTCTCCATGTTCCCATGCTATGTGTCTGTCTCCTCCACGGAAACGCAGCTCTAACGGGAGCAAGGGCTTTGTCTCGGCTGTATTTGTCAATGACCGAACAACTGCAGGCACATAGTAGGTTCATGTAGTTGCTCTTGTGGTTTGCTCTTGAGTGCGACCTTATGCATGACAGACGTAACCCTGTCCTACCTAGTACCCTCCTCATCATCGCCGACACCCTTGAACCCATTGTTATAGTCACTGTGGCAGCCCATCTCCTCGAAGGTCTCCCTCTCTTTCACTGACCCTCCACTTTTCCCTGCATGATGTCCTTTCCCAAGGACTGGCCCTTCCTAACAACATACCCAAAGAATGTGATGCAGAATTTCACCATCCTTCCCTCCAACGAGCCTCTGGTTACGCTGTTTCCAAGACAGACCTTTTTGTTCTCTTGGACATATGTAGGTATACACACACACACTCTCATGCATGCAAATGTAAATTACAGCAGCCCACCAGCTGCTCCACAGTCTCCTTCCATGCAACTTACTGCCTCTGAAAACTCGCTGGAGGGTCAGCTATGAGTCGGTTCCGACTTCATGGCATGCAACAACAACAAATCTTTGTGTATATATGTTGTTTGTGTTTTCAGGTTGGCTACAACTGATAGTAACCCTTTGAATAACATTGGAACCTTGCCTATCACTTGCATATATATGCATATGCATATATTTGTTGAATGAATAAACAATGGTGTAGAGCAGCAAATGAAGACCATAAAGGAGCTATGTGCAGACTACGTAGCTGCAAGTTCTAGGCCAAGAAAGCTGCTTTTTTATTATTATTAAAGCCAAACCTTGAATTGATTCACCACTTCCCTCTTGGCCCATTTTCCCAGACATTGTTTGTAGCTCAGGGAAATGCGCTTCTCCATCAGTGCAAACACCAGCTGTGATTTGCATCTTCTATTTGGCTTCTGAGCTGCTGTTTGTTTGAGAACTTGTGAGTGAGTGTTATGGCTGTTCATCCAAAGTTAACTTGGAAATTATTTCTCCAGCAGATTCTGCGGACCATCTCTCTCACATACCCTCCTCCCTGCAGCCTTCCCCTGCCAGTCCCCTTCACACCTCCCAGGCTGCCAGATCCTTGCCAGGAGGTGACCCAAGTACTAATACCATAGCCACTGAAGAAACCAGAAGTGAGCCGGAATTTCTCTTCCTTCCTGATTATCTGGTTCTGTCCAACTGTGAGACCGGAAAGCTCCACCACACCAGGTATGCTGAAGCTCGTGCCTGCCCACACCAGTCCTTGCAGCTGGAGCATCTTTGGAGGATGGATCTTCCCTCACTTCTGCTGCTGAAGTGAGGGTAGATCACTGTCAGTAACCAGGGAAGATGGAGTCATGTGTTTCGGCATTGTCGCTCTCATTTTCACCCTTGAATTTTCTTGTGTATCAGATACTTTTAAGATGGAGGGCTATAGAGGACATATGAAGGGCTTTGGAAGAAAGGGTGTGAGGGCAGCATGGACTGTGATAGGCAGATGGCGGCTGTGTCTCTACTGCACACTAACTGAGGCTCCAGCGCACTAATTCTGTCACATTTTTATGTTTTTCTCCCTAGTCTACCCACAAGGTGTGACAGCTGGTCGAACTCAGACCGTTCGTTGGAGCAAACTTCATTTGATGATGTTTTCCTTGAATGCTTCCAGTCACTGCCCTCCAGTAACTTGGTGTATTCTTCATGCCATGGGAATGGATCACAGGAGGCACCTTCCACCAAGCCCCAGGCTGCCGTAGTCAGGAGTAGAGAAGTCAATGGGCCACCTAGGGACCACTTGTCATCTTCATCATTGCTGGAGACATCCTTAAATGCTACCATCCAAGTTGAGAAAAGCCAAGATTCCTTACCCTGTGGAGTGGAAGAAGTAGATATTTTGTCTCATACCCCACCTCCCCGGCCTCCTAAGCCACGCTATCTTTCTGAAAGGCACCAGGAGGAGCCATGCCTGTGGAGTAGACACAGCAGCATCAAGAACCCAGGATGCTGTATGGTTCCAAGAAGAATCTCTCTCTCTGATTTAGATAACATGGGGACCTGGAAAGGTAAGTGATGAGTGCTGCAATTAAGGCACAGAGAGAGTGTGGGCAGGGACAACTGACAGAGAACACTGTCCAGCTCTTCTCCTCCAGCTGGTGGACTCGAACCCAATGACTTCAGGGTTGCAGTGGAGCTCCCTGCTACTAGGCGACCAGAGCTCCCTATTGCGATACTCACCCATTTTTTTCTAGACTCTGATTGCCTTGAAAGCAGCCAGGCATCATCTTCTTCTGCTCTCAGGGGCGTGTCAGTTGAGGCTCATGTGGGCTGTTAGCTTTCTGAACCAGTTGTTTCTGTATAGTTTTGCTTTTCTTCCCTCTTCTTTGTTCCAGACAGGAAGAGCCCAACCGTGGGGGTCTGCTCTCACAGGCTTCCCCTGTCGCCACTCACCACAGTGAGGTGTAGGACATGGACTTTGAGAGCTAAGTATGCCAAGTGACCTTGTTGTTCTTGATCCCAAGAACAGGTGGACTTTTTCTCCTTGGCATTCCAGGGCTATTGTCATAAATGAAGTGCCTGTGTGTGTGAGGACAGGGAGCTCTGGTGGCCTAGTGGTAAGAACCTATGCTACAATCCTGAATGCAGGTGGTTCAAATCCACTAGCCACTCTGTGCGATTAGCTGCCTCTGAAAACCCGCTGGAGGGTCAGCTGTGGGCCCATTCCGAATCAATGGTACCCAACAACATGGGTGAGTACATGCATTTGAGCTGGTCCACTCACTGCACTATAATTCCTAGGAATTTAGCTCACAGTTTCTGTGAGGACAGTACTGGGACAGCAACACTATGAATATAGACTGGATGTTGTTAAGTACCATCCAATGGGCTCTGATTCACAGCAACTCCATGAATAACAGAAAGAAACACCACCCAGTCCTGTGCCGTCCCCACAGTCACTGCTGTGCTCCAGGCCTTATTGTAACTACCGTGTCACCCCTGCTCCAGGAGGGCCTCCTTTCTCTCACTGACCTTTCCAAGAATGATGTATTTCTGAAGAGACAGGCTCATCCTGATATCGTGTCCAAAGGATGTGAGGTGAAATTTTGCTGGTCATCTACTTCTGAAATAATGGACTACTGAATACCTTGTAATAAGGTGTGTCGTAATTAGGGAGCTCTGGTGGGCTAGAGGTTAAATGAGTTGCTCTGCTAACCCAAAGGCAGGCAGTTCAAATCTACTAGCCACTGTGAGGGAGAAAGATGGGCAGTCTCCTCCTGGGTGCTTTATAGCCTCTGAAAACTCACTGGATGGTTAGCTAGGAGTCAGTTAAGATTCAACAGCCATGAGCCGAGTTGAGTTTAGTAATTAGAATTTTTGTAGAAGGGCAATTTAGGTTACAGAAATATTTACAATGTGCAAAACTACACAACCAGACTCAATGCTATCGAGTCAACTCCAGCTTGTTTCAGCCTTCTGTGGGGTTTTGAAGGCAGTGAATCTTTATAGGAGGAAACTGCCTGCTTTTCTCCTGCAGCACAATTGATGGACTCAGACTACAAACCTTTTGATTGGCAATGAAACCTGTTATGTACACCTTAACCAGGGCTGCTTGTACTAGGTTAACCGTGGCAAAATTATTCATGAAAGAAAGTATACTAGATAGTAGCATTCTTAAAAATGGACTGTTGAATTCTCTTGGTCAGATTTTGTTAAGGATTTTTGGTGTCTATGCTCATGAGAGATATTGGTCTGTATTTCGTTTTCTCTTATGGTAAGGTCTTTGCCTGGGTTTTGGTATTAGGGTTATGCTTGTTTCATTGAATGACTCTGGGAGTGTTCCTCCTCCTATTTTTTGAAATAATTTCAGTCGACTTGATGCTAAATCTTCTCAAGTGTCTGGTGGGATTCAGTCATGAAGCCCTCTACTTTTTCTATGGGATAGTTGTCCATGACCCGCTCAGTTTCCTTTCTTGTGAGGGATCTGTTCAGGCGCTGTCCATGTGAGGGTGTGAGTTTTAAGAATTTGGTTCAGTTCCTCTAGGTTTTTACATAAGAGTGTAACTTTTCATAATACTCCTTGATTATAGATTTAATTTCAGCTGGTTCTATCTGTGATGTCACCTCTTTAATTTCTTATTTGGGTTATTTGTGTCTTCTCTTTCTTTTTTTCTCAACCCTTTTGAAGAGCCAGCTCCTGGTCTTTTGTGATGGTTTCAGTTCGTTTTAGATTTTCTATGTCATTGATTTCACCTCTTATCCTTATAATTTTCTTTCTTCTAGAGGCTGTGGGGTGAGATTGGGTTTTTCCCCCTAGTTAATGGAGGTGTTAAAGTCCATATTCTTATTTCTGTCGATCTCCATCACATCTGTCTGAGCTGGGCGTTATTAACATTTATGATCATGGTCACTACTCCGTTATTCTCTCCGATACACTCTCATTTCGCACATGTCTGTGTTCTGCCCCTCACTGCTGACAACACTAGCGAGGCTTCTTAGCAAAGTTCAGTATCTGTTTGCTCCTTTTTCCTACTCCAGCCGTCATTTTGCTGCCACCTTGTCTAATCTCAGAAGACTGATTAAATAAATGCAGTGAGCATTTAGTGATTCCAACTTTGTCTTTTACTTCACAGAGAAAATTAAAGCCATCACGTGGAAATGTCATCACTATTTTTCTGGGTTTTCTGTCTATTGGGCAGCACATCCTGACTGATCAGCTTGACCATAGAAAGCAGGCACGCTGTGTAGACACTGCATTACAGTCCTAACCAGGCATGCTGTGTAGACACTGTGCTAATGGTCCTAACCAGGCACGTTGTGTGTAGACACTGCACTGTGGTCAACAACCAGGCATGCTGTGTGTAGACACTGCACTGTGTCCCTAACCAGGCACACGCTGTGTAGACACTGCACTATGGTCCCTAACCAGGCATGCTGTGTAGACATTGCACTATGGTGCCTAACCAGGAACGCTGTGTAGACACTACACTGTGTCCTTAACCAGGCACGCTGTGTGTAGACACTGCATTACAGCCTAACCACTTTGGCACATTTTTTGCAGTTGGTGTAGAAGACCGGTCCTTAAGACACCGAGACAAGAGGCTTAGTTTAAATTTGGTAAGTTTGTCAGTTAGTTTCTTTTAAACCTTAATTTTACCAAAATTAACCTGAGCTATACAGATTTCTTTGAAGTCTTGTAAGACCCAGCGTTCAGAATCTCTCAGAGAGAAATAAGTCTCTGAGGAGTACACACTCCCTTTAAGAGTTGAACTTGTTTAAAAGGCATTTGAGAATAACTGACGTTCTATAAGTTCTAATGTTCTGAACACCTATCCAACTTGGGGAAGCTCCAGGGTCATAACTTTATATTTAAAACATTTATATAAATTTTTAACCCTTTCTCTCCTGATACCAGATCTACGAAAGTCACTGCCTATGTTTGCACATTAAGCATCTGTATTAGAGGCTTGTTTACCTTTCCTAAGTCAGTCCAAATTTATTCCTGAATAATTTGGAGTTAAAGCCCCATATATAGTCTCAGCTGCATTTGTCTGCAGGCCTGTGGTCTCCAATCTGTCCCTGTTTTCTTGCAGCCATGCAGGTCCTCTCTGATGAGCCCCCCAGCTTCAGCCAGTGTTGACGGTGCCTATGTGCCCATGGGCCCCCACAGCAACCCTAATGACTATATCCCTATGAGCTCAGGAAGCGGCATCTCCAGCCTGGAACCTCCTCCAGTGAATAGAGATCTCAAGCCTCAAAGGAAATGTAAGTCACATGAGCAGGCCTACTGTGCAGAGCAGAGAGCAAGGTCCTGGAAAGGGTTTAGAAAAGCTTCATCCTGACTTTCCCTGGAAAAGCAGCTCTAGAGAAGTCAGCTCAGGAGGCTGGGAAGTGTAATGACTGGAAGGTGCTCGGGTAGAAGGGGGTATGTGGGAAGAGCAAAGGAGGGGGCAAGATGTCAAAGCCACTTGTTGGCTTCCTTCTTGCTCACCTGTATCTGCCCAGTCAGCCTCTGTATTCCAAGAGAACATCCTGTACAGTGATCTGGCCTCCCTCTGGGCAGCTCGCACCTCTTCCCTCACTTCTCTTGGGGAAAACCACTACTTGAGGTGCCTATGCTTAGATCACCAGCAGTCAGGAAATCAAAAGATAAATTGCATTGGGAAAATCTGCTGTCAGGGACTTCTCCAGAGTACTGAGGAGCAACAATGTCATTGTGGAGACTAAGGTGCACTTGATCCAGGCCATGGTTTTCTCAGCTGCTTGCTACACATAAGAAAGCTGGACAGTGACTAAGGGGGTCAGAAGAATCATCGATGCCTTTGAGTTGTGGTGCTAGAGAAGAGTCTTGAACATACCATGGACCGCCAAGAGAGCAAACAGATGTGTCCTGGAGAAGGTGAAAGCAGTTTGCTCCTTGAAAGCTAGGATTTTGAAGCTTCATCTCACATACTTTGGGTATGTTGCCAGGAGGGACCTGTCCTTGGAGAAGGACATCATGCTCACAAGGGTGGAGGGACAGTGCAGGAGAGGAAGACCTTGGATGAGATGGATTGACACAGTGACTGAGGCAATGGAGGTTAGTGTGTCAGAATCAGTGAGACTGGCTCAGGACAGGGCAGGCTTCAGAGCTCCTATACTCAGGGTTGCTATGAGTTGCAGGCGAGTCAACAGCATATAAGAACAACAACAACAATCCCCAATAGTTAAGCTTAATTCTTGCCAGTCAGACTCCCTTCCACTTGAGCCAAGCCTCATTCACACTGCATTTACAACGGGTGGGAAGCAAAATCAACTCAAAGGAGGTTCTTCAGTCTGAGGAGGGAGGAAGTTAGGCAAAAAGCACCTGGAAGAACTATGAACTCAGTCCTAAGTAAGAGAACAGACACTGTCTCACGAGGTTCAGAGGAAATAACCATCCACTCTGGTCGGAAACAGTTTCACAGGCAACTGTAACTTCGAGAGGGGTATTACTAGTTGACTCTATTTTTTATAGCAGTGCTGTCTAGCAACTTTTTGTGAGCTAGATTTTAAATTTCCTTTCATTTTAAGTTACATTTCTATCTATAGCTATATCTACCTACAACAGCATATATATCTCCATATATCTATATGTCTCTATATATGTATCTATCTACAACATATCTATATATCTCCATCACCACATGTGCCTAATGGCTACCATATTTGGAAACAGAAGGTGAGATAACGTGATCTTGATGTTGGAGATTCAGTGAGCCGCAGGGGTGTATGCTGGGGTCTAGATAGGAAATGGAAGGTGTATGGCCAGGAGGTGCCTGAAGACAGGAGATCATGCAGTCAGAATACACTATCACAGCAAGGCTGCTTGAATCACACGCCCCTTCCAGGCTACCTGCCTGGCCAGGGCTGAGACTCCTAGGAAACCACCTCGACAGTATGAAGGTTACTTGAGCTAAGGGAACTGTCAGTCCCCTCTCTACCTCCCTGGCAATGGAACATAGAGGTGTCCAGCTTGATCCTTCTGCTCATTCTCTTTTGAGCCCTTGCATCCAGCTGATCAGTTTTTTAATTTCATAGACTGTTGTGTGTCATTTAGTTGGAATGGACCCATAGCTGACCCTCCAGCAGGTTTTCAGAAGCAGTGTATCACGGGGGGGGGGGGCGGGGAATTGCCTGTCTTTCTCCCCCAGAGCAGCTGGTGGATTCCAACTCCATGCATTTGGGTTGGCAGCACAACTCCTTACCCAGTAGGCCCTTTCTGAAGTAATGGATCCTTGGGAACACTGTTGCTATAGTGCCAGAAGACACATGCCTTGGGTAGGAGAGTGCTCAGTGTGCAGCGGGGCCAGAGCTGCCTCTCACCTTGATTACACAGATGGAGTACAGCTTTCACTCAGGGACGGCCCTTCATTTGCCGATGTGGGCCAACTCAAAAGGAGAAGAAACAGTGGCGAACAGCCACTAATAATTGGAATGCCAGATGAACAATGTAGAAGTTATTGAAAAATGAAATGGAGTACGTATAGATTGATATTCTAGATATAAGCGTGCTAAAAGGGACTGAACTGGCCGCTTTGAATCAGACAATCATATGAGCCTACTGTGCTGGGATTGAAGAGGGATAGTGTGATATTCATGGTGAAAAAGAACATTTCGGGATCCGTTCTGAATTACAACACTTGTCAGCAATAGGCTAATGTTCCAATATATACAAGGTAGATCTGTTAACGTGACTTAGTTATTCAGATATGCACATGAAGCACTAAAGCCAAAGTGAAAGAAAAGCCAGAATGCACTAATAATAATGGGTGACTAGAAGGCAAAAGTTAGAAACAAAAAGATGGGTAGCTGGAAAATATGACCTTGGTATCAGCAGTTAGGTCAGGTATCTCACAATAGAGATCTCTGTACAAATCAATGATGTGTCATTGCCACCACAGTTTAAAAAAAAACATAAATGGAGACTATACACATGGACCATGCCTGATGAAATACATGAGAATCAAATTGACTGCATTTGGAGAAAGAGATGGTGAGAAAGCTTAATAGCAGCAGTTGTAACAAGCCCAGGGCTGACTGTGGAACACACCATCAGTGACTCACATGCAAGTTCAAATTGAAAGGAAGGAAAATGAAAACAAACGTGAATTTATCCCACTTGAATATAAAACCATCTCAAGAATAAATTGCTTTTTAAAAATTATTTTTATTTGAGGGAAAGTTTACAAACAATATTTATTTTTCATTTGACCATTTATACACATTTTATTTTAAAACATAATTACAGTTTGATTTGATCATTCTTAGTTTATAACATTAATTGCAATATATAAATATAATTAATTCATTACAACGTCTGATCAGTATGTTGCCTTTCCCTTTACCCAAATTTTCTATTTATTAATTTTTATCCCCTATGGTTTCTTTCCCAGCCCTGATATCCATTCAAAATGAATTCTATCTGTGTGCCAACCTTCACTTAGCCTTGTGTCATAATTACCTTCGATCAAAGTACCATTCCAATAAAAGGTGATCTGACAGAGTGTGGAAATTACTGAACAATATCATTAATATCAAATGCAAGCAAGATTCTGCAGAAAATTATCCAAAAATGACTGGAGCAGTACATCAACAGAGAACTGCAGGCTGGGTTTAGAAGAGGCCATGTTGTTGTTGTTATGTGCCATCAAGTGCTCTATCCTGTGCCATTCGCACTGCTTCTGACACACCCATCCCGATTACCCTAGTCATTGAATCAATCCACCTCATACAGGGTCTTCCCCTCCTGCTCTGTCCCTCCACTCTACCAAGCATGATGTCCCTCTCCAAGGACCTGTCCCTCCTTACAATATGTCCAAAGTATGTCAGATGAAGCCCCAGAATCCTTGCCTCCAAGGAGCAGCCTGCTTTAACCCTCTCCAGGATGAACCTGTTTGTTTTCTTGGTAGTCCATGGTACATTCAATACTCTTCTCAAGCACCACAACTGAAAGGCTCCTTCTATCCTCCCTAGTCATTGTCCAACTCTCTGATGCATAACAAGTGATTGCAAAGACCATAGCCTGTATCAGATGCACCTTAGTCTCCAGAGTGACACCATTGCTCTTCAGTACTCTGGAGAGGTCCCTAACAGCAGACTTTCCCATCACAATATGAGGCCATAGTACTAGGGATATTATAGTTAATGTTAGATGGACCTTGGCCTAAAACAGAAAGTACCAGAGGCATGTCTATCTGTGTTTCATTGACTATGCAAAGGCATTTGACTGTGTAAATCACAACAAACTGTGATTAACATTGAGGAGAATGGGAATCCCCGAACACGTGACTGTACTCATGTGAAACCTACACTTGGACAAGGAGGCAGTTGTCAGAACACAGCAGGGAAACACTGCATGGTTCAAAACTTGGAAGGGTGTACACCGGGAATGTGTCCTATCTCCATACCTTGTCAATCTATATGTGGAACAGATCCTCCAGGGTGCTGGGCTCTAGGAGGAAGAATGTGGCATCAGGATTGGAGATGACCCAACCCTGCTTACTGAAACTGAAGCACTTGCTGTAGAAGTTCAAGGACTGTAGTCTACAATATGAGTTGAAGCTCAACATCAAGAAGACAAAGATTCTCACCACAGGGCCAATTGATAGTATCACGGTAGATGAAGAAGAGATTGAGATTGTTAACACCTTTAGTTTACTTGGCTCCACAATCAACACTCCTGGTACCAGCAGCCAAGGAAGTAAAAGACTAATTGCATTGGGAAAGTCTGCTGTCAGGGACTTCTCCAGAGTATTGAAGATCAGTGTCAGTCTGGAGACTAAGGTGCGCCTGATCCAGGCCGTGGTCTTTGCAGTTACTTACTATGCATCAGAAATCTGGATAATGACTGGAATGATAGGAGAATTGCTGCCTTTGAGCTGTGGTGCAGGAGAAGAGTATTGACTATACCAGGAGAATAAACAGGTTTGTCCTGGAGAGGGTGAGACCAGGCTGCTCCTTAGAGGCAAGGATTCTGAGGCTTTGTCTGGCATACTTTGGGCATGTTGCCAGGAGGGACCAGTCCTTGGAGAGGAAATCATGCTTGGAAGGATGGAGGGACAGCGCAAGAGAGTAAGACCCTGGAAGAGATGGATTGGCTCAGTGACGGGGTAATGGGGTAAGTGTGTCAGAGACAATAAAGTTGTCTCAAGATAGAGCAGGATTCAGAGCTGTTGTATATATAGGGTCACTGTACAACTCAGGGGCTCGATGGCCTAGTGGCAAGAAGCTGTGCTGCAACCCAGAAGGCATGAGGTTCGAGGCCACTGCTCGGGAACAGGATAGACAGTCTCCTCTTGTGCAATTAGCTGCCTCTGAAAACCCACTGGAGGGCCAGCTATGGGTCAGTTCTGACTTTATGGCACACAACAACATGTGACTCCATGGCACATAATAACAGCAACACAGTAGAGCCTTTGTGACCAACAGGTTTCACCTCCATCACATCCTCTTCATACTTTCAGTGCTGAGTTAATGTTTTTCTTTTTTTTTTATTAAAAAATTTATACTTGTTTATTTACGGAGTTCAAATACATTATTTTTTGCACCAAATCTTTCCCATTTCCTTCACCTCCACCTCCACTCATCAAATTGTGGGACCTTATGATTAACCCCCGTCCACCCTCACCCTTCTGCTCCCCCACTCTCCCCTTGGATCCTCATACACATTCTACAATAATGGTCTTAATACAGTATTTGTCCTTATGAGACAGAGTGAGTTCACTCAGCATCATGCTCTCCAGTCCCTCCCAGGTTAGATAATAATTTACAAAATCATTGCTCCTGCATGCTGTATAGTATTCCATTGTGTGAATGTACCATAATTTCTTACTCCGTTTGATTGTGGTTGGACATTTGGGTTGTTTCCATTATTTTGCAATGGTGAATAATGCAGCTATGAACATTGGTGTACAAGTCTTCATTTGGGTCTCAGTTCTCATTCTCTTGGGATATATTCCAAACAGTGGAATAGCTGGGACATATGGAATTTCAGCTTTTTGAGGAAACAGCAAACTGCCTTCCAGAGTGATTGTACCATTTTACAGTCCCACCAACAGTGTATAAGAGTCCCTACTTTGGCACATTCTCCCCAACATTTAGTACTTGCTGTCTTATTAAACTTTGCCATGAAGGTTTCCCTATAAGTTACTGTTTTATTTCCAAGTCTGAAACAGTTCACTTGATCTTGAAAGCACATTGACATTCTCTCCATTTAGAATTTCTATAACTGCATTTCTAACTCCCTCATTCTACTTGGTAGTTGGCAACATTTGGAGGCTGATACCTCTTGTTTTCTATTTTTATCCCATGCTTTTATTCTGTTTGTGTGTCTAGGTCTGTTTCTGGCTGTTCATTTCAATATACTGTCTTTGCTGGCTCTTGGTGCAAAGAATCCTCTTCAGTATTTCCTGTAAGATTCATCTGCTGGTGTGAGGTTCTGACTCGCAGCGATCCTATGGACTATGCTCTCCTGCCTCACCCTCTGGCATTCTCCAGCCTATTGTCACAGTCACTGTTTCAGTCCATCTCATTGGGGCTCTCCTCTCTTTCTTTGCTGTCCTCTGAGGGCTGGCCTTTGCTGGCGTGCCCACGCATGCCCCAGATATGTGAGATGAAGCTTTGCCATCCTTGCCATTAGGAAGCACCCTGGCTGCACTTGCTCCAAGACAGATCTGTGTGTGCTTTCAGCAGTCCATGAGATATTCAGTCCTCTTCTCCAGCACCGCGGCTCAAAGGCATCAGTTCTACTGTCATCTTTACTTCTTGCCCAACTTTCAGATGCATGTTGTTGTTGTTGTTATGTGCCATCGAGTCGCTTGCGACTCATCGCGACCCTGTGTACAAGAGCCCTAAACACCGTTCTATCCTGTGTCAACCTAGCTATCTCAAATGCACTTATTCCCACTTCTACAGTCACAGAATCGGTCCATCTCATCAAAAGTCTTCCTCTCCTTCGCCTCCCCTGGACTCTGCCAAACGTGATGTCCCTCTCCAAGGACCGGTCCCTCCTTGCAACATACCCAAAGTATGTCAGACGAAGCTTCAGAATCCTTGACTCCAGGGAACATTCTGGCTTCACCCTCTCCAGGACAAACCTGTTTGTTCTCCTAGCA
>NW_006400019.1:2402560-2428041 GCF_000299155.1 Elephantulus edwardii | reverse complement strand
CTGTCCCACAATCAGCACCCGGCCTGGTTTTCACTGCTGATATTGAGCTTCTCCACTGAGTCTTTCCACAAATGTAATCTCTTTGATTCCTATGCATGTCATCAGGTGAGATCCATGTGTATAGCCTGCGTTTATGTTTCTTATGCATAAGAAGCAGTTAAAATACCATGGCCTAGATCAGGAGCACCTTGGTCTTTAAAGTCCTGGTTCTTTAGCACTCTGGAGAAGTTCTTGACAGCTGATAGATGTTGTTATTATGTACTGCCTAGTTGGAGCCAACCAACTCATAGCTAATTTTCCAGTGATGATTTTTTTTAGAGGTTGTAAATTGCAAAGGAGCAAATGCTAGATTCGAGCTGCCTGCCTGCCTTTGGGTTGGCAGTGCGAGTCCTGACCACTAAGACACCAGAGCTCCCAGCTCTGATAAGAAGGGTAAATTTTTTTTTCCATTTTGGACCTGTTGGGTGTAAAGTCAACATTAGGAGTCTGAAAGGTGGGGACTTACGTCTGTTGTCTTCAACACCAAGTGCCTGGCATCTAGTGAATTGTCCATAAATGTGTTGAATAGGTGCATCTCCTCATTAGTTCCTGCAGCTGGTAAGATTTTCATTTACTCAGTGATTGTTCTCGCAACTCCCAGAGAGGCAGGAAAGTTTAAGACGGTGACATTCACACTGCCATTTGTGCTATTCATTAGAGTTGGTATGCTGAGAAAGGAGAATATCATAGTTTTACCATTCTTAAATTCTGGCCCTGCAGTCCTAAAAATGTCTCATTCTGGACATTGTGTTATTTTGTAGCACGACCACCTCCACTGGACCTCCGAAACCTCTCCAGCATCCGGGAGCACTCGTCCCTAACCCGGACACTCACTGTGCCATGGTAAGTCTTTGAGAGCTCACAGGAACCTCATTCCACATTCAGTGCTGACCACACCCTGCCTTCCTTACAATTCATTGAGTAGGGAGGCGGGTAAGGGCTGATTATAAACCACAAAGATCATGCCCAGCAACACTCGAATTCCGGACTATAGTTCCTAAGAAACTCTGGCTCAACTCAAGAAACAAACACCCCTGGCTCTTGATAATAACGCCTGCCCCTCCCTTAGCTTAGGCTAGCTCAAGCAGTCTTAGACGACAGGTACACATCCAGACTCCTGATGTTTACATTACACTCAACAGGTCCAAAATGGAACAATTTATCCTCTCATGTCTGCTCCTCCTTTTACCTTTGCTCATTTATCTTTCTTTACAGAATGTTTTCTCTGTCCTGGTAATCCTCATGGCCACAGATAGCCAAATGTTACAGTTCTACTACCATAGTGATATGCCCTTTCCCATCCCAGTTACGACTTCCTGGGAGAGAATCACGTTGTCCCTGCCCAAGTTCAGTCCAGAGGTAGGCTCAGTAGCAACACAATGGCTTCCAGAAGCTCACCAAGTGAAGGAAGGGAATTTTCCGTCAAGAAGGATTAGTTCACAAACTGGGCAGCTGAGTACCTAAAATACTTCAACATTCTCTCATTTCACTTTTTAGAAGTTCTGTTTTCAGAATCCAGAGCCTAATGTGGGAGTGTTCTGGTTCCATCTAAGTGTCACTTTCTAAAGTGAAAATCTGTGGTGTACTGTCTTTCCAGCCTTAGCTTCTGACTGTGGAGCACAACAGGAGTCTGTTTGCAATCAGTGTCCTTGTCTTATAAGAGGAACTGTCACACAGTGTTCCCCTACTTTTCCCTCTTACTTTGAATGGAAACAAGAGTGCCCAAAGGAATGTCTTTTGTGAGGCGATTTTTTTTCTTTTTTTGTGAAGCGATTTGGTGTGAAATCTCATGAGCTGTGTCGAATGTAGGACCTGGAAAATGCAGCATTTGAGAACTGGCAGTTATTGGCCCCACAGTCGGCCAGAAGCTGCTTGGTAGTCTCTGCTGCTCAGGAATCGCTTTGGCCAGAAGGAAGGAAGTTGTGTCTGGAAGGGGAGGGCTGAAGCCCCATGGGGCCCATGTCAGTTTCTGGCTGGCTTTCAGAACAGCTGTAGGACATTGCTTTGACCTCATCTGTATTTTTGTTCTTAGCAATCGGAGTAGCTTTCTCTCTCCAGAAAGAAGTGGTATTAATTCTGCAAGATTTTTTGCCAATCCTATTTCCAAGGAAGAGGAAGAATCCTACATCCAAATGGTAATTCTATACTCTGTACTCTTTATTCTTCATCTGAATACATACCCTTATAAGTTAATTTTAAAGAAAATATACCCTTAAGAAAGTCCTGTGCAATCTTAAAACAATCCCTTGTTTGTGAAATCAGGTTTTCTAGCCTGGGAACACATTGATTTGAAGCTGGTTTTCTTTCCTGCAATATTCAACTTCTCATAACATTCTGAGGCCCCAGTATTTCAAGAGAATGTAGAATGTCATGGGGAAATGGAAACGCTGTTCCTGATGCTGTGAGGTCCTGTTTGGCCCCCTTGGGTTGACAGCTCCCTAAATATCCAGAGTCTAGACTGTGACCACTCGTACCTGGAATGCCTCCTGTTCACTGCAGCATCACCTAACTTCCTGGTGACCCTGCCTGCTGACTCTAAACCTTTCTGGCGGACAGCTCACGAAATCCTGTGCTTGGGGAGAGGGGAAGATGAACGAGGGAGTGGCGGTGGAATGAGAGGACCTCAGTGCCAGAGGCTTTTGAGTGTGAGTGTCCCTTCTCATTCAGTTACTCGTGGCCGTAGAATTGGAACTGACCCCTAGCTGACCTCCTAGTGGGTTTTCAGAGGCTGTAAATCACATAGGAGGAGATTGCCCAAATTTCACCCGTGGAGCAGCTGGTGGAGTCAAACTGTGCCTTTGGGTTGGCAGAGCAACTCCTTACCCACTTGACCACCAGAACCTCATGATACTATTACAGGATCTGTCAGTAGACTTGAGAGTGGATAGACACTTGACATTTCTATTCTTTTGTTAACCATTTATCGCTTGAGTCCCATTCTCTGTTTCGTATCCTTCTCTCGTCACTTCTATTCTCTCTTTTTTTTGTTTTTTTTTCTGAATAGAGAAGAGAAGGGCATGGATTTTGAGGAGGAAGGGAGCTTTCAGCACCTCTGGCAACTCTCAGGCATGTTAGTGAGGACTGTTCATTCTTCAGTTTAGAAATGTGGGTAAACTCCAGAGAGAGCGTCCATTTGAACTATGGCATTTTAAAAAGACAAGACACTGAGATTATTCTGCACTCTGCCACATGCAGATAATAGACAATTTAAAAATCTCCAATGTCAAACCCTCATGAATCAAGAAAGGAATGCTTCCTTTTCCTTCTTTGTTTAATCACTTTTAATTTGCAAAAGTGCTATAAGTGCAGTTAACCACATGCAGATGGTAAGTGACTCATACACAAATCTACTGTCCTCTTCCCAATGTTTCTCAGACTTAGTCATGGCTCTTGGGGAAACTAGTAGAAGAAAGAACTCCTATAAAGGTTGCTCAACAGCTGTACTTTGTCTCCAGAGAAAGTTAAAGGAAGTAAATCTGAAATCTGATGGAAGGAAATGCAAAGTCGTCCAGACACCAGCACTTCATTTCTCATCTTTACGAAGACGAGTGTTTCATTAGCAACATGGTTTGGGATTGAATCCTTGCCTAACTTTATGCTTATTGACCATATTGTATGAAATACAAAGATCTTCTGTGGATCATTGACCTATCTCTTGTGCACATCTATGCAAGATGACACAATAGATTAATAGCCAAGGGTGATTCAGGCCAGGGTCTTTCCAGTTACTTGCTTTACATGTGAGAGCTGGAAAATGAATAAGGATGACAGAAAAAGATTGCTGTCTTTGAACTGTGGTGTTGGAGAAGAGCACTGGACATTGCCGCGGACTAGCCAAGGGAAGGGGAGAGCCGAGGATGAAGGACACAGAGAGGCTAAGACTGATGGTCAGTAGCAGTGTTTATTCTTGAAATTCAGTGTTATATTCTTTTGCAGTGAACAGAAAAACAGCTCAGCCTCAAGGCCAACAACACACTTGTTTTGATATCCCCACCACCTGCAAGATTACTTACTTTATTATCAGCAGCAAGCAAGGCCATCCGAATAGAGTCATTAGGGACATACCATTCTGTACATCCTTGCTTGGCCTTGGGGTTCAAGGAATGGTTAAACTTGTTTTTGCTCCCCTTCAAACATCTGCACATTTTAACCTGGCATAAAATGGCTACTTGCTTAAGATGGCTGCAGTATGGCCAACTTTTTAACATCCTACTTCCTTGAGTTGTTTTCTGTCAAGCAGATACTATAGCCAAAATGGAGTTAGTCTTGCTGGTCTTTTGGTACAGGGCTAATCTTACTTTACAAGTTAGCCAGGCTCCAACAGGACATCCCATGACAGCCAAAAGAATGAACAGATATGTCTTGGAGAGGGTGCAGCTGGAGTGCTCTTTGGAGGCAAGGTTGATGAGGCTTCCCCTCACGTACTTCAAGCATGCTGCCAGGAGGGGCTATTCCTTGGAGAGGGACATCATTCCTGGAAAGATAGGAGGTCAATGAAGAAGAGGAAGACTCTCGACCAGGTGGATTGACACGGTGACAGGTGAAATGGGCTCTAGTGTGTGAGGAAGTATGAGGATGACACAGGATTGAACAGGGTTCAGATTTGTTATTCATAGCGTCACTATGGGTTGTACTCAGCTGATGGCACCTAACAACAACAACACAACAGAAGATTAGTAAGTGAATATGCACAGTTGTTGTGAGACCATGCCACCCTTTTCTCCAGAATGTTGAAATCAGACTGTTGCTCTTGAGTCTAGAGATTAGAAGATTTTTCTCTGGGCTTTTGACAAACATAGATTTTATTTCCTCTCTCTTTGGTAGAACTTTCCTAAAATGTGCTGAAAATTATCCAAAAACGTTTGGAACAATATGTCAGCAGAGAACTGCCAGATGTGCAGGCTGGATTTAGAAGAGGTCGCGCGCGGTACTAGGGATATAATAGCTAATGATAGATGGATCTTAGCAGGAAGCAAAGAATACCAGAAGAATGTCTATCTGTGCTTCATTGACTATGCAAAGGCTTTTGACTATGTGGATCAAAAAAAACTATGGCTGACTCTGAGAAGAATGGGAATCCCAGAACACTTGATTGTGCTAATGCAAAACCTATACTTGGACCAAGAGGCAGTCATCAGAACAGAGCAGGGAGACACTGGATGGTTCAAAATGAAGAAAGGGGTCCGTCAGGGATGTATTTTGTCTCCATACCTTTTCAGTCTGTATGCAGAACAGATCATCTGAGACGCTGGGCTGTATGAAGAGGAATGTGGCATCAGGATTTGTGGAAGAATCTTCAACAACCTGCATTATGCAGATGATACAACCCTGCTCACTGAAACTGAGGAGGACCTGAAGCGCTTGCTGCAGAGGGTCAAGGACTGCAGTCTTCAATATGGATTGAAGCTCAATATCAAGAAAACAAAGATTCTCACCACTGGGCCAACTGGCAGCATCAGACAGTTTTAGTTTATTTGGTTTCACAGTCAGCACTCTTGGTAACAGCAGCCAGGAAATCAGGAGACAAATTGCATTGGCAAAGTCAGCTGTGAGGGACCTCTCAAGAATACTGAAGAGCAACGACGTCAGGCTGGAGATTAAGGTGCACCTGATCCGGGCTATAGTCTTTGCAGTTACGTGCTATGCATCAGAGAGTTGAACAGTGACTAGGCATGATAGAAAGAGAATTGATGCCTTTGAGCTGTGGTGCTGGAGAAGAGTGTTGAATATACCATGGACTACTAGGAGAACAAACGGTTTTGTCCTGGAGAGGGTGAAGCCAGAATATTCCCTAGAGTCAAGGATTCTGAAGCTTCATGTGACATACTTTGGGCATGTTGCAAGGAGGGACTGGTCCTTGGAGAGGGACAGCATGTTTGGGAGAGTGGAGGGACAGCACAGGAGAGGAAGACCCTCGATGAGATGGATCGATTCTGTGGTGGAGTGGTGGGAATGAGTGTGTTTGAGACAGCGAGGTTGGCACAGGATAGAACGGCGTTTAGGGCTCTTGTACATAGGGTTGCTATGAGTCGCAAAGGACTCGATGGCACATAACAACAACAACAACAACAATCACAGGCTAAGTTGTTGTTATGTGCTGTTGAGTCCGTTGTGACTCATAGCAACCCTCTGTGCAACAGCTCTGACCCCTGCTCTATCTAGTCCCAATTGTCTCTGGCACACCAATGCCCATTACCCCAGTCTCTGAGTCAATCCATCTCATTCAGGGTCTTCCTCTCTTGCACTGTCCTTCCCTCCACCCTTTCAAACATGAGGTCCCTCTCCAAAGACTGGTTCCTTCTTGCATCATGCAAAAATATGTCAGACAGAGCTTCAAAATCCTTGCCTTCAAGGAGCAGCCTGGTTTCACCCTCTCCAGGGAAGACCATTTTAGTTTGTTCTCTTAGCGGTCCTTGGTATGTTCAAGACTCTCCTCCAGTACCACAACTCAAAGGCATTGATTCTTCTTCTGCCATCCTTAGTCATTGTCCAGCTCTCTGATGCACAACAAGTAATAGCGAAGACTATGGCCTGGATCAGGCACACCTTAATCTATAGACTGACATTGTTACTTTTCAGCACTCTGGAGAGGTCCCGGACAGCAGATTTTCCCAATGCAATTCATCTTTTGATTTTCTGACTGATGGTGCCAAGAATGTAGATTGTGGTGGAGTCAAGCAAGCTGAAGCTGTTAACAATCTCATCTCTTCACTGTCTGTCATGGTGGTGCCAATTGGCCCAGTGGTGAGAATATTTTTTTTTCTTGATGTTGAGCCTCAGAGCTTCCTCAGTTTCAGCGAGCAGGGTTGTGTCATCTCCAGAAGAGACTCTGAATGTTACACTAGAGCACTGACAAGCCAAAGCAAAGGAAAGAAATCAAGAAGTTAATGGGCTGAATAGAAGATTTCAAAGAGCATTATGGAAGACAAATCAAAGTATTATAATGAAATATGAAAAGAGCTGGCGTTGGAAAAATAAAAAAGGCCAAACTCTCTTGGCACTTCTTAAGGTGAAGGAAGTGAAGAACAAATTCAAACCTCGAGTCGCAGCACTTCAGGATTCTGTGTGCAGAATGTTGAATGACCCAGGATGCATCAAAAGAAGATGGAAGGAGTACAGAGTCACAATACCAAGAAGAATTGGATGACACAATAATTTCATGAAAACATATGATCAAGAGGCAGTGCTGATGACGGAGGAAGTTCAAGCAGCTCTGAAGGAATTGGCAAAACACAAGTGAAATCTGGAGGACAACTACCTGGCCAACTGACTGGAAGAGATCCGTATTTATTCCCATTCCTAAAAAAGGTGACCTGACAGACTATGCAGATTATCTAATAATATCACATGCAAGTAAGAGCCTACTGAAGATTATCCAAGACCGACTGGGACAGTACATCAGTTGAGGACTCCCAGATGTTCAGGCGGGGTTTAGAAGAGGCGGTGGCATTAGAGACATGATAGCTAATGGATCTTGGCTGAAAGCAGAGTACCAGAAGGATATCTGTCTATCTGTGTTTTATTGACTGTACAAAGGCATTTGGCTGTGTGGATCACAACAAATTGTGGTTTAACCTTGAGGAGAATGGGAATCCCAGAACACTTGATTGAGCTTATGTGAAACTTATACTTGAACCAGGACACAGTCCTCAGAACAGAGCAGGGAAATATGGCACATGATTCAAAATTAGGATGGGTGTACTCCAGGGATGTGTTCTATTGCCACTCCTTTTCAATCTATATGCAGAACAGGTCATCTAGGAGGCTGGCTTGAGGAGGAGGAGTGTGGTCAACAGCCTGCATTATGCAGATGACAGGCTAAGTATTCACATTTAAGAGTGAAAGATTAAGCTTGATCCCAAACTTTGAATCCATGGATTTGTTTTCTTCTTCTGGTCGCTTTGGGATTAGCCTCCTGTGGCAGTTACCAGTTAGATGCTCTGAGTCCGTTCTGCTTGTGCTCAGTTTGGCGTCAGCCTTATATCTCTTTAGACCACTGTCATGGCCTCTGAATCAGTCCCTCTCAATAAAGAGCTGTGGCTTTTTTGCTGACCTTCTTTCTACTTTGGCAGTAAATTGGTCATTTGATTTCTTGATGGCAGCTTTTGTGAGTGTTGGCTTTTGATCCAAGTAAAATGAAATAATTGACAATTTCAGTATTTCCTCCGTTTCTCATGATGTTGCCTATTTATTAGTCTAATTGTGAAGATTAGTTTTCTTGATGGTGAGATGTAATCCATATTGATCTTTTGCAGCAAGGGTTTCAATTCCTTTTTACTTTCTGCAAGTAAGGTTGTTGTGTCATCTGATCTTCCTCCAGCCCTAATGCCACACTCTTCTTCATAGAGTCCAGCTTCTGGAATGATTTTCTCGGCACACAGATTGAATAGGTTTGGTGAAGGGATACACCCATCCTCCACATCCTACCTGATTTTAAACCATACAGTAGTTTTGTTTAAATGACGGCTTCTTTTGTCCATGTACAAATTTCTCACGAGCACAATTAAGTGCTCTGGGATTCCCATTCTTCTCAGTGTTATCCCTATAATTTACTTTGATCTACACAGTCAGCTGCCTTTGTATAATCAATAAGGCACAAGTAAACATCTGTCTAAGTTAGCTAGTGCTGTTGTAACACAGGCACCACAAGTGGATGGCTTTAACAAACAGTTACAAATGCGGAGGATCCCCGCAAAACTCTGTCTTCCTGTTGGTTCTGACGCATAGTGACCCCACTTTGAGTTTGCAGTGTGAGGAGACTGCCCACCGTGCTCCCTCAAAGCTACTGGTGGTTAGCAGTGCAGCTCGCTCCGCACCAGCGCAACTCCCTTTTGAAATTCAGGCTGCTAGCTCTAAGTGAGACCCACTCTGTCTCCATTGGCTGTGGAGTGTCCTCGTTTCCTTCAGCATCTGTGTGGTGGCCTCCTTGTGAAAGCTTCCTGAAACAGAGACCCGAACACTCTCCACTCTTCCTTTATCTAGTAAGAAGAAAGGTCTTGTATGTCACACCCTAGGAAAATTCCCTACACATCCATTAAGGCTTTGATAAGAGGAAATAACTTTATATTCTACCCTTAATCCTCTTATAATTATTTTCCTGATCAGATCATGATCAGATTACATAGTTTATATTTTATGTCATTATTGTTGTTGTTGTTAGGTGCCGTCAAGTCCCGTACAACTCATAGCGACCCTATGTACAATAGCCCTAAACGCTGCTCTATCCTGCGCCAATCTTACTGTCTCTGACATCCCTATCCCCATTGTCCCAGTCACTGAATCTCTCCACCTCATAGAGGGCCTTCCTCTCCTGCACTGTCCCTCGACCCTCCCAAGCATGAAGTCCTGCTCCAAAGACTGGTCTATCCTTGCAACATATCCAAAGTATGTCAGACAAAGCTTCAGAATCCTTGCCTCCAAGGAGCAGCCTGGTTCCACGCTCTCTAAGATGAACCTGTTTGTTCAGTAGTCCATGGTATATTCAGTAATCTTCTCCAACGCCACAGCTCAAAAGCATCAATTCTCCTTCTGTCATCCCTCGTCATGTCCAGCTCTCTGATGTGTAGCAAATGATTGCAAAGACCATGGTCTGTATCAGGTGCACCTTTGTCTCCCGACTGACATCATTGCTCTTCGGTACTTTAGAGAGGTCTCTGACAGAAGACTTTCACAATGAAATATGTCTGTCTTTTAATTTCCTGGCTGTTGGTGCCAAGAGCATAGATTGTGGAGCCAAGCAAACTAAAGCAGTTTGCAATCTTAATCTCTTCACCATCCATCATGGTGCTGCCAATCGCCCCCGTGGTGAGAATCTTTGTTTTCTTGGAAACAGACATCATGGTGGGAAATATGGAGGATCACTGAAAGAGAGGAAGACCCTTAAGAAGATAGATTAATACAGTGACTGTTGCAACGGGAATTCTACTTCAGGATAGATCTTAACATGTTCCTTTTTAACTGTGAATGCAACACCATTCTTCCGCAATTTTTCATTCTTAGCATAATAGATCATGATTGTCTGATTTACAGTGACCAATGCCAATACATATCAGCTCACTAATGTTGACATTTATGTGATCCATTTCCTTTTTTACAACTTCCAATATCCCTCGATTCATACTTCATATATTCCATATTCCAATTATTAATGAATGTGTGCGGCTGTTTCTCTTCATTTTTTAGTGACTTCCCATCTGGGTTCTACCTCTAATTCTATAGCTACCTGTTCCTCTATTGTTCATAGGGATTTTGAAGGCCTGTAATTTCAGAAGTGGATGGCCAGTCCTGCTTTCTAGTCTGTCCTAATCTGAGAGCTCTGCTGGAACCTGTCTACTGTGGGTGACCCTGCTGGCATGTGAAACACCTGTGGCATAGCTTCTAGCATCAGAGCAAACCACAATTACTGGTACAGCAAACTGACCGACAAGTGCTGTACTAATAAGAACAAATGATAAACTAGAGCATCAAGAAGTTGAAACAAAGGGAAGAGATGCTGAAGTAAAAGGAACAGAAGTTTTCAAAGGGCAATATGAGAAGCAAAGCAAGTATTATACTAGAATGTGCAAAGAGCTGGAGTTGGACAGTTAAAAGGAAGAATTCACTTGACATTTCTCAAGCTAAAAGAACTGAAGAACAAATTCAAGCCTTGAGTTGCAATACTGAGACAAAAAGACTATGGACAAAAATTTGAGCAATGCAGGAGACATCGAAAGAAGATGGAGGGAATAACTAGAGTCATTATACCAAAAATAATTGGTTAACACTGAAATATTCAGGAACTAGCATATGATAAAGTTGTTAAGTACTGTCAAGTCAGGTATGACTCAGCATTCCCTGTCATATTCTGTGTCATCCTCATGGTCTCTGACATTCTTGAGCCCATTGTTGAAGTCTCTGCAGTCCATCTCATTGAGGGTCTTACTCTCTTTTGCTGACCCTCTACCTGTCCAAGCATGATTTCTTCTCCCAAGAATAACCTCTCCTATCAATGTGTCCAAAGTATGTGAGAGGAAGCTTTCTCTTCCTTTCCTCCAAGGAGCATCCTGTCTGCATTTTCCCCAAGACATATCTGCTTGTTCTTTTGGAATTCCATGGGATAGTCAATACTGTTCTCAAATACCACAACTCAAAGGCATCAGTTTTTCCTTCTGTCATCTTTATTCATTATCCAGCTTTCAGATGCATAATAAGTGACTGAAAAGAGCATGGAAGATCTCAGTCTTCAAACTGATATCATAACTCTTCAGTAATTTGGGGAGGCATTAACTTGCACTGAAGGCATTGGCAAAAAATAAGGCCCTAGGAACATGGAATGCCAATTGACATTCAACTAACAGACATATCCTGTTTCAAATAAAAAACTAGCCCTGGAAAGTGCCTGACAGTCAGTGCCAGGGAATTTGGAAGACAGCTCTCTAGCCAACTGACTGGAGGAGATCCATATTTGTTCTCATTCTTAAGAAAGATGATCAAACAGAATGTGAAAATTATAGAACAGTATAATTAATACTTGTTGTTGTTATGTACTGTCAAGTTGCTTGCGACTCATTGTGACCCTACGTACAACAGCTCAGAACTCTGCTGTCTTGAGCCAACTTTATTGTCTCTGACACACCTATCCCCATTACCCCAGTCACTGAGCCAATCCATCTCATCCAGGGTCTTCCCCTCCTGCGCTGTCCCTCCACCCTCCCAAACATGACGCCCCTCTCCAAGGACTGGTCCCTTCTGGCAACATGTCCAAAGTATGTCAGGCGAAGCTTCAGAATCCTTGCCTCCAAGGAGTAGCCTGATTTCACCCTCTCCAGGATGAATCTGTCTGTTCTCCTAGCAGTCCATGGTATATTCAGTACTCTTCTCCAGCACCACAGCTCAAAGGCATCAATTCTCCTTCTATCATCCCTAGTCATTGTCCAGCTTTCTGATGCATAGAAATTAATCACAAAAGACTATGGCCTGGATCAGGCACACCATAATCTCCAGACTGCCATAATTGCTCCTCAGTACTCTGGAGAGGTCCCTAACAGCAGACTTTCCCAAGGTAATTAGTCTTGGCTGCTGGTACCAAGAGTGCTGATTATGGAGGCAAGCAAACTGAAGCTGTTAACAATTTCAGTCTCTTCACTCTGTATCTTGATGCTGCAAATTGGCCCAGTGGTGAAAATTTTTGTGTGGTTTTGTTTTGGTTTTTTTTATATTGAGCTTCAGTCCATATTTAAGGCTACAGCAGATGGCTCAGGGCCTCTTCCATTTTGGCAAGCAAGATTGTATCATCTGCATAACACAGGTTGTTGATGAATCTTCCTCCAGTCCTGATAACACATTCCTCCTCATAGAGCTTAGCCTACTGGATGATCTGTTCTGCATGTAGTTTGAAAAGGTGTGGAGACAGGATGCATCTCTGGCCTACACACTTAAAGACATATCTGTTTATTCTTTTCGCAGTCCATGGGTTATTCAGTAATCTCCTTCAGCACCACAACTCAAATGCACAAATTCTTCTTCTGTCATCCCGAGTCATTGTTCAGCTCTCAGATGCACAGCAGGTGCTTGAAAAGACCATACTCTGAATCAGACACACCTTAGTCCTTAAACTAACACCATTGCTCACAGTAATTTGAAGAGATCCCTGACTTGTCCAGTGTAAAATGTCTCCTCATCTCCTGACTGCTGGTACCAAGTGTATTGATTGTGGATCCAACTACTTGTTTTGAGTACAGTCTAGTAATTTCTGACACATAGTGACTGTGTGTGAGAGAGTAGAGCTATAATTTTTACAGAAACAGAGAAGCTGGGTGTGTTTGAACTGCTAGCTTTTTAGTTAGCTCTTTGTGCTGCCAGGGCTTCCGTTTACAATTTAAAATTGAGATGGGTTATTTGCAGTGCACATGTATAACAAATGATTAGTCTCCAGAATATATGAACTATGGAGTATAAATAAGAAAAAGAAAATAATAAAAATGGACCAAAAATGGAACAGTTGCTTCACAATGAATAAGTAACTTTTAAGCATACAAAAATGCCTGGCCTAATTAATCAATGGAATGGAAAATAAAACTATAATATTTTTTCCCTGTCTAGTGGACAGAAATTGATGCCACCAAGCCCAAGGTGGGTGATTTTAATCTGTAGCACTCAGGCCTGGTTTTAATTGTTTTTCGTCAAACATCCTTCTAGGTGGTATAGCGCTGGTCTGTGCATTGCTGTACAGAGGTCACTCATGGTTGCTGTGAAGCTGAACACTGTGACCCTCATGTGTCAAATGTGATAATGGTTATGCATAGCGAACAGTGTTTGCTAGAGCTTCCCTATTAAAACAAGCTTGGAAGCAGGAGTGGCATCCACTTCTGAAATAGCTTGCCTCTGGAAACCCTGTGAACATGGAGAAATGATGAGAGTTACACAGGTGTTCAGGTCTTTCATTCATAGGGTTGCTATGAGTTGTCTGTGACTCGATGGCACTTAACAACAACAAAAACAACAACAACATCAATAAAGTAATATTTTACAAAAGTCAAAACATTAGATGTGAGTCAGATAGTACCAAGTGTTGACCAGAATATAGAACAATAGGAGCTCTTATATGTGTGTATTGGTCCAACCACGCTGAGACGTGAAGAAGGAACAGTAGTTGGAAAATATGGGTTTGGTGATAGAAATGAGGCTGGAAATAGACGGGTTGAATTTTCTATTTAAAGTGATTTGTTCATTGCAAATACCTTGTATAAAAAACACAAACGGTGACTTTACACATGGATCTTACCTGGTGGGCTGATAGGAATAAGATTGACTACATCTGTGGAAGGAATCGTTGGAGGAGCACAGTATCAGCAGTCAAAACTAGGCCAGGGGCAGACTGGGGGGGGGTTCAGGATTTTTTTTGTTGGTTGTATTTTTTTTTATTGACTTGCATACAAAGTTTGTATACATTTTGTTTCACACTATTCTCCATTCACACCATGTTTCATACAATCATTCTCATACATTATGTTTTATAAAATCAATCACCATTGGACCTTGCCCATCATTGCCCTGTCTTTTCACCCGGATTCTTCCCCTTTCCTTGCCCCCTCCCTCCACCCACCAAACTGGACAACCCTGTGGTTTCACCCCTACCCATGCTCAGCCTCCCCCCCTTGAGTTCCTATACATTTTACTAGTTATCCTTCTATTTTTACAATAATGGTCTTATATGTATCAGTTTTACTAAATAATACAAAACCGTTTTCCAAAGGACCTAGGTGAGGAGAAAACGAGACCTAAATGGTGTTGGCTGCGTTCCAGTTTTCCAGCCAGCTGATGAGTCATGGGCACCTGTTGCACTGTGTTCAAATTGTTTACGTATGTGACTGGGATTCGAACTCATTGCTTTTGGGTAGAACTGACTCAGACCACCCTTCCTTCAGCAGGAGGAGAGGGATGGCTTAGCAGCAGAACTCCCTCCAGACACCACTGTCAGAGCTTTTTGGATGTGAGAGAAAGCCTTAAATACATGTGTGAAAGCTTTGTTAGAATGTCAGCAAGTGAAGTTGCTATTTTAAAGATCTAACCTGGTGGCTTAGTGGTAAAGAGTCACAGTGCCAATCAAAAGGCATACAATTCAAACCTATCAACTGCTATGCGGGAGACGGAAGGGCAGTCTCCTCCCACGTAACTAACTGCTCTGCAGACTTGCTGGAGAGTCAGCTGGGAGTTGTTTTGACTCAACAGTACAGATCAATCACCACCTCCGCAGAAGGGGGCTCTTCGGCGCCTCGTGGGCAGGGGGTTGCACTGGTACTCCGAAGACGCCACGTCTCACGCGGCATGAATCTACCAGCTGCTCCACGGGAGAAAGGTGGGCAGTCTCCTCCCATTCCATTTACACCTTCAGAGAACTTACAGAAAGCTCTGCTATGAGTCAGTGCTGCCTTGACAGCAATGAGTTTGAGTTAATCTCAGCAGGACAATTAATTGGCAAACTGTTCCCATAGTGAGTAATAGGATAATTCCACAAAGGTGGTTGAATTAGCTATGTTGTAGAATCAGTTACGGTTCTTGATCAGCTATACAGTCTTGCCTCCTAAACTGTCACTGACCACTCAGTTGTGCTGTGATGTCAGGTCAGAAACCACAGACTTCAGTACTGTGCTATTGATTCCCAGCAGGAACACAGACAAGCCAACTCCATGAGCATTGGTGCGTTTACGTGGACACAGCAATTCAGCCTGGATTACTTAGCTCTGGACTTTAATTCTGCATCACCAGCACCTGTACAGAAGGTATGGGGTGGGGTGGGTGTGTGTGTGTGTGTGTGTGTGTGTGTGTGTGTGTGTGTGTGTGTCTGAGAATTCCCTAGTGATTATATTTGTTTATATTTTTCTAATTTCTTAAGTCAGTCATGCATGTTCTTGTGAGAAAAATTTTTAAATGCAGACATGTATCAAAAAGAATATTAAAATAATCCAAATCTTGTGGTTTAGAGAGGTGGATATCCTGGTGTTTTTTGTTCTAGGACATGTTTTGTGTATACCCATGAATATGTTAAATTCCTGTCCTTCAAAATTTAGAGTTAGAAAATTTTCTTACTCGGAGAAAGAAGGGCACTAAAAGTAGAGGAAGGACTTTCTTAGGAAACAGTTCATTGACCAGTTTGGTAATAAATCAGGGAATGATGAAAGAATTCCTTAATTGAGACTGGCAAGTTAGTGAAGGATCTTGTATGCCAGATTGGACAGTTCTAACTCCTTTGGGCACTGTTCTCATCTATAAAGTGGGAATAAGAAATAACATCTAATTCGAAGGGCAATTGTTGTTGTTGTTATGTGTTATTGAGTCAGCAGCAACTCATAGTGACCCTGTGGACAATAGCTCTGAGCCCTGCCCTGTCCTGAGCCAGTTTCACTGACTCTGACACGCCTACCTCCATTACCCCAGTTACTGGGTCAATCCATCTCATCAGGGGTCTTCCTCTCCTGTGCCATCACTCCACCTTTCCAAGCATGATGTCCTTCACCAAGGACTGATCCCTTCTGGCAACATGCCCAAAGAATGTAAGACAGAGCCTCAAAATCCTTGCATCCAAGGAGCAGCCTCATTTCACCCTCTCCAAGACAGATCTGTTTGTTCTCTTAACAATCCATGGGGTATTCAGTACTCTTCTCCAGCACCACAACTCAAAGGCATCAATTCTTCTTCTGTCATCCTTATTCACTGTCCAGTTCTCTGATGCATAACAAGTGATTGCAAAGACCATGGCCTGTATCAGACGCACCTTAGTCTCCAGAGAGACACCGTTGCTCTTGAGTACTTTAGAGAGGTCCCTAACAGCAGACTTTCCCATCGCAATACGTTTTTTTATTTCCTGGCTGCTGGTGCCAAGAGTGTTGACCGTGGAGCCAAGCAAACTGAAGCTGTGAACAGTCTCAATCTCTTTGCCATCCATCCTGATGCAGCAAATTTGTCCAGTGGTGAGAATCTTTGTCTTCTTGACATTGAGCCTCAGTCCATACTGAAGGCTGCACTCCTTGACCCTCTGCAGCAAGTGCATGAGGTCCTCCTCAGTTTCAGCAAGCAGGGTTGTGTCATCTGCATAATGCAGGTTCTTGACGATTCTTCCATCAATCCCGATGCCACATTCCTCCTCATGCAGCCCAGCGTCTCGGAGGATCTGTTCTGCATACAGATTGAAAAGGTATGGAGACAAAATACGTCCCTGACGGACGCCTTTCTTGATTTTGAACCATCCAGTGTCTCCCTACTCTGTTCTGACGACTGCCTCTTGGTCCATGTATAGGTTTTGCATTAGCACGATCAAGTGTTCTGGGATTCCCATTCTTCTCAGAGTCAGCCACAGTTTGCTGTGATCCACACAGTCAAAAGCCTTTGCATGGTCAATGAAGCACAGACATTCTTCTGGTAGTCTCTGCTTTCTGCCAAGATCCATCTTACATTAGCCATAATATCCTTAGTACCGTGGCCTCTTCTAAACCCAGCCTGCATGTCTGGTAGTTCTCTGTTGATGTGATGTTCCAGTCATTTTTGTATAATCTTAAGCAGAGTCTTGCTTGCATGTGATATTAATGATATTGTTCAATAATTTCCACACTCTGTTGGATTACCTTTCTTTGGAATGGGAACAATATCGATCTCTTCCAGTCAGTTGGCCAGCTGGCTGTTCTCCAGATTTCTTGGCACAACTTGTTGAGCACATTTGGGGTGTTTGTTGAAATATGTCAGTTGGTATGCCGTCAACTCCTGGAGCCTTGTTTTTTGCCAATTATTTCAGAGCAGCTTGAACTTCTTCATTCGTCACCACATGCGAGTAAGGATTAAATAATACATGTAAGTTATTACAGTCATCATCTAGGATCACTTGCTACATATCAGTGGATGGTAAGTAGTGGGCGGCAGATTATGTGTGATGCATTATCACTTGACAACAAAAGCAATTTATGGGATATAACTTATAATATGATTCCATTCAGAAACATACAGACACTAAAAAAGTGTCTAGAATACGTACCCCATTTCTTTTTTTTATTGTACCCCATTTCTTGATGACTAAAGTACTTCTTCTTCAGTTTTAATGTCATCACAGAATCCTAAGTAGACATTCAAGAAAGCCTACTCAGAAAGAAGCATTGAATGAGTCAGATTTGCAAACAAACTCCCAGTTAATGACTTACAGTAACAAAAGTTTTTCCAGGTTTGGCTCATATACTGTCCAGTCCTATTCATGGGGTTTTCAAGACCCCAGTATTTCCAAAGTGGACTGCCAGCTCTTCTTCCTGGAAGCTCCACTGAAGCCTGTCCACCTTGGATAGATTGCTGGTGTTTGACACGCCATTGCCATAACTACCAGCATCACAGCCTCATATACAAGTAAATCTTGCTGAAGATTATTAAAAGGCAGCTTGAGTACTACATTAGAAAACTGCTAGATATTCAAGCTAGTATTAGAAGAGGCAATGCATGAGGAATATCATTGCTGATGTCAGATAGCTCTTGGCTAAAAGAGAGTATTGGAGAAGTGTCTATTTGTGTCTTATTGACTATGCAAATGCATTTGACTGTATGGATCACCAAAGACATTGAAAAAAATGGGAATTTCAGAATACTTAATTATTATACTTACTTATACAAAATCATACCTAGGCTAAGCTGTTGTCCAGACAGAGTCAGGGAGCAATGTATGGTTTAAAATGAGAAAAGTTGTGTGTCAAGGTAGTATCCTTTCTCCATACATATTCAGTCTGTATGCTGAGCAATTAATTTGAGAAACTGGACTATATGAAAAAGAATTTGGCCTCAAGATTGGAGGAAAACTCATCAACAACCTTTGTTATACAGATGACAGAACCTTGCTTGCCAAAAGTAAGGTGGACTTGAAGTGCTTGCTGCAGATGATAAAGAATGACAGCCTTCAATATTAGTCACACCTCAATGTCATTACACCTCATAGAAAACATGATGATAAATGGAGAAAAGATAAATGGAGCTGTCAAGGATTTCATTGGCTTTAGATCACCATCGATATCCATGGGAGCAACAGTCAAAGATTCTAACATGATACATTGAGCAAATCTGCTAAAGACCTCTTTAAAGTGCTAAGGAGAAAGGATGTCACTATGAAGACTGAAGTGTGTCTGACTAAAGCTGTGGTGTTTTCAATTGCTTCAATCTCATGTGAAAATTAGACAATGAAACAATTTTTCTTTTACTTTTCAAAGAGAAGAGCATACTGTGGGGGGGTAGGCAGCTGGGCAGGGAGAAAAGTGCAACAATGAATGAATGGAAATCCAAAGTCTCTGTAAACTTTCATTAAAATTAATAATAAAAAATGAAAAAAAAGAAAGTTAGACAATGAATAAGGAAGACTGAAAAAAAGAAATTTTAAAAAAGACGCTTTTAAATCACCATGTATTGCACTCCTAACCAAAATGCTGGTCTCCAGTGGCTCAACTATCTAGCTGCTTGAGGGAGAAATATAATCAGTCTCTCCTTGTTAAAATTAGCAAGCTCAGCTTCATGGTAGGTTGCTTTAAATTAGAGGCAACTTGATGGCAGTGAGTGAGTGATGAGTGAAAAGAACGAACAAATACGCAACCAGAGTGTTCTTTAGAGCCACGAATGGTGAGGATTCATTTACTGTGGGCATGTTGGTAGGAGAAGCCAGTCCTTGAAAATAGAACATGATGCTTTGAAAAGTGGAGGAGCAGCAGAAAAGAAGGCCGTCAGTGAGCAGAATTGACACAAGGATTGCAGTAACGTGGTTAAGCACAGCCGACCTTGCGAGGGCCAGGCAGGGGTTCAGTCTGTTGTATGGAGGGTTGCTGTGTGCAGGAATTCACTTGAAGGCATCTACCAACCACTGGCCACTTGAGGCTGGGAAGCTCTGCTCCAAGTTGTCTTCCATCCAGGGAAGACATGCTCATCTGAGGCAAGCTTGTCTTGAAGCAGAGGAAGAGGAGGTACTGTGATGCCTCTCTCCTCTCCTTTGGAGTGGTACAGGTCTCGTCCACTCATTATGTTGGTTAAAGCAAGTGAAATTGCATCAGCAAAGTCAAAGGGCAGAGTGTGTGACATATTGATATCCATACACACAAAGTGCAGTTCTTGCTGTGGAAGGTCACAGTATGCAGGCACGGCAAATATTTAGCCATGGTGTGTAATCCATAGCATGCACACCTTTTCCTGAGACTTCCACTAGATGTAATGAAAACTCTTTTGTTCTATCTTTGCAGAAACCTTTTCTTTCAGAAGAACAAAGAGTAGACTATGTCCAAGTGGATGAGCAGAAGACACAGGCTCTGCAGAGCACTAAGCAGGAGTGGACTGATGAGAGGCAATCCAAAGTGTGAGGGTGGCCTCCGGCATGTGTCTGAGTCCAAGGAGTTGGGGCTGAGGATGAATTTTGCACTAGACCCACATTGTTGATCAACAAAGGTTAAAACCGTAAAACAATGAATGTTTTCCATGATCTTGAGAAGAAACTTGAGCTTATATGCTTTACTGAAGAAGAGAAAGGGGCACTGACCCCCCAGAGAACAATCTGTGAGTGCCCAGCCCTTTGGCTTTCCCTGCTACAGCAGTCCCTTCTCTCCAGCCACAGTGAGATGTCATCCTCCACAGTAGGATACATATTGCAAGCTCTGTGCATTCAGGCAGGGTAGTAACTGTCTAAATGGACCTTTGGAGAACATTTTTACTAGAGTGTGGTTAAAAACTTCTGAATGGAGTATTTGGAGAATATATTTGAGCCAGTATTGCTACCAAGAGAATGACATTTTTACTCCACCAGCTGGCATTCTGACTCTTTGCCTGTGTGTAGATTGGAATCCTGACTTATCCTCGCTAAAGAGGCCCCTGAGGCCATTTTATCCTAAGCCTGGCGGTGATCACAGCTTCCTGATTCCAAAGACTCCAGCAGATGAAGAAAGACACTTCAAGGTGATGGGGCAGTGAGTCTCAGGCTGACCCTGGTGGCTCTATGAACTTTGTGCTGCTGTAGCTCCCTGTAGCCAATACTTGCAGTATTGTAATACCAGTATTACTAGTATTACGAGTAGTGGTATGCTTTCTCACATATCTCTCTGTCGCCAATGAAATATGTCCCCCTACTAGCTGGCTAATCTAGGCAGAAAATTTTATACCACCTTGGGGCAGGACAAAAACCATTCCTGACCATCCCATTATGAAACCCAGCTTTTGTGTGATAATGAGAAATGCTCAGAAGTGTGAGTTTCCTAAGTTTCCCACAGCCTTCCACTTGTGCTTTAGAGTTTACTGTGGTTGAGAATGTGAATATTCCTGTTCTATAGTGATACCACCATGTGATGTCTCCCTGTTGTCATGGGCCCTAGAATGATGGCCTCAACTAGGCAGAGTTTTATTTAATGTCTCCTCTTCTGCATCCATTTTCCTCTTCAAGCAAAGAATGGAGAACTTGGTAAGTGCAAAGAGGGAATTCAGAGTCCTTCGTGAACTTGGACAAAGTACTCAGAGGGCTCTCCATCCCACAATCAAATTCACATACAAACATGGGCAGGCCCAGCTAACCTGCAGAGTCAGGTTAGAGTCTCGGGCAAGAACTCAGGGTTCTAGACTGCCAGTGGTACATACGCATAGACTCCCTAGCAGGTGATAACAGTATAGAAAACCTGTATGCCCCAAAATCAGGATCCTACTGAAATGAAGATAAAGACTCTCTATAAGGTGGATTGATTCAGTGACTGTGGTAATGGGAGTAGGTGTGTGTTGGAGACAATAAGATTAGCACAGGATAGAGCAGGTTTTAGGGCTGTTGTACATAGGGTCATTATGAGTCGCAGGCAACTCGACAGCACATAACAACACAACAGAAAAGAAAATATAACTGAAATTATGTAAGCTGACATGCCATTCAATTAACAACAAAATACCATAACATCTTCTGAAATATATTTACTACATAAAGCAAATATACCTAAGTAGTGTGACCTATTTATGAGTAAGTAATTAACTAAAACCAGAAGAGCTTTGAATAAAGGCTACCTAAATCAAAGGGTATACTTTAGATATGTTGCAAGGCGGAATCAGTCCTTGGAGAGGGACGTCATGTTTGGGAGGGTGGAGAGATTTGATGAGATGGATTGATTCAGTGACTGGTAGTGGGAGTAGGTGTGTCAGAGACAATAAGATGGACAAGGGATAGAGCTGGGTTTAGGGCTGTTTCAGATAGGGTCGCTATGAGTCACAGGTGACTCGACAGCACATACCACTAAACAAGGGAAGGATAATGACAAGATATAGACCTTATTTTTTTTTAGGTTGACTTCACCTTTGTTTAGGGTGTGATATAATCATATCCTATTTGTATGAACTGCTAGTGGATGGCAAAGCAAAAAGTACAAACTCAGGCAAACAAAGTACAGGTAATTTACAACAGCTTATGTTCCTGCGCCAAAGATGCCAGGCAAACTTTATTTTCTGACAGAGACTATGTGTAATAGAAGGGTTTTTTTTCTGATGAAGGACCTAATGTGTTGGGTTTTAGTTTGGGGTTTTTTTGGTGTGGTTTTTTTTTCCATAAAAGCAATCCCAGATATCATTCTGACCCCAAGACACAGGGTATGTCTTAGGTTATGTAGGGTACATCTTCCTTAAAGATTTGGAAATCAACCTAGGAGAGTAATGCTGTAATTAGTTGCATATTATTTTCTATCTCTGAGTCTTGTTTTATTTCCTTGGGAAATCCCTCCAAGTCGGGAGTTTTGCAGTGCAGATGAGGGAATAAAGGTCTCAAGGGTGTAAGACCTGAAGGCCACAAACCGGAAACTTTGGGAAGCCTGAAGTACTAGTAACAATGAGTGACCTAGTGGGATCGGGGGTCAGCCACTTCACATGGCAGCAGGAATCTTGACCAGAGTGCAGACTCTCCTCAGAAAGGCTGATTCAAGGTCAGTTTGTCATCACCATACTTACCAACACACTGATTTTTTTAAAAATGTGTTTTGTTTTTACAATTTGAATTTTTGCTTTAATAAAAGTTTTTTTGAGAGTTATAAAAACTAATATCATACATTGGTTAAGGGTAGAGTTGCATGGCTGACTATTGTAATTGCTGTTAGTAAGTTGTATACTTGTAAAAAGTTAAATTGGTAAAAGTTGTGTGATAGATGTATTTAACAACAATGACCAAACAAAAGAAGTGGAAGGGCACCTGCAGAGGCTGCTTGTGTACAGCTGACAATAAGTGCTCTCTACTGGCCTGGAGCAACAGAGGGGGAAGAGCCAAGAGAAGGAAGAGGATAGGCCACCTCTGCTGCTGACACTAGAAAAGCTAGGTGGAGCCTGGCTACTACTGCTGCACATTTGGATCAAAGATTCCAAAGAATCCTGATCAAAAGGGGGAAGTTGCACAAAATGAAAACTTTGCAGGGACTCTACACTTCTGGAGCCATGTAGGTTGAATGAAAACTTGAAACTGTTGCCTGAGACAATCATTAAACCTTAAGTAATAAATATGTTAATCATCGCATCTACCTATGGTCAACTGTTTTTTGACAAGAAGATGAACTCAGTTAAGTGGGAAATGATAAGAGTCTAACAAATGCTGTTGACAAAATTGGAAAACTATCTGCAGAAAACTCAAGCAAGACCCACACCTCACACCATACACAAAAACTAACTCTAAGTGGATCAAGGACCTAGGACTAAAACCAAGGACTATAAACTACATCAAAGAAAAGCTTGGAAGAGCCCTAGGAGCCCCAGTCCACAATATGAACAGTCTTCCAAGCATCCTGAACAGCCTACAACCAGGAGAGAATAGATGAATGGGACTTTCTAAGAATCAAATCCCTATGCACATCAAAAAACTTCTCCAACAGGAGAAAAAGAAAATCCACAGACTGGGAAAAAATATTTGGTAATGACATGTCTAATAAGGGACTTCTATCTAGAATTTGTAGAATACTCAACAAGCCAAAGGTAAACGACCCAGTTGCAAAATGGGCACAGGATATGAACAGACACTTCACCAAAGAAGACATTCAGATGGCGAACACACACGTGAAATGTTCAAAATCCCTTGCTTTGAGAGAGATGCAAATCAAATCAACTATTAGATATCATCACACCTCAGTAGGAATAGCAAAATTCAACAGAGTAGCAAACAAATACTGGCAAGGTTGTAGAGAAACTGAGACTCTTATTCACTGTTGGTGGAAGTGTAAAATGGTGCAACCACTACAGAAGGCTGTATGGCGCTTTCTCAGAAAGTTGGAAAGAGAAATACCATTTGATCCAACAAATCCACTACGGGAATATACCCTAAAGAAACCATAACTGCCACCCAAGCAGATATATGCACACCCATGTTTATTGCTTCTTTGTTCACAATAGCAAAGAGTTGGAAACAACCCAAGTCACTATCAACAAATGAATGGATAGAGAATCTGTGATATATTCACACAATGGAATACTATGCAGCACTGAAAAAAACAGGGAACTCATGAAATATTATTCAGAATGGGTGACCCTGGAGGACATTATGCTGAGTGAAATATCTCAGACACAAAAGGACAAATACTGTGTTATGCCACTGTTAGAAAACAGGACTGACATGGGCGTTTGGGGAAAACTAACAAAAGAGGGATAAATAATGCACACTGCATTGAAACAGATGAGGAAAAGAACTGTTCAAAAGGAATATATGATTAGGTATTGTTTACATGACAACAGTCCAGAATTTGAGGTGCATAGCAGAGTGGACTGGGATGAAATTGTGCGACAATTTTTTTTCAAAGAGAAAAGTGAACTGGGAGGGGGGTGGGTAGGGAGAAAAATGAATGGAAATTCAAATTCTCTATAAACTTTTGTTAAAATATAAATTAAAATTTTAAAAATTACCATTATGTGTGTGTACCATCAAATCAGATCTGACAGGTACAGGAGGAGATTGCCCCTCCTTCTCCAACAGAGCATCTGGTGGATTTGAACGGCGCACCTCTGGGATTGCAGTGCAGATCACCTAAAAAAACTTCTAAAAATATGTTAATGGGAAAGGAACAACTCAGACAAGGAAGGCATGCATAGTTGCACAGCTCAAGAATGTCATCGATACTCAATAAATAGTGTAGAGTTGGTGTAAGTTTTATTGTGTATATTCTCACAAGTAACAACAAATTTTAGACAAGAATGACATAAGCCCCTCTTGTTTTAAGTTACTGTGCACTATAGAAATGAACAAATGTATTTTTAAAGTTGAATATTATGTAAAGAGAGCCCTTTGCCATTTTCAAGTACCATGGACACCAGACTTTACTAGTCTCGTGTGGCATAACCTACATATATGTTGCAAAGAGTTGTGCAGGTATTCAGACTATAAATCGCATGGAGATAGATTGCCCATCTTTCTCCCTGAGGAGCACCTGGCAGGTTTTAATTGCTAACCAGCACAACGCCTTACCACTAACTCACTGACTCTCAATGGTTGTTGTTCCGCCAACACATTTTTACATGTCTGTCTTTTTTTTTTTTTAGTATTAATTTTAATGAACATTTACAGAGATTTTGGATTTCCATTCATCAATTGTTGTACTTTTCTCCCTGCCCATCGCTTGCCCGCCCCCCAGTTCCCTCCTCTCTTTGAAAAGTAAAAGAAAAATTCCTTCATCGGTACACAATTCCCCCTCCCCGCCCACCCTGAGTACGCGCCACTATGCAACCCTAATTCTGGACTCTTGTGATAATCATAATATGCTATCATATATTGCTTTTAAACAGTTCTCTCCCTCATCTATTTCAATACAGTAACATAATTTATCCAGTTTTTCTCAGTCTTACCCCAACCCTGAAGTCAGTCCCATTCTACAACAGTGGCACTATGCAGTATTTGTCCTTTTGTGACTGAGATACTTCACTCAGCATAATGTCCTCCAGGGTCACCCATTTTGAATATTTGATGAGTTCCTTGTTTT
>NW_006400019.1:2375580-2376555 GCF_000299155.1 Elephantulus edwardii | reverse complement strand
AGAAGGAGGGGGAGGGGGCCTTCCTGGTGTCGGGCCGCTGCACTCAGCGAGGCTTTGAGCACCTCTGTGCCCAGCACTGTCTCCGAATGAGAGCAGGGCCGTACCGTGGGGACGCTGCGGATGGAAAGCCTTCCCCCCCCCCCGTGGAAAACCGCCGACAGAGTCGGGGAGATAAGGGTCAGAGTGCCCGAAAGAAGAGCAAGCCGAGCCGGGAACGGTAGGTGTGCAGTGGACACTTGCCTGCACACCCACCAAGGTTGCCCAGAGAATGCTTCATTGAGAAGGTGGCCTTTCAAGTCCGAAGGCGGTGAGGGCACAGGTCCGGCAGATGCCCAGGGAAGAGCCGAGGGAGGGTGCTGCAGCAACACCCCGGGAAAGCTGGGGTTCGCAGTGGAGGTGGTGGGCGTGGCAGTCTTCAGGGCAGCGGTCTGGTCTGAAGGTGGCGTCCACCGGGGAGGGAGGTATGAACAAACAGGATGCAGGACTGAGAGCGCGCCCAAGGGTGGCACCTTGGAAATTTGGCTGGAGCTATGGGTAGGATGGAGGAACCAGGCGCTTTGATGTGAACACAAAACAAAAGTTCAAGGGTAGAGAATGACGAGGCATTCTCTCTGGGTAGGTCATCCACGTAGAGACATAGGATGGCTTTTGGATATTGAAGTCTGGAGCTCCAGCAAGAGATCTGGACTGAGAAAAGCACTGGGGAAGCCCTCAGCATATGTGACTGCTTTTAGCTGCGTCTGACTGGCTTCCAACTTAGGATGTGGCCTTTCAAAAGCAGATCACCAAAACGTGTTTTCCAGGGTGCCTCTAGGTGAGTGAAAACCACCAGCCTTTCAGCGAGTAGTTGCGTGATGAACCATTTGTCTCACCTAGGGACTCCTCTTGGTGCAGATCCCATTGCCACTGGAGCCAATTTTGACTCATGACGGCCCTCCAAAGTTTCCGTGGCTCTACATCCCAACTGGAGGAAGC
>NW_006400019.1:2362835-2369840 GCF_000299155.1 Elephantulus edwardii | reverse complement strand
TGGAGGGACAGTGCAGGAGGGGAAGACCCTCTATGAGATGGATTGATTCGGTGACTGGGGTAATCGGGATGGGTGTGTCAGAGGCGGTGCGGTTGGCACAGGATAGAGCAGGGTTTAGGGCTGTTGTGCATAGGGTCGCTATGAGTCGGAAACAACTCAACGGCACATAACAACAACAACAACATTCTTAACATAATTTCTAACATTTAGCAGATGCATAACATATTTCTTATTCTTATTTCTAACTTATAACATAGCAGATTCCTAACATATTTCTTACTCTTAAATTGACAAGATACATTCCCTTACCAACATGGTCTGTAACAAGTTACACGTGCTGAGGCCAGTGGCTTTACAGGCAAGTTATTACCGGTTACATTCCCTTATCAAGGATTTATACCTATTGTGATAAGTGAGGCCCTAGGCCTCTAAGGCTTGTTTAGGCATGTTAAACTGTTAGTATATTTTTTCACAAATATTATTATTTCTAAACTTAAGCATCAAATTCATCATAGCAAACTCATAATATTTTTTCCACAACAAACATATTTCATAATATGTTTCACAGCAAACTAACAGCAAATTGGTCATATTTCACAATACGTATTACAGGAAAATTAATGTATTTTCTTAAACTACTCATAACAACTCATTATTGGATCACTATGTGAGGTGGCAAAGGAGCAGCTGACATAGATGTCACCTTTAGGCTACTGGGACCACATATTCACTGAGAACAAAGCTCTAGACTAGGGAAACCTGACATGGAATAATTTTTAAAGGCGCCCACAAGGTAGCTCTAGTGGCCTAGTGGCAAGAAGCTGCACTGCAGTCCTGGAGGCATGCAGTTCAAATCCACCAGTTGCTCTGTGGGAGAAGGATGGGCAATCTCCTCCCTTGCAATTAACTGCCTCTGAAAACCCATTGATATGACTCTGAGAACACAACAACAAGGGGCAGAACAGCACTTCTGATCTTGGATAATCTAAATCCTGGTAGCCATAAATTTCAGCCATGGCATTATTTTCTCAAAACCCAGAAGGAACTTTCCAGCCACCCTGTGTCCTTGCTGATCTATTACTGCTGTAGCCAAAATGATGAGACCTCAAACAAACAAACAAACAAACAACAGTTCTGTAAATGCAGGAGATTGCCTTCAACGATTGGAATAAGCCCCATTCCATCTGTAGGCCTTTAGAGCAGCAACTGAGGTTTCTGAGAAAGGAAGGGATTCTTCTTTGCGGAAAGCCTGCTTGCATTTACAGCCTATTAGCCTGTCCTATGAATTTCAGATTAAAATATCAACCCTTTCCCTGAGTTTCCAGCCTGTCGTGGTAGCACAGTAGGTTAAATATTGGACTGTTAGCTGAAAGATCAGCAGTTCAAACTCCCCAGTTCAACCCCCCCCCCCAGCCACTTGGAGGGACAAAAGACAGGCCGTCTCCTCCTGTTAAGATCTATTGCCTTGTAATACCGATGGAGGGTCAGGATCCCCTTGAGTTGGAGTTGACTCAAGGCAGGAGAGTTGGCTTTGATTTGGCTGGCTCTGCAGTTTAGACTTGTGGCCTGTGGTAAGGAGCTGTGCTCATCCCAGACGCACGTGGTTTGAATCCACTAGCTACTCTGTGGAAGAAAGATGGGCAGTCTCCTCCTGTGTGATTTACAGCCTCTGAAAGCTCATGAGAGGGTTGGCTATAGGTCAGTCCCAACTCAATGGTACGGAACAAGAGTTCTCCCAATCACATCAGCCAATTCCTTAAAACATCTATCATCCATCCACCCAATTATCTCTATCTATCTATCTATCTATCTATCTATCTATCTATCTATCATCTATCTATCTACCCTGGTGGTGCAGTTAAGTATCTGGAAACTACAAACAGTTGGGGTTTCTACGCACCAGGTATTCCAGGAAAGAAACGTGTGGGTGACAATCTCTTTCTGTAAGGATGGAAATCCCACAGAGTAATTTTACACTGCCTTACAGGGTTGCTGAATCAAAACAGACTTGATAGCAATGAGGTTTTGGGTATCTATCATCATCTACCTTAATGATAATGAAGGAAGAAGTTCAAGCTGCACTGAAGGCATTGGCAAAAAAAAAATCCCCTAGGAATCTATGTGATACCTAATGACATATTTCAAATGACAGATCCAGTCCAGTGCTTATCAGTCTGCACCAAGAAATTTGGAAGACAGCTGCCTGGCCAACTGACTGGAAGAGGTCCATATTTGTCCCCATTCCCAAGAAAGGTGATCCAACTGAGTTTGGAAATTATCAAACACCATCATTAATATCACATGCAAGCAAAATACTTTTGGAGATAATTAAAAATTACTAGCACTGTACATAGATAGGGAATTACCGGAAGTTCAAGCAGGATTTAGAAGAGGCTGCGGTACCAGGGATATCACTGTTGATGCCAGATGGGTCCTGGTTGAAGGTAAAGAATACCAGAAGAATGTCTATTTATGCTTTATTAACTGTGCAATGGTATTTGACTGTGTGGATCTCAACAAACTATGGATAACAATGAGAAGAATGGGAAACCAAGAACATTTAATTGTGCTCATGCAAAACCTATCTAGAACAAGAGGCTGTTGTATGAACAGAGCAGGGAAACACTATATGATTTAAAATTAAGAAAGGTGTGTGTCTGGGTTGTAGCCTCTCTCTATTCTTATGCAATCTGTATGCTGAGCAAATTATTTGAGAAGGTGGACTCTATGAAGAAGAATGAGTCATCAGGATCAGAGGAAGACTCATCAATACCTGCATTATGAAGATGACACAACCTTGCTTGCCAAAAGTGAGGAGGACTTGAAGCTCTTGCTTCAGAAGATAAAAGAATGCAGCTTTCAACATGGCTTGCATCTCAATGTCAAGAGAACAAAGATTCTTACCACTGGATCTCTAGGCAATATCATGATAGATGAAGAAAAGATTGAAACTGTCAAGGATTTCATCTTATTTGGATCCACAACCAACACCCTTGGTGCCAGCAGACAGGAGATCAGGAGATGTATTACACTGGGAAAGTCTGCAGTTATGGACCTCTACAAATTATTGAGGAGTAATGATGTCAGTTTGAGGACAAAGGTGTGTCTGATTCAGGCCACAGTCTTTCCAATCACTTGCTATGCATTTGAGAGCTGGGCAATGAATAAAGATGACAGAAGTGATGCCTTTGAGCTGTGGTGTTGGAGAACAGTACTGAATATCCCATGGACTGGCAAAACAACACATCAGTATGTCCTGGAAAAGGTATAACTAGAGTGCTCCTTGGAGACAAAGATGGTAAAATTCATCTCACAATTTCAGGCCTGTTGCTAAGAGAGGCTGTTCCTTGGGAAGGTCAAAGAGAAGACAACCCTCAACCAGATGGATCAACACAGTGACACAATGACCTCAAGTGTGTCAGAAAGTGTGAAGATGGTACAAGATAGGACAGGGTTCAAATCTATTGTTCATAGGCTCGCTAAGGATCATAATTGACTCAATGGCACCTAACAGCACAACAATATTCATCTATCTATACATCCATCCTAATTATTCTGTTTCTCTATCAGATCTTGTCTGATACAGTTCATGATTCTGGATAATTAGAAACAACTTCATTTTATTTTTAAGGGACTGCTTAAAGTAACCACCATATACAGCCAGTCCTCAGGTTGCAAACTTCCAACTTACAGGCAATGTCTACTTTCCCTTTAATGTCACTAAGGTTTCCCCTCATCTTTAAAGTATTGGTTAAACCTCTAATAGGAAAAACCAAAACCCCAAATTCAATCATCACTTGCTGCACAGGCAAAACCAAACTAAGCCCGCAGCCACAGAATAGATTCTAATCTAGCAAACCCTCGCTTGGATTTTTTTTTCCTCGCTTGGATTTTAGGGGTTCTAGAGCTTTAATTATTTTTTTCCCTTCTTTTCAACTGTGGTGGGAGGTAAAGTTTGCAAATTGTATTAGTTTTTCATTAAACCATTCACACACATTTTGTTTTAGGACATTAACACCACTACCCATAACTACCATATTACTCATTAACTCCACTATACCCCTTTCCTCCCAGCAGTTCTGATTCCATTAATCCTCCTCTCTTTCCATTGTCTGGCTTCAGGGCTTTGTCATGGGGCAGATTCTGCTCTCTTGATCTTCATCATTTTTAAAAAAAAACAAACAAAACCTGAAAGCTTATTACTTGCCTTGTTTTCTTTTCCCTCAGTTCAACTCAATTGCCATCCAGTTGTGCCAACTCCTAGATGACCCTCCACTGGGCTTTTGAGGCTGCACAGGAGGAGACTGCCCAGCTTTTTTCCAAGAGCAGAAGGTGGATATATACCGCCAGAGAGGCTCAGCCTTTGGGTTATGCAACTCAGCTCCCCATGGACTAGGTGTGAAATGCATATATCCCTATTTGAATTTACCTATCAACTGGACCTAAGACAAAGTTAGGAACAGAGCTCCTTCGTAATCCCAGGAATAACTGTATGCATCCTGTGAGATACCACATAGCCATTAAAAACAAGTGTTGAAATGCATAGGCTTCTCCATCTGACGTGGCATACCACTGCCAGCAAAAAGATGCAGATCCCAGTGAACTGCCCCCACAGTTCTAGGCTGAATTTCAGAGTCCTCGAACAGCTGTCGTAGCCTAGTAGATAAGGAGTTGCGCTACCAGCTCAAACACAGGTAGTTGGAATCCATTAGCTGTTCTCTGCAGGAGGAAGATGAGAAATCTCCTCCCATGCAACTTAGAGTCTCTGAAAACACAACAGGGAGGGTCAGCTGCGAGTTGGTTCAGACTTGACAGCAATAAATTTCCGAGCTTATATGGAAGGAGAGGTTCTGAGCCCCCCTCCCCTTCTTAGCGATTTGTTCCTGCTACTCCTTTGAGGTCCCCACTGCTACTCCTTATTGGGTTCTTGCCTACAAAGCCTCCTTCTTTTCTTCTGAAGAGACTTCAGCAGCGCATCCAGGCTAATGGTCCAGGATAAGGGCCTGATGATCTATTTCAGAAAATCAGCTAATGGAAACTTGTGGACCACAACGATGCAGGCAGTGTCTCATTTTGTTGTGAGTGGAGTTGGCAGGAGCTAGGGGATGATTGGACGGCAGCTAGTAACAATCACCCCAGGTCTCAAACACTTAAGCACTGTCTCAGCACTTTTCTTCACTGATCTGAAACAAGATCGATGAGCCACAACGTTCCTCCCCTAGTGTTTTCAGGTTGGTTCTCAAGCAAATCAGCATGTTTACTATGGCAGGAAGCCATCCCGGTGGCTTCTAGAGGGAGACCACATGTTCTGGACATTAGGTTTCTAGTGCAGGTCCAGGACCTTCAAAGATACTGTTATACTTCCACCAGGTACTCCTCTGGAGAAGGATGGGCAATCTCCTCCCGTGTCAGTCGGATCTGACTCAACCATACACAGCAAGAATGAGAGAGAGAGAGAGAGAGAGAGAGAGAGAGGTACTGTTAAACTTCTGGTAAGTGAAAATACTGGAAACCTAAGAAAAGACTCCAAACTGTTGGCAGCCATGAATGCTGAGTGGCAGGACCAAATTGAATTTCATAATCCTCCATTTCCCAAATGATCTTTGTTTGTCGTCCTGGAGCATCTAAGTCCCCAAATCTTTCTGCAACTGGTGGTGGTGAAAGGCAGCAAAATCTGGAGGTGTGGTAACCAAAATCAAACTCAGAGGCAAAATCATAACTCAGTCTTATTCTCTGCAGTAATGCTGACGTACTAAAGAAATGAGTGGATCCCAGAACCCAAGTTTGGGACAGGCAAGAAGAAATCAAGTCCGAGTTAAAGAGAGGCAACCATTCTAGAAATGTACATTGTAGAGACAGAAGGAGAGCATGCATCACTGACTAAAAAAAAAAATCAGAAAAATATAAACAGAAATATAATCACTTGAGAATTCTCAGACACACAGACACACACACACACACCACCCCATACCTTCTGTACAGGTGCTGGTGATGCAGAATTACATTCCAGAGCTAAGTAATCCAGGCTGAACTGCTGTGTCCACGTAAACGCACCAATGCTCATGGAGTTGGCTTGTCTGTGTTCCTGCTAGGAATCAATAGCACAGTACTGAAGTCTGTGGTTTCTGACCTGACATCACAACACAATTGAGTGGTCAGTGACAGTTTAGGAGGTAAGATTGGATAGCTGATCAAGAACCTTAACTGATAATACAACATAGCTAATTCAAGCATCTTTGTGGAATTATACCATTATATCAATGCTCCTCAAATTAACATCATTACTCTGCAATAATTTAGAGAGGTCCCTGACTACAGACTTACTCAAAGTAAATACATCTCCTAATCTCCTGACTGCTGGCACCAAGTATACTGAATTGTGGATCCAAGTAAGATAAAGTTGTGGACAGTTTCAAACTTGTTTCCATCTATCATGTGTTGTCTTTTGGTCCAGGGGTGAGGATCTTTCTTTTCTTGATGTTGAGATGCAATCCATATTGAAGTCTGCATTGATTGACTTCTGCAGCAATTTTGGAGCAAGTCCTCCTCACTTTCAGAAACAAGGTTGTGTAATCTCCATACCACAGGTTATTGATGAATCTTCCTCCAATCCTGATCCTACATTCATCTTCATAGAGTCCAACTTCTCAAATAATTTGCTCAGCATGCAAATTTAATAGGTATGGAGAAAGGCTACAGCCCTGATATACATCATTCTTAATTTTAAACTTTGCAAAGAGCTGGAGTCAGAAAATTAAAGGGGCCAAACTCACTCAGCATTTCTTAAGCTCAATGAACTGAAGAACAAATCCAAGCCTCGAGTTGCAATATTTAAGGATGCTTTGGGCAGAATATTAAATGATCTAGGAAGAATTAAAAGAAGATGGAAAGAGTATACAGTCATTGTACCAAAAGGAATTGGCGGACACAGAAGAATTCCATGAAACAACATATGAGCAAGAGCCTGTGGTGATGAAGGAGGAAGTTCAAGCTGCTTTGAAAGAA
>NW_006400019.1:2357324-2362735 GCF_000299155.1 Elephantulus edwardii | reverse complement strand
CCCCCATGGAGTGGCTGGTGGATTTGAGCTGCTGAAGTGGAGACTTTCCACTTAGCTGCCCCACGTGTTATGCGCTGTCACCAGGGCTCCTTATTGACACATGTAGGTGGTATTTGAAGTCATGAGCTTAGATGGCCTCATCCTGGGAAGCAGGGAATGACGGTAGATGGAGAAGTGGCCCAGTAACTGAGTCCTGGTGTCCTCAGACACTGAGAGATCAAAGAGAAGAGGGAGAGCAGCTGCGGGGGACGGAGGGGCATGGAGAGTGGGCTGTGTCGTTCTGGAATGTGAGTGAGGTCACTGTGCATCAGGAGGAGGGTGTGGGCAATTATGGCAGCTGCTCCTGAGGACTCAAATTAAATAAGGAATGAGAACACACACTGGGGTTGGTCTTCGTGCCCTGGACAAGAGCCGTTTTGATAGTGAGTCTAGACAGAAGGGAGTGGAAGTGGGGCTGTATGGAGCAGGTGAAAGGAAAGACAAAAGAACAAAAGACAGAGAATCGAGGCAGTGCATTGTGGTGTTGGTGACAAATACAGCATAGACTGTGGACTGCCAGAAAGACGAACAAATCCATTTTAAAAGGAGGACAAGGAGAACGCTCCTTACAGCAGAGATGGGGAGACTGTGGCTCTCTTACTTTGGACATGCCACCAGGAATGACCAAGCTCCAGAAAAGGACATCCTGTTTGATAAAGGGTCAGTGAAAACAAGGGGAAGCTTCCAAAGAAGTACTGACACAATACCAAGCTGACTTGGGCCTCCTGCCCCATGGAGCCAGAGCTTGCTAGAAGACTGAGGGAAGACCCCATAATTGGCAGGACGAAGGGAACTTTGTAACACCGACCTAAGCCATGAGGGTGAAGGTCAACGTGCCGGTGACCTGCTTGAGCAGCTGCCTTGACTCGGGAAGGAAGTGTATAGACACAACACTAGGCTCAAACGTATTGAAGAAACATAAGCTAAGGAGAGGAAGGCCCTCAACCAGGTGGGTTGATGTAGTGCCTATAACAATGGGCTTGAGTGGGCCAGAGGTTGTGAGGATGGCACAGGATAGGACAGGGTTCAGATCTGTTGCCCACAGGGAGGCTGTGAGTTGTACTCGCCTTGATGGCGCCTAAAGAATGGTAACAACTACCACCAGTAACTCCAGCCTTGCTGTGGTTTTGAGGTTTGTTCCAGATGATGGTGTTCTTAGTAGTTTATTCTACTCTCAAGAGTCTATATTCTAGGTCAAGTACTTTAATGTTGCAGATGCTTCAGGGAGACCTCTGGAGTGACTCAGTGGCCTCTCTCCAGAATGCAGTCTTTACCTTGAGCTTTCTTGAATCCAGAAAATTGTTGTTGTTATTGTTAAGTGCCGTTGAGTCGTAGGTGACTCATAGTGACCCTATGAACGAAAGTCCTCAATACTTGTGTGACTTTCATCCTTTCTCCAGGTTCATAGGGTTTCCGGAGGCAAGCTATTTCGGAAGTGGATGCCACTCCTGCTTCCAAGCTTGTTTTGATTGGAGAGCTCCACCAAACGCTGTCCGCCATGGGTAAACCGTTAATGCATTTGACACATCAGTGTCACAGTGTTCAGCTTCACAGCAATTACAGTTTCCTCTGTACGGCAAGTGGACACACCAGACAATTACTTGCCTAAAATATTGACTTCATCTGGGACCCTGGGCCTCCCTTCACCCACTTAATTCATCTGAGTGTTCACCTCCTATGGAACTTCCTCCTATGTTTGTCTCATTTCTTGCACCACCTTTCCCAAAGGTCTCTTTCTTCCCTAAAATCACATCAGAGGTCCTTGAGGAAAAGGCAAGACAGTCTCTAAGGTCAGGAGAAGAATTTAGTGCATCTGGAGATGAAGTGACTTCTTCTGCCTCCTCTTGAAAAATCTCACTTATTACCTGAAAGGGGCTGCTGGCAGAGGAGCGAAGTCACGACAGTGGAAATGGATGAGGATCCAGGACAAACACGCAGAGAGCTGTCAGAGGTGGAAGTCCAGGAAGTACTATTTCTCCCCAGAGGAGACTCACCAGAGTGTGGCAGAGACATGTAGAAGTTTGGGACTATGTGTTTATGAATTTATACCTGCTATGTATCTTCTCCATCTCTGCTATGTATCTGCCTCCAGACCTTAGGACAATAAAGGCAAACCAGTCGTGTCAGTGAGGAAGGTGCTGAAGGAAGAGGGTGACTGGTGTCTGGAATGGCCTTTGCTTGAGGCAATATGATGCTGATCACAGTAACTAAAGAGATCCTGACTCTGATGCTGAAACACTTTTGACTGTGCAAGGATGCACTATTGTCTCAGACAAGTACAGAAGATAGAAGCAAAAACTGCAGAGCTTCCTGGACCAGTTGGGACTGGGATGAAAAGCTAGAACAGGCCAGTCCCCTCTGAGTTACATTTAGCCCAATCTTTCCTTTTCTTTTTTTCCTGATTACCAAAAAATTGTGACCCAGTGTGTGCTCACTTTGTGTCTCGGTGTCACATTCTGGCAATTCTCACAATATTTCACAATTTTTCATACTTAGTAGATGAATGACATAATAATATAAATGTAACTTTTACATTTTTAAATATAACTTATATTTAAGTTGGGAGTATTAGAGCATTAAAAAAATCACGTGGCTTGCTTTATTTTAGTAGTCAGGAATGAACTTGCACTATGAGGTTTGCTTATATGTGCTTTAGAGGCAGTTTGTTTGTGTTATAATACTGTGAACATTGTTCTGCAACTTTTTTCCACTTAACATAGTGGTGGTCATCTTTCCCTATCAGTGTCTAAACAGACCTTCCTCATTCTTTCAAACCCCATATATGGAGAGATGTTAATTTTCCACACCACTTCCCTGTATTGTTTCTGAGTTTCAACTGTTTCTGAATGACAAATTCTAAGATGTAGGCTTGCACTTTTACAATTTTGAGAAGCATTGCAAAATTGTTCACCAAAATTACGGTACCAGTTTCTTTCTAACTAACAATGTGGATGTTGTTAGCCACCATAATGTTTGCTGATATGATTGGGAGAAAGGAATTCATACAGCTTAATTGTTCAATTGTTATTATTGGTGAGATCAAACATATTTTCATTTCTCTAGTGGGCTCTTTTTTCCCGTAGTGGTCATTTTTATTTATGCATTTTCCCCATTTTTCAGTTTGTTTGCTTTTTCCTTGGTGATTTTTGTAAAAGTTCTTATATAATTAGGACACTTTGCCTTTGTATAGTACATATATTGTAAATAAACATCACACTAGATTTCTTGTACTTTAACTTTATTATAAAATTTGTTTGCATCCATTTTTTTCCATTTGAATTCATTTATTAAGCCTTTCTTGTATATTAAGCACCAAACTAAGTGCTTTGACATGTGGAACTATGAAGAATCATTCCTTTCACAACTGATAAAGTATTTAGATAATAAACTAGGTGGTAAACTGGCTTTGGAAAATACAAACCCAGTTTTACTCTCTGTGGAACTCTCCTGGCATTTCCCCCCCTTTTTTTTTAATCTATTGGTTTGCCTACAAAATTAATTCTGTTTCATTCATATACACTGTGTTTCACACATTCCCTCATTCACAATGTATTTCATACAATCATTCCCATGAATTATGTTTTATAAAACTGATTACCATTGATCTATGCCTACTATTACCTTGTATTTTTAGGTCCCCACTGGACCTTTCATAATTCCTTCACCTCAGTCTCATAAGGATAAAAAACTGCTTAAGAACTTATTGTAAAAATAGAAGGATAACTAGTAAGATGTGGATAAAACTCCAAAGTGGGAAGGAGAGGGGGGCAAGGGCATGAGAGTAGGGAGGGGGACAATCATGGGGTCACAGATTTTGGTGCATCAGTTTTATCCAGTTAAGTCTGCCAACTTTTCCCCATTACAGCTTTTGACTCCCTTCCTATATACACTGATGATCAAAGATCTACCCAACCTAATATGAAAAAATATTACTAGAAATTTGCTTTTAGTGCTTTCCTTCTGGGTTGCTGAGATTCATACTTTTTTAAGATATCAAAACAAAACAAACTCACTGTCATCCTGCCAATTCCCTGTGTTAACCCACTGCTGTCTCATGGAGGTCCTAGAGAATTTCCCATATGTTCTCCATCATTATGGAGGAAACTACTACATATTTTCCTGATAAGCAGCTTGGTGGACTCAAACAATAGACCTTTTAGTTAATGGCACAACATGTAACAAACTACTGTATTACTATAATATGTAGTAATATAATTCTATATTACTGCTTGAAAAATATTTATAAATGACAATAAAGCAATAGTGAGATTTTGCAAATACCAGATGATAACTAACAGAACAACTACTACTCCATGGAGGCTGCACCCAGTGCATCTGAATGAGGACAATCAGACATCCTCAGAAACCAACAAGAACTCCTTGTGTGTTTTCTGGTCAGTGTGCACCCCCATGCAGTTCCAGATAGGCTCCGTGTCCCTTGCAAACACGATGAAGGAGACAACTGGGTCTACTAGGCCATTATGTAACCAGCCTTGAGCCTTAATTAATTATTTGTAGACATATTATAAAAGCCAATTACAATTAATTAATTAATTAATTAATTAAGTCATAGCAATAATTGCAATTTTTCTATATTTCAATTCATAAATTCATCACAACATATTGATTCATCAATTAATAGTAAACATCAAACAGTTAATTGCAATTTATCTACATTGCAATTCATAAATTCATATTGGATATAATTTATAGGATAGTGAGAAACACTCATCCCCTAAAAGCCCAACTTGTCTCTTTCTTTCAGTTTCTCATGGTCACTGGTGCAGACAGGTCTCAGCTGGTTCAGCAGCTCACAGTTACTTGTGTGGCCAGGATCTTCAGCTCTGGAAAGAGTCTCTGGTTCTTCGGTTCTAAAAACAGCCTTTGGGTCTTCAGTGTTCAGCTCATTGTGAAGTGAAGAGAGAGATCTGCTGGGCACAACCATAGTTTATCTATTTTGGTTTCCCTGCTTTAGTGAGGCAAGTGGGGCATCCTGGGACATGTTGAAGACAATATGGGTCTGACCAATCATGTTCAATACTAGTTGTATTTCCTTGGCAACATGGGCAGTAACTTGTCATATCTCCTTATCAAGGGTCTGCACCTGTTGTGGTCAATGGGGCCCTAGAGCCACTAGAGGCCTGTTTGGACATGTTTGGTCATATCAACTGTTCAGTATATTTTCACAATACCACTATCATTCAGATATATGCACCAACAACCAGAGCCAAAGAAGAAGAAATAGATGATTTCCACCAACTTTTACAGTCGGAGATAGATTGAACATGCAATCAAGATGCATTGATAATAATGGGTGACTGGAATGCAAAAGTTGGGAATAGTGAAGAAGAATCAGTAGTCGGAAAACATGG
>NW_006400019.1:2344949-2346694 GCF_000299155.1 Elephantulus edwardii | reverse complement strand
ATTGATAAAAAATAAGGCCCCCGGAATTGATGGTATACCAATTGACATATTTCAACTAACAGATGCTGCCCTAGATGTGCTCACCAAGTTGTGCCAAGAAATCTGGAGGACAACCACTTGGCCAACTGACTGGAAGAGATCTATATTTGTTCCCATCCCAAAGAAAGGTGACCCAACAGAGTGTGGAAATTATAAAACATATCATTAATAAAAATATGCAAAGGAAGAAGGTAAACATATGAAGGAACCAAACATAATGTTAATCAAGAATTTGGGAAGTGATCAATGGAAGCTAATCTTCATTAAATCCACAAACTTTTATACTCTTTTTGTGTAAATACTTTTTTTAAACTTTAAAAATCAGAATAGTCACATTTGAAACACTTTCTGTACTAGTCAATATTTTTAGATTGTTAGAACCTGGTCTTAAGGTGGGCTTGATTCTGGGAAGTAAATCTTTTACAACTGCCTTGATGCACAGAAACCTTTTTTAAAAATAGACACTTGATGAAGTCTTTTGTTCGCATGGTCACGCACTGATGGTTAGATGTTCCAGTTATCTAATATGAACACAGTAGTTTTGATAACCAAAGTCATTCCCCTCCCCCATGGTTAGAAACCTCCATATCGAAACAACCAGATCCAACAAATCTCAAGCTACTGTGTGTGTGAATGAACACTTCTTTTTGCTTCATATCTGAATGCTGTACATCTGTTTGGATTATATATTGTGTTTGTGTATTTATGCTTTGATTCATAGTAACCTCTCATGTTATGGAATTGATTTGCACTGAACACAAACTGTAAATAAATGGCTGAAAGAAAAAAAAAAACCCAAAAAACAATATCATTGATATCAGATGCAAGCAAGATTCTGCTGAAGATTATCCAAAAGCGACTGGAACAGCACATCAACAGAGAACTGCCAGAAGTGCATGCTTGGTTTAGAAGGGGTCGTAGTACTACAGATCCTGTAGCTAATGTTAGATGGATCTTAGCTAAAAGCAGGGACTACTAGAGGAATGTCTATCTGTGTTTGTTTCATTGACTATGCAAAGGCATTTGGCTGTGTGGATCACAACAAACTGGTTAACTCTAAGAAGAAAGGGAATCCCAGAATACTTGATTGTGTTTACGCAAAACCTATACTTGGACCAGGAGGCAGTTGTCAAAATAGAGCAAGGAAACATTGCCTGGTTCAAAATTGGGAAAGATATATGCCAGGTATTTATCCTATCTCCATAACTTTTCAACCTCTATACAGAACAGATTATCCAGGAGGCTGGGCTCTATGAGGAGAAATGTGGCATCAGTATTGGTGGAAGATCTATCAACAATCTGTGTTATGCAGATGACACAACCCTGCTTGCTGAAACTGAGAAGGACCTGAAGCACTTGCTGCAGAACGTCAAGGACTGCAGCCTTCGATATGGATTGAGGCTCAGTATCAAGAAAACAAAGATTCTCACCACTGGGCCGATTGTCAGTGTCATGATAGATGGTGAAGAGATTGAGATTGTTCACAGCTTTAGTTTGCTTGGCTACACTACAACACTCCTTGCACCAGCAACCAGAAAGTTAAAAGATGTGTTTGATACAGGCCATGGTCTTCACAATCACTTGTTATGCATCAGAGAGTTGGACAATGACCAAGAAGGATAGAAGGAGAATTGATGCCTTTGACCTGTGGTGCTGGAGAAGAGTATTGAGAATACCATGGACTGCTAGGAAAACAAACAGATTCG
>NW_006400019.1:2297659-2343719 GCF_000299155.1 Elephantulus edwardii | reverse complement strand
GGATTGATTCAGTGACTGGGATAATTGGGATGGGAGTGTCAGAGACGGTGCGATTGGCACAGGATAGAGCAGGGCTTAGGGCTGTTGTACATATGACTCGACAGCACATAACAACAACAACAACAACAGTGTTCCCTTGCTCTATTTGTATAAAAGCTTCTTGGTCTAGGTATAGGTTTTGCATGAGTACAATTAAGCAATTAAGTGCTCTTGGATTCCCATTCTTCTTCTCAATGTCAGTCACAATGTGTTATGATCCACACAGTCAATGCCTTTGCATAGTCAATAAATTACAAGTAGATATTCAACTAGTATTCTTTGTTTTCAGCAGGATCCATGTGACATCAGCAATGATATCCCTGTTGCCAAAGCCTCTTTTAAATCCAGACTGAACTTCTGACAGTTCTTTCAATGTACTATTTTAGCTGTTTTTGAATAATCTTCTGCAGTATTTTTCTTGCATGTGATATGAATGAATGATGTTTAATTTGAACCTCAAGTCTCAATATTGAAAGATGCATAGAAAAATCCATATACCAACTAAAAACAAAACCCTAGATGGAAGGAATGCTCAGAATCACTGTACCAAAAAGAACTGATTGATACTGAAAAATTTCAGGAAGTTACATACGAACAGGAACCAATGGTAATGAAGGAGAAAGCGGAAGCTGCATTGAAGGCATTGACAAAAAATAACGCCTCGAGAATCGATGGGATACCAATTGACTTGTTTCAATTAACAGATGCACCTTTGGATGTACTCACCAGTCTATGCCAGGAAATTTGGAGGCCAGCTACCTGGCCAATGGATTGGAATAGGTCCATATTTGTTCCCATTCTGAAGAATGGCGAGCCAGTCTCTCTCACCCATCCACCCAAAATGCCGAAGGGAAAGAAGGCCAAGGGGAAGAAGGTGGCCCCGGTGCCGGCCATGGTCAAGAAGCAGGAGGCCAAGAAAGTGGTGAATCCCTTATCTGAGAAAAGGCCCAAAAACTTTGGCGTCGGGCAGGACATTAACCCAAAAGGGACCTTACCTGCTTCGTCAAATGGCCCCGCTACATCCGGCTGCAGCGACAGAGGGCAATCCTCTACGAACGACTCAAGGTGTCACCCTCCATTAACCAGTTCACCCAGGCCTGGGACTGCTAGACGGCTACTCAGCTGCTGAAGCTGGCCCACAAGTACCGACCAGAGACCAAGAAGGAAAAGAAGCAGAGACTGTTGGCCTGGGCTGAGAAGAAGGCTGCTGGCAAAGGAGACACCCCCACCAAGAGACTCCCTGTCCTCTGTGCTGGGGAGAATACGATCACCACCCTGGTGGAGAACAAGAAGGCTCAACTAATGGTGATCGCACACGACGTGGACCCCGTAGAGCTGGTGGTCTTCCTGCCGGCCTTGTGTCGGAAGATGGGTGTTCCCTACTGCATCATCAAGGGCAAGGCCAGGCTGGGCCGCCTCATCCACCGGAAGACCTGCACCACTGTTGCCTTCACGCAGGTGAACACAGAAGATAAAGGTGCTCTGGTGAAGCTGGGAGAAGCCATCAGAACCAATTACAATGACAGATATGATGAGATCCCCCGCCACTGGAGAGACAATGTCCTGGGACCCAAGTCGGTGGCCCACATCACCAAGTTGGAGAAGGCCAAGGCCAAAGAACTCACCACTAAACTGGGCTGATGTACACACCGACTCTTCTGTACATAAGAATAAACTTATTACACTGTCAAAAACAAAACAAAAAGAATGACGATCCAACAGAATGTGGAAACTCTCGAACAATAACATTAATGAGAAAAACCTCTTCATGATTTTAAATCAGGCGATGTTCCCTTGCTTTATTTGAACAATAGCTTCTTTATCTGGGTATAGATTCCATGTTGTTGTTGTTGTTATGTGCCATCGAATCGCCTGCGACCCATCACAACCCTATGTACAGCAGCTCTGAACTCTGCTCTGTCCTGAGCCAGTCTAATAAATTTTAACACACATTGCCCCAGTTACTGTATCAATCCACCTCATGTGCTGTCTGTCCACCCTTCCAAGCATGATGTTCTTCTCCAAGGACCAGATAAGGGCTTTCTCTTTGGTGGATTTAAACCAGAGACAGGAAAACAGGCGGTGGGAACTTACAAGTTGGAAGCTGATGTCAGCTTTCTGCAGTTCTTGGGAGTGGGAGAGGGTTGTGTATTCAGACACGTCCCCATTCTCGGTCAGCACACAGTTTGATAAGAAACTTACATTGTTGCAAGGCTGCAGCTTTCCCCCTTCCCACTTCCCTGCCCTCACAGGTAAGTACATTACTTGCTGGAGTTGGGAGTCTCTTCTCCTCCTCCCTTAGGAATGCTCCTCAGAAGAGCGAGGGGGGCTCCCTCTTCACTAGCAACATCCCCAAGAACATGAGATGAAGTTTCACCATCTTTGCCTCCCAGGAGCACCCCGGCTGCACCCTCTCCAAGACATTATCTGTTTGTTCTCTTGGTAGTCTATGGGATGTTCAGCGCTCTTCTCCAACACCACAGCTCAAAGGCGTCAATTCTTTTTCTGTCATCCTTATTCACTGTGCAGCTCTCAGACACATAGCAAGTGACTGGACAGACCATGACCTAAATCAGGTATACCTTAGAGATGCAAATAAAAATAACAATGAGATATCATTTGACCCCAGCAAAAATAGCAATGTTCAGGTCGAAACCAACAACAAATGCTGGCAAGAGTGGAAAGACTGTAATTCTCATACAATGTTGGTGGGGATGTAGAATGGTGCAACCATATGGAAAATAATTTGGCACTTCCTTAGAAAGTTAGGAGTAGGAATATCACTGACCTAGCAATCATACGACTAAGTATATATCCCAAAGAAATAAGAACTCTATCGACATAAGGACATATATCTTTATTGCAGTATTATTTACAATAGCAAAGTGTTAGAAACTCAGTAAGCAGATTAATAGCTAAAGAAACTGTGGTACAATCACATAATGGAGTATTATGCATCACAAAAAAACATCAAGAGCTCTGGTGGCCTAGGGCAAGAACTGGTGCTGGAATCCCGAAGGCACACAGCTCAAGTCTACTATCTGCTCCATGGGAGAAGAATGGGAAATCTCCTTCCATGTGATTAAGTTGCCTCTGAAAGCAGATGGTAGACTTGAGCTGTGTGCTCAATGAATAAGGATACATACACAACAACTAAAAGACATCAAGAATTTGTGAAATACTGCACAATATTGATGAATCTAGAATAAATTATGCTGATTGACATAAGTTAGTGACAAAAGGACAATTATGGTATAAGACCACTAATATAAACCATTAAGGAAAGATTTCCACACAGAATCAATCTTGGTTGGCTAACAGGTATGAGAAAGGAGGTATAATGGAGCAAAAATTAATAAATCAGTGAGGTAGATGGAAGAGAAAGGCAATACTCAATAAAGATTTGATGACAGGTCGTAATTAAAATTGTATTAATCAATTGTAGTTCATATTCTAAAACAAAATATTATGAATGACTAAATGAAAAACAAACATGATTTGTAAACTTTCAAATTAAAAAAATTATCAGATTTGTATCTTAAAGTAATTTTTTAACACTGCTAATAAATTTCTGCTTTGGCAATGAAAAATAGTTTTTAAAATGTCAATGAATTTTAATTTTTTTACATGGGGAAGGATTTTTCTAAACATGATAACCATGGTGTAATAGGAATTAAGAGCATTTCTAGCCAGGTTATAAGTACTTCATGTAATTTAGCACATTTAAACCCTGAAATACAACATTTTCCTTGTTTTGTGGATAATGTGCATAGTGGTTGATTGATTGTTTTATTTTTTCCAAACTTGCATGCATTTTTCTCTGTTTTGAGCACTGAATGTGTGTTACATTTGTTGGCAGAAAATAAATATTATGAAGACTTGCTCAGCAATAGTTGCTGAGAAAAACTTCTAATTCGTTCCCAGGTGAACTGCTTAGCTGAAGTTGTTTGTAATTATCCTGTTCACTGGAAGTCGTATTCGCCCTTGGAAAGTTCTTCTAATTGGCATGTTTTCTTGATGCAATTGGGAGACCTGTGCTTTGATGAAATCTCTGAAGTCGTCAAGCTTTGAGGCCATGGCTCCATCCCTCGGGGCCACTGAGACAGGGCCGCCTGAGGAGTAGCTGTCCTGGCCTCTGTGGCTTTGGGTTGCTTCCCAAAACAATCCTTTCTAAACGTCACACATGGTGTGCTTCCTCTTACTCCCCTGGGGGAACACTGATATTTTGCATCATGATTGTTTCATCAAGATTACTCAAAGGAATATTGTTTTCTTCTGACCTTTCCAAGGACTCACGTGTAATTGCATAGGGATGTGTGACCACTCATACATGCGCAGAGAGATACTTGAGAAGCCAATTAGAAGAACTTTCCGAGGGCGGCTCACCCATCCTAACCCCCAGCCAACTCTTTGCTTGGGTCTCCTACACCCCAAGTGTGCCTGTTTCCTTTGCTCTTTATTGGTGACAGGGCTTTCTGGTAGAATTTCTAGACATTTTCTACAGGCTCCCACTCTGTTGTTCCTTGTCTGGTGCCATCAATGCCCCCTTGTCTTTGCTAGGTAGTCTTCTGTCAAGAGTTTCCTGTAGGAGGCTGGACGTCTGAATGCAGAGCACCATCTGGAGGGGAAGGCTTCTTATCTCTCTCGGCTCTGGGAGAAGAAGGTCTTTGGCTCCTTGCATTATCTGCAGCCTGGCATCTCTTGGATATTGGCCTCATGCTTCTCCTGGGTCTTGGAGGTTCTCAGCACAGGGACCCTGAATCCAAAGGACAGGCTCCACCCCTGGCTCTCCTTTCTGGGTGATACTGAGGTCCCACGCTGCTCAGTTCTCTTTCCCTGGATCTCTTGTAAGAAGGGGGGGGGGAGAATGCAGGCCACGCCCTAGGGAAATTCCCCTCATGTCACACCAGAGCACCAGTTGTACCTAGTACCTAAGTAAGGAGTGTTGCATCCTCATCCCACCCCATTCCCTCACATCAGGATACATCATGGGGGATGGTGACATCATTACCTAGCTAACAAACCCGCTGAGGATCACAGCCCAGATAAACTCACACTTTTCCTATTTTCAGGAGAGCACGGTTTAAACCATGACACCCTCAAGTATCTTCACCTCACTAGTTTCACCCTAGGCCAGGTTGGCATCTCACTTATCTGAAGCTTCCCCATCTGCAGATTCCTGAGGGCATTGATTGTCTGGAGCTTCTGCTCAAACAGATCAGAGTAGGGTACTCACTTGTTCACAGGGGGAAATCAACAGCAGGGGCTGTCCAGAAGTCTTATCCTTGATCTTCCCTAGGCCTTACTATCTGGACCCCCTAGCCTGGTCTACCACCCACCACCTGCAGCTTAGAGACAGCAGCCCTAGCAGGGAAAGGACAGTCTCAGGGCAGATGCGTTCTGGCCCTTCTGCTGGGACCTGACCGCTTCTCACCTGCCCCTGCCCCTCAGCGGGTGCAGCAGAACTGCACTTTCTTGGCGTTTGGGCTCCAAAGGGGATTCCAAAGCTGAGCGCCTACAAGGCCCACCCACCAGTGCTCACCACTCAGCCCTTGGAGAGAGAATTCCTCTCTGCCTGATGGCACTTCCCAACAGACGGGGGCCAGAGACAGGGCTCCAAGGTGGGGCGAGCGGTAGCCCTGGTGACAGGAGTGCAAGGTGCCCGCCCAGGGTGGAGGAGACAGCGCCCTAACCACTTCCCCTGTGGTGAGCAGGGCATGGCCCTGCAACCCGTTAGTTGGCGAGGAGGGCTGGTAGGCAGGGCCATCTGGGCTCTGCTGAGCCTGCAAGATGCGGGGAGCCCTGCCTCTGGCCTGCTGAGCAGAACCCCCTCGTGGGCCCCCAAGCCTACTGGGCCCTCCTCCCCTCCAGCCTGGGAGGCCCCAGTGAGTCAGGCCCAAGCCGCCCACCCGCTGGCTCCTGGCCCCAGGCCCCTCCCCTGCGTGGCCTGCAGCACCTCCTCCTGCTGTCTGCTCAGCTCTGCAGAGGGAAGGAGGGATGAGGGCAGGAGGCCCCACATCTCTGCACCCCAGTGGTCCTTGCCCAACCTTGAGCCTTTCTTTGGCCCTGTTCCAAGCTGCAATGGGGTTTCCCAACCTCCTCTCCAGCCTCCTTCCTCTTCCCCTCCCCCAGCCCTCCTGCCAGCACAGGGTCAGGGGATGCAGGTCCCTGAAGATGGACACTGTGAAGGCACCCATCATCCCTGCCTCCCCACACCACTACCTTCAGTCCCTTACTCTCTGGAGCCCAACCTCACTGGACCCTCCTTGGGAATGCCTGCCCTTCCCCAGGCACCCACGTGCCTCTGATTGCACCATACTGTCATGCTGTCTGCCCTCCCCTGCAGGACATTCCCCCACCCACCCAGGCTCTGGGCAAACTGGCTGATCCACACCCCACTTCCCACTGGGTGGCACTCCCTCCTCCCTGGACGCCTACATCTGGGGGCTGCCTGCACCCAGCCCCTGCCTGGGACTGTCACTCCTGTCCCTCACAGACAGTAAAGCCATCGTGGACGGGAACCTGAAGCTGATCCTGGGCCTCATCTGGACTCTGATCCTGCACTACTCCATCTCCATGCCCATGTGGGACGAGGAGGAGGACGAGGAGGCCAAGAAGCAGACACCCAAGCAGAGGCTCCTGGGCTGGATCCAGAACAAGCTGCCACAGCTGCCCATCACCAACTTCAGTCGGGATTGGCAGAGCGGCCGTGCCCTGGGCGCCCTGGTGGATAGCTGTGCCCCTGGTGAGGCCGGGTCATGCTCTGCAGTGGCTGCTGGGCCAGGGCCAGGGGATGGTTCGTTCTTTGAGGTCCTAGGGTACGTGGACTCACAGCTCTCTCCTCCCTGCAGGCCTGTGTCCTGACTGGGACTCCTGGGACGCTAGCAAGCCCGTGAACAATGCAAGGGAGGCCATGCAGCAGGCCGATGACTGGCTGGGCTTCCCTCAGGGCAGAGATCTAATTTAAAATGGCCCTATGACTGATAGTAGTAATAGAAAATGGTTCAACCACTCCAAAAAACAGCTTAGTGCTTCCTTAGAACACTGAGAATAGAAATCCTATTTGATGCAGCAATGCTACTACTAGACATATATCCTAAAGGAAGAAGAGCTACACCACAAACGTGTATGTGCACTCATGTTTATTGCAGTGTTATTTACAATAGTAAAGAGCTGCAAATCAACCCATGGGTCCATCAATGAATGAATGACTAAAAAAGTTATGGGAAGAAAGGGAGGGGGTGTCAAAATGATGAATTTGTTCAGCTGGATGGAGGGAGAAGCAAAACACCATAATGAGTTAATTAGATATTGAAATTAATTGCATTAAACACTTATCCTTAATGATAGAAAACAAAATGTCTGGGAATGATTATATGGAAACTAATATGATTTGCAAATTGTAATGCAAATAAAAAAGAAAAGAATTTATGCATACACAAAAGTAAAATGAAAATGGCCCTAGCACCTTTGAATGCAGTAGTGCCCTGTATAGGCACAGCTTAATCACAAAAGATCCATGTTTTCAAGGAAGGGTCAAGCTCGAATATGCATCAGAAATGAAGGTGTTTGTTTTCTGTTGTTGTTATGTCATTCTTTTTTAATGTAAATTACGAATCTACAAAAAAGAGAGAGTAGTATGAAAGCCCATCTATCTTACACTCAGCTCCTGTAGGTATCAACAGATGGGTCCTAACACGTGTTGAAGTAATGAAAGAAAAGGCGGCAACTTGAGTTTGCTTAAATAAAGGGATGCTTACTGCAAGGCGAGATGGAGCCAGAGTGCTGTTGGGTAGCAAGGACCTAGTGGTTTTGTTGCTTTTCTTCCTTGCTCATGGTCCTGCTCCTGCTATCTCTCTGGCTTGGCCATCACCTCCCTCTCCTCGCTTTCTGTCCAAATAATGACCTGCTGCCATCATAGCCCCCTAATCTCCTGGGAGCATTTTTACTAGCAATTGAGTAGTCATTGTGCGTCAGAAGCTTCGCTACACTAATTGCTTGGGGTTGGATATTACATGCCAGGTACTGGCATCAACAACTCAAAAACTGTCAAATCAGAACTGACTCATAGCTGACCCTCAAGCAGGTTTTCAGAGTCTGCAAACTGCATGGGAGGAGATTCTCCACCTTTCTCTCACAAAACAGCTGGTGGATTCGAAACACTTGCTTTTTGATTGGCAGCACAATTCCTTACCCATTTTGTTGTTGTTGTTGTTATATTCTGTTGAGTCAACCATGACTCACAGCAACCTATGAACAATGGTTCTGAATCTTGTTCTATCCTGAGCCAACCTCATACTCTCTGACCCAATTATCACAGTCACTGTGTCAATCCATCTCATCCCGGGTCTTCCTCTCCCGTGCTGACTCTCTACTCTTCTAAGCATGATGTCCTTCTCCAAGGACTGGCCCCTCCTGACAGCATGCCTAAAATATGTGAAATGGAATTTCAAAATCCCTGCCTCAAAGGACCAACTTGGTTTCACTCTCTCCAGGACAGACCTGTTTGTTCTCTTGGCGAGAGTCCATGGTATGTTCAATACTCTTCTCCAGTACCACAATTCAAAAGCATTGAGTCTTTTTCTGTCTGTCTTAGTCACTGTCTAGTGAGGCATAGCAAGTAATTTTTTGCGAAGACTATGATGGCCTGGATCAGGTGCACCTTAGTCTCTAGACTGACACTGTTGCTCTTCAACACTCTGGAAAGGTCCTTGACAGCAGACTTTCCCAAAGTAACTCGTATTTTGATCCTGTCTGCTGATGTCAAGACTGTTGACTGTGGATCCAAGCAAAATGAAATTATTGACAATCTCTATCTTTTCTCTGTCACAATACTGTCAAACATTACCCACTAAGCCCCCAGAAAGAAATCACAGTTCTTGCTTTCAAGGAGTCACTAGGCTACTTGGAAGAGACAGAAGGGGCAATGGTCAGAGTCAGCTGCACAGGCTCCCAGATTCCAGGGATGATGAAGAGTCAGCTGCTCTGGAGGCGGAAGTAGTGTAGACACTGAAATGTCTGAGTGCCCAGTGTCGTGACGGCTGCTGCTGCTTCGGTTTGCATTGCTGCACTGCAACTTTGCTGTTTTCTAAGCAATGGAGAAAGTCAGCAGTTGGCCTTGGGGAAGCTCCAGTTGGATTTTTTGTTAAAGAAGTGCCTGGCATAACTTACTGTTTGGGTCCTCTCAGCGTGGCCTGCTTCCTGTCAGTGTCCATGATTCTGACACTGTAACTCCCTCTCTGAAAGCCAGGGCATCACTTCTTTCCTTGACCACGACAACGGGGCACACTCAGAACCAGAGCATGCTCCTCACAGGAATTGGAGGGGAACTAGGTTTGGGAGGAATAACCCTCTGGACTTTTGAAAGGAGTCCAGGTTTGGCCTCACCTTCCAACTCAACCAGTGTTGAGCTGGCATTGCATCTGATTGTGGTTCTGCAGGAGTCGCCTGAGAGCACCCTTGACTTCCTGGTTCCTGAGACAATAGATCATTGGGTAAAGCATGGGGGTTACATTGGTGTAGATTAGGGACACAATTTTGTCTTGTTCTGGAGTGTAACAGGACTTGGGGCGAATGTAGATGAATATTGCACAGCCATAGTGCAGAACAGAGACCAGTAAGTGTCCGGCACACGTGGAGAAGGCTTTGCTTCTGCCCTCTGCCGAGTGGATTCTGAGGATGGCGGCAATTATAAATCCATAGGAAAGCAGGATCAGCAGGAAGGGAATCAACAGGATGAGCATACAGACAAGGAAGACAGCAATCTCGTTGGCGCGAGTGTCAGAACAGGCCAGGAATAGCACAGCAGGGATGTCACAGAAGAAATGGTTGATTTCATGGGACTGGCAGAAGGGCAGCAGGAAGATCAGCGTGGTGAGGGCGAGCGATAGCGCAAACCCACTGCCACAAGCCAGCACCAGCATCTGCAGACACAGTGTTCTAGTAACAATGAGTGGGTATCGCAGAGGGTTGCAGATGGCCACAAAGCGGTCGTAGGCCATGACTGCCAGCAGGAAGCACTCTGCCCCACCCAGGGCAATGAAGAGGAGCATTTGCAGGGCACACCCCAGGAAGGGCATTCGTTGGTTCTGAGACAGGAAGTTAGCCAACATGTTGGGGACAATAACCAATATGTAACAAATTTCAATGGTGGACAAGTTGCGAAGGAAAAAATACATGGGAGTCTGGAGGCAGGAGTCAATGAGGGTGATGAGCACGGTGGTCGTGTGCCCTGCCAGGGTGATGAGATGCACGATGAAGAAGGTTCCAAAAAAGAGGAGCTGTAGTTCAGGCAGGTTCCTGAAGCCCAAGAGAATGAACTCCGAGCTGAAGGTCTCGTTTTCTGCCAGTGACTCCATTCTGACTCCCCTGCATAGACCTCTCGGGGTCACGGCACCTGGAGCACTGGTGAGCAGGTAGCTGGCTCTGGAGACCCTCTACGTCCTTTTCCGGTACTTGGCTTTCATTTTCATTCTATGAGCTTTGTAGGTCCTGCCATCCAGCCCCTGAGAATGTAGCACTGCTCACTGCGGTATCTCCTGGGCGTACCTGTTGAGTTACTAAACATATGACTCAAGATGAGGAAAGTCTAAAGATTAGGTTCATGGTTCGAGGCCACCAGCTGCACCATGGAAGAAGGATGGGCAGTCTCCTCCTGTGCGATTAACTGTCTCTGAAAACCCGCTGGAAGGTCAGCTATCGATTGATTCTGACTCTACAGTACACAACAACAACAACAAGTAGCTGATGTCAGAGCTGTTTAATGATGCTGTCTCACACTGCCTGTGGGTCTGAATTGACTTACCACTGTCCCTTCATCAGGTCAGAGGTCATAAATCGCACTGGAGGTGGCTGCGCATCCTCTCTTGAGATGCAGGGTGCAGGCACCCAGGGAAGAGGGAGAACCCCATTGGGAACTAGGGCCGTGCACTGATCCCTTCTGTCCCTCACCCTCTGGAGCCCAACCTCGCTGGACCCTCCTTGGTCGTCCTTGGCTGTGCTTGCCCTTCCCCTGGCGCCCCTGCGCCCCTGATCACACCATATTGTCATGTACCAACAGCTGGCCTTTGAGGTACCAGGGCGGCTCCGAATGGACTATACAGCACCTCAGGTCCTTGGTTTGACGAGGTGATCTTAAAGACCCTTTCCACTTTGCGCATTGTTTATAGTAACCTCTTTCTGGAGTTCCTGGAGCTAAATGTCTGGAGAAGGACGTCTAGCGAGTAGGAGCTGCTGCCTCCCCTGTGACTGTGCTCCTCAGTCTGCCCAGCATCAAGAAGGCTTGACACAGAGACTGTGGCACAGTTCACATAGGTTATCGATAGCACCACTGTGAGTTGTACTCAATTTGATGCTATCTAACAACAATTGCAGAGAGATCCCAGTTCCTGGCCTTCCCCTTCCAGAGTCAGGAGAGAGTCTCTAAACCAGATAGTTGCCACAGCACTCAGGGGTCCCCAGCCACAGGGCTGCTAAATCCTACAATTCTTTGAATGTCTTTCTGTCGACCTCAATAGCCTATAAGCTCGACAATAGCAACAGTGATGTCTTGTCCGGATGCTGAAACATCAGAACATACTTGCTTATTTCTGTGCCATCCCCATTCTCTCCAGGGTCTGGCCTAGAGGAAGCAGCTAGCAAATACACTTGAAGAATGAGTGAGATTAGGACATCTTGGACATTTAGTGATAGTTGAAATCATGATTGTTCAAAGAGCGTGTGTGGACTGAGGGGGAAAGGGGACAAAGGGGAGGGCACAAGGAAGAGGAACTTTCTAGACAATGGGGTAACGGAGGGGTGGTCTTTGAATAGTCTTTATCCAAGAGTGTGGGGGAAGGAACTAAAACCAGGCAGCTTTCCAGATGAGAGAAGAGGCTTGCTTCCTCCTTCCTCTGGGATCACTGGGTGGGAGGGACATGGAGGCCTTGGCGACAGGACTGATGAAGTAAGAAGCCTCTGATTTCTTCTTGCACATCCCCCTATAATGACAATCTTTCTAAAGATTCTAGAGACTTCATAAACCAGCAATCAACAGGAGTTAAGGCTATGCCATTTTTATTGGTGCCATTAAAGCCCAAAATGGGTTTAATAAAACCTGAAAACCAACTTTGGAAATAGCTTTACTTGGTTTAAAAGCTGGTTGGAGTTCCAGGGTGCCCAGTCCTTTGTGTGGGATGTTGAGTTGATTCGGTTTTCATTTACCTAGCAGACAGCTAAGGATTCTGGTGGTGTAGTGCGTTGTCTCTTGTGCTGCTAATCAAAAGGACAGCAACTTAGATCCACCAGCCACGCTACGAGAGGATTACAGAGCCATTTCCTTCCTTTATAAAGGTATACAGTCTTGGAAGCCTAATGAAATTTCTCTGTGAATTGGAGCTGACTTGACAGCAATGGGTTTGGTTTTGTAACAGACAATTAAAGGCTTTAAGCCACAATGATCCCAAGAGGGTGACATGCTCACTCCTCACTGTATCCCCTACCCACATCCAGCCCTACACCGGAATCCTAAAGTCTCTGTCCTGACAAATTGTCCAGCCTGACAGGGGTTCCCTCCACCATGTCTCCCACCTCTGTGGTCACAGGTGCCTGACAGAGACCCCTTTCCCCCAACCCTGTCCGCTCTCCCAGGAGCCTGTCTATCTCTTGTGACAGGTTTGAGTCTTCTCTGGACCTGTCCCTTTGGTCTCAGCTATACCATCTCACTTCCGCTTTACCCCCTGTGCCAGTGCAGAGGCACTGGAGTACCATAAACCTTGAGCATGCTGAAAAGCCTGGATAGCAGAGTCACATATGAGTCTCATGTTTAGAAGGAAGCTCAAGGCTTGCTTCGGCCCCCATATATAACAAGGCTTAGCCATGTGCTTCATTTCCTTCTCTCTTTGTTCCAGGCATATAAACACCTGTGCACATGCAAAACCACACATGCACACACTCTCATACACACATGGAAGTGCTTACACACTTAATAACCCTCACATACATGCATGCATATTTACCCACACACCTGTGTGTATAATATGTAATCTACATTGTAAACACCTGAACACTTACAACCAAAATGTACACACACAAATCAACACACATATAAACATGCATGCACAAGAATATGCATTCATACACATACACTTATGTACACAAATATATACACGCACACATGCACACACATATTAACACCTCCACACACCCACACACACATCTGCATACACACTCAGGGCACTCACACACATACACACACTCACACGTTGAACATTTAAATGGAACTGTAGTCTGCAAACTTACTGCTCAGATGGCTTCCACTTAAGAACCTATCTGCCAGTGCTTCAGTCAGCACACACCGGTTTGCCTCAGTCTCTTTAACTGCTGTATTTCATGGGGATGCATTACAATTTAACTCGTTATAATTGAATAAAAAGGAACACATGGTAACAAAAACCACCTGGAAATAGCTTGTAATAATCCTTCCTAACTTGGGCCTTGAAGTAGCTTCTCATTCCTCAGTCTTCCAGTGCGCAGCGTCTGAACACCGTTGGCAAAGAGTTGGGGCTGCCTGGGAGATGCCAGATCAACAGGTAGAGCGGGATGCTGGGGAGGAAAGCCTCTTGGCACGTCTGTTACCTGGTCTGCTGTTGGTGAGAAGTCTGGGCAGGATTGGCACCCCATTTTCAGGGAAGCAGGGTGGGCGTGAGGAGGCCACTCTCAGCAATGCCGTCTTCTGAAGCCCAGATGATGGCTTGCCAACCTCTCTGGACCACAGGGAGCCGTCCTCAGAAGTATTGCCTGGTGGCTGCTTGCAAGGGAGTGTCCTTAGAGAAGCTGCCCTGCTCTGTGACCTGCATTAAATAGTAGTAAAGGCCCTCAGGAAGGGGGCCATACCTTCACCAAGGGGAGTGTCTTACCCAGGGCACAGAGTTGGAAAAAAGCTGAACCCAAACAAAAACCCAATTACTTAGACTTTATTTGTGAAATTCTGATAATGGAGCCCCTTCCAGTTCCGGGAGATGCGCAGATATCCCAAAGGCTGTGCCTCTTTGGTGGTTCAAATCCAATCTCTTCTGTGGAAAGTCAAGTGTGAGTCAGTTCCAACTGGACGGTGCTGAGATTTTTTTAAACATATTTTTAAAATACTATTTAACTAGGATGAGCTGAGATTGCACATTCTCATTTTAGGATCACTAGCTTGGTAACAGGCCTCACCAGGCTGGTAAATGGACAGGTTTCCTTGGGTGCTATCAGCTGAGCTATTTCTGCTAGAAACGTGTGTAAAGTGGGGGATGGAGCCCCAGACTGGTGGCCACTTAGGGCTCTGCCCACTGCTGTGACAATGGGATTCTTTGAATGGCCAAAAGGCTACATAGTCTGAATTCTCAGACCTTCCAACTCTTATTTGTATAATCAGAGTCCTAACACCTCTCTCCACTTCACCTTCAGGCTGACCACTGCTGATGCACATGTAACCCAGCTGTCTATACCTATGCAAAGCATGTCCACAGCTTCTTCCTCCAGCCCAGGCCACCGTGCTGATGACCTCAGCTCTCTCTTCTTCCCTTGCATTGGCCCCTCACCACGACTATCCTTTCTAGGAATGCAGAAACCCCTTCCCAAGCCATTCCCACGCCTCATCAGCAACAGGGACAAAGTCTTTGAGTTCATGCCAGACTCTGAATCAAGACAAAGCCTTCTCCCTAGCCCTGCAACTAGCTCTGTTTGAGCTGAGAGTCATATAAAAGCTCCCTTGAATTGTTCCAGCCACTTCTGTCTATGAACAGTCTCAAAAGAGGGTTTTAAGGTGTCCAATGCGGGTGAGCGCACGACAGCTCTCCAGCCCCTTCCCCTCCCTCTTCCTTTTCTCTAGCCCCTCTTTCCTCTTGGCCACATTTTATAAAATGAAAACTCTCCTGCATTTTCATGGAGATGAGGGCCAGGGACACCTTGGCACCATGGGCACCCAATGGAACAGGCCTTGGGGAAACTCCGTGACTCAATATTGCCTTACACGTGAATGAGACCAACCTAGGAAACAAAAGGCCTCGTAAGGAAGCTACTGAGAGACGCTAGGGAGCCAGAGGAGAGACCAGACCTGGAGGCAGAGGTCAAGGCCTCAGAAATTTAGCAAGAGCTGAAGACACACCACTGTGTGAACATAGAGGTCATGGAGGCTGTGGGGGTATAACACATCCTCAGTTTAGTGCCAAAGTTACCCAAAGGGAGTACTTGATACTGAGGTTTTACATGTAAACCTGGCACTTTGAAATAGGGCACCACAGATGAGACTTTAGCAAACTCTAAAAGCTGTTACAGCTCAGGAGCTCACCCCTCAGATGCTGTTCCCAGCTGAGTTCTGGTGATAAAATTCTGCCTGTGTCAGGACATTCCCTTATCTTCTAAATATAGCAAATAAAGGACAAAGGTTAGATATTGTTGAGTTTTAAAAGAAAATTTTTATTTAATTGTTCTTGCTGAGGATATATGCAAAATATACCTTCATATGACAAGTTGCTACATGTGCAGTTCAGTGCAACCTTTTATACCCCTCCTTTACTGCTTTCTAAGATTCTTATCTAACCGTCCAAATGCTATTTTCTATTTGATTCCATGTTGATAGATCTTGATAGAACACAATGCACAAGTCAGACATTCTTTATTGCTGTTGCGTTAGTCGTGTTAGGTGCCATCAGGTTTGTTCTGATTCATAGCAACCCTATGCACCACAGAACGAACTGCCTGTGCCACTCTAACAATTATTACATGTTTGAGTTAAAATATATCTGAGTTCATTGTTTGATTGGTTTTTTAAATTATTATTTCCATTCATTCTTTGTTCCACTTTTCTCCCTGCCGACCCCTCCCTCCAGTTCACTCTTCTCTTTGAAAAGTAAAAGAAAAACTCTTTCATAATATAATTATATTATATAATTATATAATCCCTCCCCCCGAAGTCCACTCCACTATGTAGCCTTCATTCTGGACTCCTCTCATGACAATAACAAAAAATCATATATCCCTTTTAAACAGTTGTCTTCCTCATCTGTTTCAATGAAGTATACATAATTTATCCCATCTTTCTCAGTCTCCGACCAACCCCAATGTCAGTCCCGTTTTACAACAATGGCACTATGCAGTATTTGTCCCTTTGTCACTGAGATATTTCATTCAGCATGTTGTCTTCCAGGGTCACCCATTTTGCATAATATTTCATGAGTTCTTTGTTTTTCAATGCAGCATAGAATTCCATTGCGTGAATAATGCACAGCTTCTCTATCCATTAGTTTGTTGATGGGCACTTGGGTTGTTTCCAACTTTTTGCTATTGTGAATAAAGCCACAATAAACATGGGTGTGCATATGTCTGCTTGGGTGGCAGTTATGGTTTCCTTAGGGTATATTCCCAAGAGTGGAATTGCTGGATCAAATGGCATCTCTATTTGCAACTTTTTGAGAAAGCGCCATACGGCCTTCTATAGTGGTTGCATCATTTTACACTCCCACCAACAGTAAAAAAGGGTTCTAGTTTCTCCAGCATTTGTTGTTTGCTGTTCTGTTAAATTTTGTTCTTTCTGGGGTGAGACAATATCTCATAGTTGTTTTGATTTGCATCTCTCTTAGAGCTAGGGATTTTGAACATTTCTTCATGCATTTGTTGGCCATCTGAATGTCTTCTTTGGTGAAGTGTCTATTCATATCCTGTGTCCATTTTTCAATTGGATTATTTACCTTTATCTTATTGTGGTGCTCATATATTTTATAAATTATATATATATATATATATCCCTTATCAGACATGTCATTACAAAATACTTTTTCCCAGTCTGTGGCTTCCCTTTTACCTTGTTGGAGAAGTTTTTGGATGTACGTAGGGATCTGATTCTTAGAAGGTCCCATTCATCTATTTTATCTTCTCCTGGTTGTAGATTTTTAGGATGCTTGGAAGACTGTTTATGTTGTGGATTAGGATTTCTAAAGTTCTTCCAAGCTTTTTTTTTTTAAAATGAAGTTTATAGTCCTTGGTTTTAGTCCTACATCCTTGATCCACTTTGAGTTGGTTTTTGTGTATGGAGTGAGGTGTGGATCTTGTTTGAGTTTTCTGCAGATAGTTTTCCAATTTTGCCAGCACCATTTGTTAAAAAGGCTGTCGTTTCCCCACTTGACTGATTTAATCTCCTTGTCAAAATTCAGTTGACCATAGGTAGATGGGTTGATTTCTGGATTCTCGATTCTATCCCATTGATCTATATGTCTGTCATAGTACCAGTAACATGCTGTCTTTTTTTAAAAAATAATTTTAATGAACATTTACAGAGATTTTGGATTTCCATTCATTCATTGCTGCACTTCTCTCTCCCCCCTCCCCCCCCCCAGTTCGCTCCTCTCTTTCAAAAGTAAAAGAAACACTCCCTCCCTGGGACACAATCCCCCCACACCCCTCCCACCGCCCCAAGTAAATTCCACTATGCAACCTTAATTGTGGACTAGTGTGATAACCATAATACCCTATCATACATCGCTTTTGAATTATTCACTCCCTCATCTGTTTCAGTGCAGTATACACAATTTATCCAGTTTTTCTCAGTCTTACCCCAACCCTGATATCAGTCCCATTTTACAACAGTGGCACCATGCAATATTTGTCCTTTTGTAACACGCTGTCTTGACCACCCCATCAGTATGGTAGGATTTGAAATCAGGGAGTGAGATGCCTCCTACCTTGTTTCTCTTCTTAAGGAGTGCTTTGCTTATTCGGGGCCTCTTTCCATTCCAAATGAAATTGGAGATTGCCTTTTCCATCTCGTTGAAGAATGGGATTGGTATTTGTATTGGGATTTCCTTGAACATGTAAATTGCTTTTGGTAGTATTGTCATTTTCACAATATTGAGTCTTCCTATCCATGAGCAAGGAATATATTTCCATTTCTCCAGGTCTCTTTTTTTTTCTTGTAGTAATATTTTGTAATTTTCTTTGAATTGATTCTTTGTGCTTCTGGTTAGATTTACTCCCAGGTATTTAATCTTGTGATTGATTAGCTATTGTGAAGGGTATTGTTTTTCTTAGCTCCGGCTCCGTATTCTCTTTGTCACTGTAGAGATATCCAACTGATTTTTGTATGTTGATCTCACATCCTGCCAATTTGCTGAAATGGCCAACCATGTCCAGTAATTTTCTTGCTGAGTCTTTAGGGTTTTCTAAGTATTCTATCATATCATCTGCATACAGAGATAATTTTACCTCCTCTTTGCCAATTTGGATACCTTTTATTTCCTTCTCTTATCTTATTGCTATCGCTAAGACTTCCAATACAATATTGAAAAAGAGAGGTGACAGTGGGCATCCTTGCCTAGTTCCTGTTCTTAAAGGGAATTCCTTTAACCTCTCTCCATAGAGAACAACATTGGCTCTCGGGTTTGTGTATATACTTTTTACTATGTTGAAGAAATTCCTCTCTAATCCTATTTTGTTGAGTGTTATAATAATGAAAGGGTGTTGGATTTTGTCAAAGCCTTTTCTGCATCAATTGATAGGATCATGTAGTTCTTGTTCTTTGCTTTGTTTATAGGATGAATTCCACTGTTTTTCTTAAGTTGAACCATCCTTGCATACCTGTTAAGAATCCCACTTGGCCATGTTGAATTTTTTTTTTCTGTATTGTTGGATTCTATTGGCCAGGATTTTATTCAGGATTTTTGCATCTATGTTCATAAGAGCTATTGGCTTATAGTTTTCTATTTTGGTGGTGTCTTTTCCTTGCTTTTGTATCAAGTATATGTTTGCTTCATAGAATGAGTCTCGGAGAATTCTATCTTTTTCTATTTTCTGAAATAGTTTATGTAGAATTGGTGACAGCTCTCTGAATGTTTGATAAAATTCACTTATAAAACCATCTGGTCCAGAGCTTTTTTGGGCTGGAAATTGTTTTATTACCTTTTTAATTTCTTCTTTTGTAATGGGTCTGTTCAGATGTTCTTGAGTTCATTGTTGTAGTCACTGTATCACTCAGTCTCATTGGGACTCTTCTTTTTTTCATACTTTTAAAAAATTTTCTAGTAGTTTATTTACAAGATTCTAATACAAATTCAAACAAATTCTTTCAATTTCCCTCACACAGCCCCCATCAAATTGTACAACCCCATGATTAATTCCTCCCTCCCCTTGCACATCCACATCCCTCTGCTTCCAGCCTCTCGCACCTTCCTGGATCCTTGTAATCATTCTACAATAATGGTTTTATACAATATTTATCCTTGTGGAACTGAGTTAGTTCACTCAGCATAATGCTCTCCAGTCCCTCCCAAGGGACTTTTCTTAGTTTTTGTTAACCTTCTACCTTGCCAAACACAGTGTTTTTCTCTAGGGACTCGTTGTTTTTAGGTGCCATCAAGTCTACTACCCCTCATAGTAACCCACTGAACAACAGACCGGGGCATTGGCTTCTCTCCCTTGCTTTTGTGAGATCCCACACCTATCTCACAATCTCGTGCTTGAGTCCACTGTGTCACTATGCCAATCTGTCTCATTGAGTCCTACTGGCGTGGTCTCTCCAACTTGGCATCATAGTAGCACAATTATCAGGACTTTCCTTTTTTAAAAAAAGAAAAATTTATTTTATTAATTTTAAGGACTTTCAATGAACAACATTCATTCTTGTACCTAGTGACTCGGATGGCAAAAAGAAGACACCACCAGCCATCAAGAATCTATTGCTCCTTTTGGCTCTCTGCACAGCACCACAGAGGTTGTCAAGAACAAGCACCTCATAAAAGGTGGCAAAAAGGAGCCAGGAGGAAAGTGGTTGATCCATTTTCCAAGAAAGATTGGTATGATGTAAACGTCCCAGCTCTGTTCACTATAAGAACTATTGGGAAGACACTAGTCACAAGGACTCAAAGAGCCAAGATTGCATCTGATGGGCTCAAGGGTCACGTTTTCGAAGTGAGCCTTGCCGATTTGCATTTAGAAAAGCCAAGCTAATTACTCAGGATGTTCAAGGCAAAACCTGCCTCACCAACTTCCATGGCATAGATATTACTCAAGACCAAATGGAAGACCATGATTGTAGTTCATGTTGATATCAAGACTATCAATTGTTATTTGCTTCATCTGTTTTGTGTTGATGTTAAAAAAGTTTTAAAAAGCAACAATCAAATTTGGAAGACCTCTTATGCTCAGCACCAACAGGTCCACCAAATATGGAAGAAAATGATGGAAATCATGACCTGAGCGGTGCAGACACATGACTTAAAAAGAAGTGTTCAATTGGCCATCTTGTCTCCTGTCAGGGTCACAGAGATGCTAAGATCACTAGCCGAAGTCTCTCTGATCCAGGGCAGTACTTTCTGTTGCTGCCGCAATGGCCCCCTCTCTGAAGAATGCAGCCCTCCTAGGCCCAGGAGTATTGCAAGCACAGGGATCTTTCACAAGGGACAGACAAGCCTTGCCCCTCTACCATCTCTTCCTGAACGTGGAGGAAAAGTTCTTTTTGGACTGACCCCTGAGAAAGTCTTCCAGTTTCTTTAACCTAAAACTGGTGTCACGGGTTCTTATATGCTTGGAATTGGGCTTATCTTATATTTTCTGATAAAGAAATATATGTGGTTCCACCAGAAACCTTCTCTACCACAGCAACAGTGGGGTTGCTTATCTATGTAGTTAAAAAATATGGTAGCTCTATTGGGCAATTTGCTGCTAAACTTAATGAGCCAAAAATTGTTCAACTCGAAGAGGTGAAGCCGACTTCCATGAAATACATCCAAGACGCTCAGAAATGCCAGTACTTTTGTGATGTTCAAAGGAATAACATCGCTATGGTCTTGGAAGTTGCATACCGAGAACAGCTGCACAAAGTGTACGAGGAGGTTAAGAATCATCTGGATCACCACATCTGTGTGTGTGGAATAGAAAGGAGCGAGCACATGACAGACTGGGTGGAGAAGAATGTGCTGCAGAGCACCTGCACACAACAGGAAAAGGAGACCATTGCCACGTGCACTGACGACCTAAAGCCACTTGCAAAGAAGCCTCAAGCCTAGGCAGTTACGGAAATCTATCCCAATTGAGACAGCTGCAAACAGTTGATTTAACTAAATGGAAAATTATCTATGTGACAAAAAGAATTCTTTGCATTATATTGCTGTGTATTCAAATTACAGTTTTTACTAAAACTGAAGCATGAGTTTGCTATATTGAGAGAATAAAACACACTCATTGAACATTAAAAAAAAAGAAGTGGTTAATAAATGTATTCCAGACAGCACTGAGAGAGACATAGAAAAGCCTTGCTAGTCTATTGGTCCTCTCCAGGATGTATTTTAGAAAAGTAAAAATGCTGAAGAAGCCCAAGTTTGAATTGGGCAAACTCATGGAGCTTCATGGTGAAGGTGGGAGCTCTGGAAAAGCTACTGGAAATGAGACAGGGGCTAACGGTGAACAAGCTAATGGCTATGAGCCAATGTTCAGGAATCTGTTTAAAAAGTTCTATTTGTGAGGGGGAAACAAACTATTGCTGAGTTAGAAAAGAGGGAAAGGTGAAAGCAGAGTTTGAGGACTTTAGTTTCTCTGAACTTTAGTTCACACTTAAAAACCTCTAACCAAATATGAGACCCTTCCTTCCATGAATTTTTTATAATTTTCAATGCACATGAAATTCCTTTGCTTATACACTCAATTTTTGTACCTTTCATAAGCCAACAACAGTGAACCATCATCAGACTGTATCAACTTCCTAGGGCTACCACAATAAAATGTCAATACTGAGTATCTCAACAACAGTTATTTATCTTCTTACATTTTTGGCTCAACAATTCAACTCAGGGAGCTCTGGTAGTGTAGTCAGTAGGGAGTTGTACTGCTAGCCCATGACAATGAGTTACACTTCTGGAAGTGAGAAATCTGAAATAACATGTCATTCGGGTTGATTCCTTTCTGATACTCTGAGAGAAAATGTTTCATGACTCTCTCCTAGTTTCTTATGGTTGTTGGCAATCTTTGCCATTCCTTGATTTACAACTTCTGTCTTCTCCCTTTACGTCTCTCTATTTTTGTGTCTCCTCTATGTGTCTCGTCTCTGCGTTTTTCTGGGAAATGTATAGGGTCAGTGAAAGAGACATAATGCTGAGTAAAGTAAAAGGAGGAAGACACTCGATGAGATGGATTTATGTAGAGCCCAAACATCACAATAAATGTGAGGACAGTGCCAGGACCAGGCAGTGTTTCCTTCTGTTAGACACAAGGTCACTCACTATGAGTTAGAAACAAAAAATTTACTTGCTGAAAGTGAGAAGTATATGAAATGCTTTCTGCAGAAGATCCAAGACTACAGCCTTCAGTATGAGTTACATCCCGACATCAGGAAAACAAAAATCTCACCATTGGAACAATAGACCCTCAACTAGTGCTCTAATGTGTCCAGAAGTGTGAAGATGGCACAGGATAGGACAGGGTTCAGATCTGTTGTTCATAAGGTTTCTATAGGTCATTTGTTGTTGTTATGTGCCATCGAGTCGCTTGCGACTCATAGTGACCCTATGTACAAGAGCTCTAAATGCTGTTCTACCCTGTGCCAACCTAGCCATCTCAAACGCAAAAATATGGAACGCTTCACGAATTTGCATGTCATCTTTGCAGAGGGGCCATGCTAATCTTCTTTGTATCGTTCCAATTTTAGTATAGGTTATACCTAACTCAATAACACCTAATAACAACATATATATCTATAGGGAGCTCTGGTGGCCTAGTGGTAAGGAGCTGCACTGCCAACCCAAAGGCACATGGTTGGAATCTACCAGCTTCTCCACAGAAAAAAAGATGGGTATTCTTCTTCCATGTGATTTATTGCCTCTGAAAACCCGCTAGACGGTTAGCCATTGGGCGGTTCCTTCTTGATGATACATAAAAACAACAACAACATCTCTATCTATGGACCCCTGGTGACTTAGTGGTAAGGACTTGCACTGCCCACTCAAAGGCATGCAGTTCAAATCCACCAGTTGTTTGGCTCCGACTTGATAGTACATAACAAAAACAACAACAACAACAGACAGTTGCACTATTAGTAACACAAAGGTTATGCCTCCTGGTTCTTTGAATCTACCAAGCAGCTCCAAGGGAGAAAAATCGGCATTCTCTCCCATGTGATTTTATAGCCTCCTGAAAACCCACTGGAAGGTAAGCTAGGTGTCAGTTACTACTGCACAGCAATGAAATGAGATGGGTAGTGATCTATCCTTATATTCCTGGAGTAAATCACTGGGTCATACTCGACTCAATGGCACCTAACAACAATAACAAGTCTTGAGTTTTCCTCTCCTGTGCTGTTCCTCCACCCTTCTGAGCATGATGTCCTTCTCCAAGGATGGGTCCCTCCTGGCCACATGCCCAAAGGATGTGAGACGGAGCTTCAAAATCCTAGTTTCTGATTGTGTACCAATGAGGGAGTTTTCCTTTTGCTTTTCAAGGAGAGGAGCAAACGGGGGGGGGGGGGGGGGGGTTTGTGTGGGGAGAAGGGTGCAACAATGAATGAATGGAATTCCAAAATCTCTGTAGATGTTCATTGAAATGAAAAATAAACAAACTAAATTAAAAAAAAATCCTAGCCTCCAAGGAGAGACTTGGTTTCTCCAAGACAGACTCTCCAAGACAGACCCTCTCCAAGACAGACTTGTATTCTTGGTGGTCCATGGTGGTATGTTCAAGACTTTTCCAGCACCACAAAGTCATCAATTCTTCTTCTGTCATCCTTAGTCATTGTCAGTGTCTCTGATGCATAGCCAGTAGTTGTGAAGACCATGGTCAGGATCAGGTATACATTAGTCTCTAGGCTAAGTCCCTTCTCCATCTATTATGATGCTGCCAATTAGCCCAGAGGTGAGAAGCTTTATTTTCTTGATGTTGAGCTTCAATCCATATTGAGTGGTGCTTCAGCAAGCACTTCAGGTCTTCCTCAGTTTCAGGAAGCAAGGTTGTGTCACTGCATAACACATGTTGTTGGTGAGTCTTCCTCAAATCCTGATGCCACATTCCTCCTCATAAAGCTCTGCCTCCTGAATGATCTGTTCTGCACACAGATTGAAAAGTTATGGAGGCAGGACGCATCCCTGACACACACATTTTCTGATTTTGAACCATGCAGTGTTTCCTTCTCTGTTCTGAGGACTGCTTCCTGGTCTGAGTATAGGCTTTGCATGGGCACAATTAAGTGTTCGGAGATTCCCATTCTCCTCAAGGTCAGCCACAATGGGCATGGACATTTTGAATCCAATTATCATATGATCTCCTACACAGGAGATGAAAAGGTGAGGAAAAACAGGGTCGCTTTCATAGTTTAAAAGGCCATTTCTAGATCCATCTTGAACTATAATATTGTGAGTGACAGGATACTATCCATACACATACAAGAAAGACCTGTAAAAACTACTATCATTCAAATTTATACACCAAGAACAAGAGCCAAAGAGGAGAAAATACATGATTTCTACCAATTTTTGCAGTCACAAATTGAATGCATAACCAAGATGCATTAATAATAATGGATGACTGGAATACAAAAGTTGGGAACAATAAAGAAGGATCAGTAGTCGGAAAACATAGATTTGGTGACAGAAATGAAGCTTGGGATAGAATGATAGAATTCTGCACAATAAATGATGTATTCATAGAAAATACCTTTTCTAAGAAACATAAATGTAGACTACAGACATGGATCCCCTGATGAAATCAAATAGATTACATCTGTTGAAGAAGTCATTGGAGAAGTTCAACATCAGCAGTGAAAACTAGGCCAGGTGCTGACAACAGAACTACAGAAATAAGCGGTCTAATATTCTTCCACCAACTATAAAGTTTTCCTTCCAAGCATACGTCTATTAACATTAATCTAGAAACTCTTGCTGTGTTGTGCCTCCCTCAAGGCAGACACAGACAGAGCAGGTGCATAGGGAATGATGAAAGTCTAATAATCTTTGTATGTGGACAAGTTAGTCATTACCGAAAGGAACAGAAATGGCATGTTGAGCAAGACCTTCAGAGGCCTGTGCATCAGGCTGCAAGGTTGCAACATTGGCTTGTTATTGTAATTCTTCCCTCCTCCCTCTAAGCCCCCATGTGGATAGTCTGTTTGCTCTACCAGAAACCTTAACATCTGTGACTGTCCACAGAGTCGACCCACCGATTCATTATTATGGCTGGCATAAGACTCTAATTGTGTCCCCTGAGGTTAACAAGCTCCTTTTGTCTATCCTAAATCTCTCCATGTTTAATAAGGCCAGCAGAGGTTATTCCCAAATCGATTCTCCTCTCAACTCAATTGTTGGTTGGAAAGATAGGATTAGAAACAGATCTCTGAAAAGCATGTCTTCCTAGAGTATGAATCTAGCTGGAGACAGACCAATTACCACTCTGCTTTCATGCCCCTAGTAACAAGAGTGGGCTTTCCTATTGGCTATAATGGGACTTCACTGCAGTCCTGAATGGCTGCAAAGAAGGACAACCAGTAACTCAGATTTAGGTGATTCTCTTGGCATCATCCAGCTTCCAGAAGTCCGCTGCAAGTTTATTCCAGAAGGGATGTCTCTTGTATTATTAGCCCCGTGTAGACCTCAGAATCTGGGGATGAACTACTTAGGAAAAGGTGATAGTAATGGAAAAGTGGTGAAATTTAGTCTACACTCCTGGGAAAAAAGTGATATTCATCTCCGCCCATAAGTTCATTCTCTACCACCCTCCCTGGTTTTCAGATGTAGAAGAGAATTCCTTTCAAGAGTTCATCCCTGAAGAAGCCACTAGAAAATAATGTAGTGACTACAGACAGAACTGATTACTGGGGCAATGGTTTCCTCCGCAAGAAAAGTCCCTTCATAAGCAGAGATCACATCAATGTGCTGGGTAAGTGAGGACTTCATGGGCGTCCAAAAACACTTACTGCATGGAAATGTACTGTTTTTAAAAAAGAGTTAAGAAAACCTCATCATATTCATACAAAAGCATCTTTCTTCTCCGAAAAGCAAAGCATGTCTCTAAATCAGAACGTGTCCCTTAGTGCTTTACTCATTTTCTCCAGCATCCCTGAAAAAGTGTGTTTATTTGGTACAGGACACCTGACTATAAACCTGGAACAGCGGCTCAGTCCATCCCATGATGAGACCTCTTATGTCCACATGTCGGAAACGTCATTTTGGAACTAAATGCCACCCGTGGAACTTTGTGCCCAGTGGAGCCTTTTTGGTTTTTTTACTGTGATTGTCTGATAGTCTTTCCCTTAAGCCATCTTAATAAATGTTTATGATCAATTCATTTTCTGCTCCCCTCTTCCTCTCTCTGATAAACATACTAGAATGGTTCTGGATGTAAACCTTTCTCTGGCTTTTTATAAGCTATAATGAAGAGCATGCTGAGTGGGATCTTTTCCATGGGCCTGGTGTTGGCCATATCCAAATGTGCAGGAGCTCCAGAACAGAGGGTAAGCCCACTCACTTAAGCATATCTGCATGAAGTTGACTTCTGCCTGCTAGTAATGAAAAATGCTTGCATTCCGAAGTAGCCTGTTCCATGCTGTAGGACACACCAACCTTTCCCAGAGGATCTCACAGTGGCTGTCGGTGGCTTTTGGAAAGCTGTATAACCTTAGTGCCTGCCTGTCCTTGACAAAAGGAACGACCTCTCTGAGGGTAAATGAAGCTTTGCTAAGGAAGGGATAATTTTAAAGCAGAAATATTTACAGTGAACTAGAAATCATATAGCTTTGCAACAATCAAAGCCTAAAAAAAAAAATGCAAAGCCTAGTAAAAACTTATGTGAAAGAGACATAGCTTTACAAAATTCTTCTGGAGAAACACTGTTTGAAGTCCACTGGTCTCACTGACAGAGCTTCAGGCCGGGCCCTAAGCAGGACTGTCCTTTGCTCCCTCACTTGCCAGCTCTGAGACTTGGAGCAGGTGTGTCTCCTCAGTTGTGAGTGGATGTGTTAATCCGGCCCACAGTGCCTCGCAGGAAAGTTAGATTCCTTTGCATCCACATTTGGTGTGCTCCTGCTTTGTTCAGGCTGTATGCTGGGTCCCAGGTCTGTTGCTTCTCCCAGGGCTTCATATTAGAAGCAGATGTCATGAAGGAATGAAATGTGAAGAACTGGAGTCATCTGGCAGGGATGGGCTGAGTCTCTCTAGTACGGACAGCTCTCAGCAACAGCAAAGATTCTTTCTCTTGAGAGAGATATGACTTTTGAGAGATATAAGGGGCACAAGTGATGGGGGCAGATTGATTTCTCCAGGCTTGAGGCGAGTGTTCTCCCTCATGCTGCTGCTGCTGTCACTGTTAGGTGGCCCTGCACCTACACTATCCTCACAACCTCTGCTCTGCTGTCTGTGTGTCAATCCACCTCAATGAGAGGCTCCCTTTCTTTCACTGACCCTCCGCCTTTCCAAGCATGATGTTCCTTTCTAGGAACTGGCCTCTCCTGACAACATGCTAGGAGAGTATGAGATGAAGGACACTCTGGTTATTCATCATGCAAGGTTTTTTGGCAGTCCAAAAACTTTACAGAAAAGTTGGCTTTTCATTCATTCATTGTTGCATATTTTCCTCCCTACCCCCCACCACAGTTTTTAAAAAACATTCATTCCTTTTGCTTTTCAAGGAGAGGAGCAAATGGGGGGGGAGGGGGGAGGGGTTTGTGTGGGGAGAAGGGTGCAACAATGAATGAATGGAATCCCAAAATCTCTGTAGATGTTCATTGAAATGAAAAATAAACAACCTAAATTTAAAAAAACAAACAAACAAACAAAAAAAACCAAAACATTCATTCCTTGTTGCATAATTTCCTCCCTCTCCCCTCCCCCGGCCACTTTGCTATGTACCTCTCATTCTGGGCTGTTGTCACACAAATGATGCCTAATGATAGATTCCTTTTAAACAGCTCTTCCCTTCATCTGTTCCAGTGTAGTGTTCATTATCTATCCACTCTTTTCCTAGTTTCCCCTCAATCCCCCATGTCAGTCTTGTTTTATAACAGTGATGTTATGCAGTATTTGTCCTTTCGTGACTGCTATATTTCACTCTGCATAATGTCCTCCCGGGTCACCTATATTGTATAAAGTTCAAAATCATCCATTCTTCTTCAATCTTCTCTAGTCATTGTCCAGTGTTTACATGTATATGAAGCAATTGAAAATAATTTTGAGTCAGGTGCACTTTAGTTTTTGAACTTATATCCTTACTCTTCAGCACTTTAAAGGGATTCTTGGCAGCAGATTTTCCCAGTGTATTGTGTCTTTTCATTTCTTGACTGCTGCTTCCATTGGTTCTGATTGTGGATCCAAGTAAAGCAAAACAACTGACAACTTCAAAAACCTCCCCATTAATGATGATGTTACTCTAGTTGGGAGGACTCTGAGCATCTGAAAAACTATTTCTTCTCTCATTTTCACTCAGATAAAAGTCAGAAGTGCCCAGATATGATTACATTGTACATCGTTGCATTCTACTTGAATCCTTAGACTCTAAAGCATTAGAGGCATGAGAATCATGAGAGGGCTTATTAAAATATGGAGTGCTGAGTTTCTCACTCCTTAGGTCTTAGAATGGGACTTAGAATGTCATTTCTAACTAATTCCACACTGTATTGCTGCTCCTAGACCACGTGCCAGACTTTGAGATCCACTATCTGACCATTAGCATATATTTGTGGTACTTAATTCGAACAGCTCGTCAATTTAGCTAGTGCTTTCCTCCTTGATGCCTCGCTCTGCACCCTGATCCTGTACTGGAATAAATGCACTTTCTCATCTTCATAAACGTTGATCGGAGACTGGCATATACATCTTTGTTCTTTCTCTGTCTCATCTCCTTGACTGGCTAGTTCCTGTCCATTCTGCATGTCTCCTCTTACATGTCCCTACTTCCTTGATCACGGTTGTTTAGATACCTTTCCAGGGGATCTAGCATTGTGTAGGACCTTAGACCTACCTCAGTATATGACATGCCAGTTCTTGTTGCCACTGTCGTTGGTTGCTGGCATGTTGATTTTGACGGACGTACGCAAAGGTGAACTGCTCCACAGGATATTCCAAGGCTGCGACCCTCCAGAAATCGATTCTGAAGCTTTGTGGGTGAGAGTGAACCACCAGTCTTTGGGGTATTCAGCACTACCCAAGCGTTCAGTACTTACACTTGTCCACCTCATGTGTGTCCCTTGCATTGATCTGTGAATGCTTGTGGGCAGAGAATGTGTCCAAGAGATATGTTACTAGTATTGAGTCTTGGCATGTGATAATGAGTTCCTTGTCTCCAAAAACATGACAAGAGAGAAAAGGGAATGAATATGACAGATTCTTTACAAAAGATGGTACGATGTGTCCAGAAATCCTTATTCATTTAAATAGATATTTTCACACATTAGCCAGTCAAGTTGAGCACAGCATAAGTTCAAAGAGAAGTGGGGCAAAATCAAGAGCTTCCCACTGGCTAAATGGTATCTAGAGTGATAGCAAATTCAGAACTGGAGAAACGTGGCTGGAGATTTGCTCTTCATAAGTTATGGCATAATAGTTGTGTTGGTGGCTTAGGTGTTACACTGTCAACCCAAAGGCACATGGTTCGCATCCACCAGCTGCCTTATGAGAGAAAGATGAACACCCCCCTCCTGTGCAATTCACTGCCTCTGAAAACCTGCCGGGGAGTCAACTATGAATCCGTTTTGACTTCACAGTGCATAAGACTAGTCAAGACAGAAGCAGACAGACACCTGTGGCCAGGCTAGCTGTGATCTCGTAATTCCAGTCCAACACTTCTATACAAAGTTAACATTACCAAAACCCTAGAGTGTTACTGACTTGAATGTTCTGCCCCATCCACTTACTCCCATGTAAGTAAGAGTCAAAGGGTAGAAAGAGACACTCACCAAGACACTCTTTAGCTGCTGTACCTCAGTGGCTTCCTCTCCTGCCTATTTTGACCCTACAAACTTCCCAAAGACTTAGGATATACTGGTTGAAGAGGTGGGAGGAAATAATTTACAGATTTTAATCTCAGAGCGGTTGGTGTCCACTTGTAGTCCAGTCTTATTTGGTTAAAGGAAAAATTGTGCTCAGGGATCCAGATGCTTTTTTCCTCCGTAGAGAATTTCCTTTTCTTTTCCCAACAGGAGATAAAGGCTAGAAGTGGTTGGTGAGTTTGGTGCTGAAAACATCAGCGATTAGCTTGCACCAGTGGCTACTGGATTTTTACCAACCTGAATGTTTATCAGCGCATTCCATGTTGACAAGCAGCTGATTTCTCTGTTTTCTCTCTCCATTTTTAGCTGTGAATAGAGGAGATGAATTACCAGGAAATTGGAAACCACACCAAGGTGACTGAATTCATTCTTGTAGGACTGTCTGAACATCCCACCTCCCAGAGTGTTCTCTTCTGGACACTGATGTTTCTCTACATGGTTACTTTAGCAGGAAACAGTGTGATCCTTTTCCTGGTAGGAGCTAATTCACAGCTCCACACCCCAATGTATTTCTTCCTTGGTAACTTATCTTTACTGGATCTCCTGTTTTCCACTAGTGCTGTCCCTCTGATCATGGTGAACGCACTGCAAAACTTCCCCACCATCTCCTACGGCTCCTGCTTTACCCAACTTGCCATTCGAGCCTTCTTGGCACTGGCTGAGTGTTTCCTTCTCGCCATTATGGCATATGACAGATTTGTGGCTATCTCAAACCCGCTCAGGTACAGCCTGATCATGTCTTCTCGAGCATGCATTTCGATGGCCCTCGCTGCCTGGCTGACAGCCTTCCTGCTCACTCTTATACCCATTCTGCTCTTGCCAATCAGCTTCTGTGGGCATAATGAAATCAATCACTTTTCTTGTGAAGTCCAAGCCATCTTTAAATTGCTCTGTTCTGACACCATTTTACTCGAGGTTATGATGATGGTATGTGCTGTCATTTCAATGCCAGTACCTTTACTTTTCATCCTTGTCTCTTACCTTTGTATCCTGAAGGCTGTCTTACGAATCCATCCAGTTGAAGCAAGGCTTAAAGCCTTTTCTACATGTGGCTCACACCTGGTAGTGGTCACCATCTACTTTGGGACCCTAATATATATTTATGTGAGACCCCAGAACAAAATATCTCAGGATGGGGATAAAATTGTCTCTATATTTTATGCAGCAGTGACCCCAATGCTTAATCCTCTCATCTACACGCTGAGAAACAAGGATGTGAAAACTGCCATAAGGAAAGTGACCATCAGGGTTAGTCCGGATCAGGACTCTTGCTGGATGATATAATAATGGCTGTGGCTGCTCTAGCAGCTCTGGATCTGTGAGCGAACACTTACAGAAAATGGAAAAGGACCATCAAGGCATAAAAAGACTGTAAGAAATCACGTACAGAATTGACAACACAAAAATGCAAAATTGCTGTGTCACACACATCTGGTATGAAACTAAGAAACAAATTGCACTCAGGGAGCAAGATTTGCAACATATATAACAAAAATAATAGTAGTTTATACTGATATAAAATTTCTTTAAAATCAGTAAGGCAAAGGATAAATATTCCAATGGGGAAATTACCAGAGAGGACTGTGCAACAAAGAATTACTATTACCCAAAGAGAGTCCACCAGCTGCTCTGCAGGAAGATAGGCATCTGAAAACCTGCTGGAGGGTCAGTTATGGCTTGTGTCCAACGTGGAATCTGGCCTTGGCTTTTAGCTTCTGGAAAATGATTTCTAGACCCTTACAATGCCCTGCTTGAAAAGTATATATTTGCGTATCAGGGGGCATTATGCCACACCAAATAGTCCAACAATGTGACTTCTGATGGGGACTTTGTACCGTCTGGTATCTGCTTAACTTCTAGGAAGACTAGAGATTAAGGTCAACCATATGAGCAATCAATCTAATCCGTGTGATTGAGTTACGAAGAAAAAGGTTGGATACCAAGCCTTGAGTGAACTCCCCTGCTTAGCAAAGCTCTGTGCCTGTTGTCACACATCATTTTCAGAAGGAGTTAACATTTTCCATAACTCCACTAGGAAAGGAAATCTGGGAGGTCTGTGTGTGGAGGATCTATCCCATGCATATCTCTTCTTGGACAATTTTACTCTATGTTGTTTCACTCTAATAAATGGTAACTGTGAAAATAACAAATTTGAATGAGTTCTGTGAAAATGTCCAGCAAACTGCTGAGCCTTAGGATGGTCTTGGGGACTCTCAGGTTTGCAGTTTATATCAGTTTTAGGGAAATCTTGTGAATTGTTGCCTAACTTTGTAGGTGTAAATATATAATTCAATATTCACACTTAACAAAAAACTACTTCTCACTAGTTAATCAACATAAATTTAAAACATTTATAATGTTTTTATGTTGGTGAGGGTGTAGCAAAACATCTTTGTTGGGAACACAAATTGATACAGGTCATTTGGAGGACATTTCTAGTAGCTATGGGGAAAAGTCAGTGATTTGTTTGAGAAGTTGGCCCTCAGCTGGAAACTGCATTGCACACCTCTCCCCGACACTGAAGCAGTGTGCCCTGTGTTTCCACCACTCAGGGGCTCAGCAAACATCTAGCCAAGAACAGAATGCCAATTTATGCTTTACACAGACTCTCAGAACTGTATACATGGGGAACTTACTCCAGCACCCTCTCCAGTTTGGGGAATATCACACAAAAGAAAGATCCTGCAGAAGATTACTGAAAAACAACTGGAACAGCACACCAACAGAGAACTCTCAGATGTGCAGGGTGGGTTTAGAAGAAGTCGTGGCACTAGGGACATTATAGCCAAAGTTAAATGAATCTTAGCTGAAAGCAGAGTGTAGCAGAGCAATGTCTAACTATGTTTCAATGACTGCAAAGTCATTCAACTGTGTGGATCATGACAAATTGAAGCTAATCTTGAGAAGAATGGGAAACCCAGAACGCTTGATTGTGCTCATGCAAAACCTATAGTTGGACCAGGAAACAGTTGTCTGAAGAGAGCAAGGAGTTATTGCATTGTTCAAAATCAGGAAAGGTGTATACCAGGGATGCATCCTATCTCCATATCTTTTCAATCTATATTCAGAACAGATCATTCAGCAACCAGGGCTTTATGAGGAAGAATGTGGCATCAAGATGGAGGAAGACTCATCAACAACCTGTGTTATGCAGATGACACAACCTTGCTTGCCAAAACAGAGGACTGTCTGAGGCATTTGATACAGAAGGTCAAGGACTGCAGCCTTAAATGTGGATTGAAGATCAACATCAAGAAAACAAAGATTCTCACCACTGGACCAATTGGCAATATCATGATAGACAGTAAAGACATTGAGATTGTTAACAGCTTCAGCTTGCTTGGCCCCACAATCAACACTCGTGACACCAGCAGCCAGGAAATCAAAAGACAGATTGTATTGGAAAAATCTGCTGTCAGGGACCCCTCCAGAGTACTGAAGAACAACAATGTCACTCTGGATACTAAGATGCACCTGATCTAGGCCATGGTCTATGCAATTATTTGCTATGTATCAGAGAACTGGACAATGACTAAGGTTGACAGAAGAAGAATCGATGTCTTTGAATTATGGTATTGGAGAAGAGTATTGAACATATCATTGAGACAAACAGATCTGTCCAAGAGAGGGTGAAACCAAGCTGCTCCTTGGAGGCAAGGATTTTGAAGCTCTGTCTCACATACTTTGGACATGTGACCAAGAGGGACCATTTCTTGGAGAAGTATATCATGCTCAGAATTGTGGAGGGACAGCACAGGAGAGGAAGATCCTGGGTGAGATGGATTGACGCAGTGACTAGAGTAGTGGAGGTAGGTGTGTCAGAGACAGTGAGACTGGCTCACGACAGGGCCGGCTTGAGTGCTATTGTACTTGAGTTGCCCGCGACTCAATGACACATAACAACAACATGGCAAATATTTTGTAATTTCCACATTTCTAATGGATCTCTTTTCTTGGGAATAGGAAGAAACATAGAGCTCTTCTAGTTAGTTGACCAGGTAGCTATTTTCCAAATCTTCTGGCACAGCCTGGTAAGCATGTCCAGGGCTGCTTCTGTTGGTTGAAACACATCAGTTAGTGTCCCACCAATTCCTGGAACCTTCTTTTCTGCCAATGCCTCCAGTGCAGCTTCAACTTCTTCTTTCATCACCATTGCCTCTTGATTATATGGTACTTTCTGAAATATTTCTGTGTCGGTCAATTCTTTTTGATACAGAAACTCAGTGTATTCCTTCATCTTCTTTTAATGCTTCCTGTGTCATTCAAGATTTGACCCATAGCATTTTTCAGTACTGCAACTCAAGGCTTGAATATGTATTTCAGTTCTTTCAGCTTGAGAAACATAGAGCAAGTTCTTCCCATTTTAATTCTCAAAGTCCAGCTCTCTACACAGTCTGTATCAAAACTTTGCTTTGTCTTCTCAAGGTGCCTTTAAAATGTTCTATTAGGATCTTTTACTTGGTGTATTTTTCCTTCCTTTTGGCTTTTTGATGCTTTAGTGCCATTTTCAGAGTCTCTTCTAACATTCATTTTTTATTGTTTCTTTCTCCTTTGTCTTTGTCATGATCTTTTGCTCTCTTCATGGATGATATCCTTGATGTCATCTCACAACTCACCTGGCTTACAATCATTGGTTTTCAGTGCCACAGACCAAGGGTAAAGTATTTTTATAATTATTAATAATGAGGCAGACAACCAGGAATGAGATAAAACAGAGCATAAAAGGCAGGGGGCCAGCAGTTCCAACTGAAGTGCCTTAAGCCACACCTCTCTTTGTATTTCTTGAGAATCAAGGGAAGCTAATCATAAAGAGAATTCAATGCAAATGAAGCCAAGCTCTTTCTATTGAAAACCTTCCACTTGACTCAAGAGGGAGGGGTCAGCAAATATAATGCAAGAATCGGTAAACCCTTAAGGATTGCCTTAGTACCTCAGGATGAACTCCAGCTTGTACTGTGTCTCCCCCACATCCTGAAACAGCATTCAGTTTATTACAAATATTTCATATTGGCTTCCCATACAACAGAATGCAGAAATTACAGAACAATATCATCAATATCAAATGCAAGCAGAATACTGCTGAAGATTATCAGAAAACAGCTAGAACAGAACATAGATAGGGAACTGCCAAAAGTTCAAGCAGGATTTAGAACAGATCATGGTACCAGGGATATCACTGATGATGTCAGATGGATCCTGGCTGAAAGTTAAAAATATCAGAAGAATGTCTATTAATGTTTTATTGACTGCAAAGACATTTGACTGTGTGGATCATAACAAGTTCTGGCTGACTTTGGGAAGAATGGGAATCCAAGAACACTTAATTGTGCTCATGTGAAAGCTATACCTAGACCAAGAGGCTGTGGTGTGAATAGAGCAAGGAAACACTGTTGTTGTTGTTGTTGTTGTTGTTGTTATGTCCGAAGATTAAATAATTGAAGATTTCTACTTTGGCAGTCTGAAATTGATTAAATATGCCATAAGATACATTAATAACTGGTGATTGGAATGCAATAGTTGGAAACAAAGAAGAAGAAGATGGAAGGAGTGAATATACTGCAGCAGAAAGATGGAGAATCTCCTCCTGGCAATTCACAGCCTCAGAAACCCAAAGGAGAGTCACCTAGGAGTTGAAACTGATGCTATGGAAATTAGTGTTACGATTTTGAGTACCAAAAAGACTTGGCAGTTTCTCCATTTCAAAAGGTAACATATGATTAAAAGCCACAGATACTGAAGGAAGAGATTCAAGCTGCACTGAGGACATTAACAAAAAACAAGACTTCAGAAATTGAAGGAATACCAGTTGAGGCATTTCAACAAACAGCTGTTCTTCTTGTTGTTGTTAGGTGCCATTGAGTGCAATTCACAGCGACCCTATGAACAACAGATCTGAACCCTATCCTATTCTGTGCCATCCTCACACTTCCTGACACATTAGAGCCCACTGAGGCTGTCACTGTGTCAATCCATGTGGTTGAGGGTCTTCCTCTCCTTCCCCAACCCTCTGCCTTTCTGAGCACCATGTCCCTCTAGAAGGAATAGCTCCTGCTGGCACCACACCCAAGGTAACTGAGGCAAAGCTTTATTATCTTTTCTTCCAAAGAGCACTCTGGCTGAACCCTCTCCAAGAAGTATTTGCTTGTCCTTTTGGCCATCCATGGCATGTTCAGTGCTCTTCTCCAACACCACAGCTCAAAGGCATCAACTCTTCTTCTGTCATCCTTAATTATTGTCCACCTCTCAGATGTATAGCAAGTGACTGAAAAGACCATGTCTTGAATCAGATGCACCTTAGTCCTCAAACTGACATTATTAACTCCTCAGTAATTTGGAGAGGTCCTTAACTGCAGACTTTTTCAGTACAATGTCTCCTGATTTCCTGACTGTTGGTGCCATGGGTGTTGATTGTGGATCAAAGAAAGATGACGTTGTTGACAGTTTCAATCTTTTCTCTATTGGTCCAGTGACAAGAATCTTTGTTTTCTTGACATTGAGATGTAATCCACATTGAGGTCTGAATTCTTTGATCTTCTACAACAAGTGCTTCAAGTCCTCCTCACTTTCAGTAAGCAAGGTTGTGTCATCTGCATAACACAAGTTTTTGATGAGTCTCCCTCCTATACTGATGTTACATTTCTCTTCATAGAGTCCAGCTTCTCAAATAATTTGCTCTGCATACAGATTGAATAGGGATGGAAAGAAAATACAATCTTGACTCACTCCCTTCTTAATTTTAAACCATGTAGTGTTTCCACCAAAAATAATTGGTAGACACAGAATTCCATGAAACAACATATGAGCAAGTGCCTGTGGTGATGAAGGAAGAAGTTCAAGTTGCTCTGAAAGAAGTGGCAAATACAAGACCCCAAGAATTGATGGCATACCAACTGACATATTTCAACAAACAGACTTTGCCCTGGATGTGCTCACCAAGTTGTGCCAAGAAATCTGGAGGAAAACCGTCTGGCCAACTGACTGGAAGAGATCTATATTTGCTCCCATGGCAATTATCGAACAGTGTCATTGATATCACATGCAAGCAAGATTCTGCTGATGATTATCCAAAAATGACCAGAACAGCGCATCAACAGAGAACTGCCAGAAGTGCAGGTTGGGTTTAGATAGAGGCCATGGTGCTAGGGATAGTATAGCTAATGTTAAATGGATCTTGGCTGAAATCAGGGAGTACCAGAAGAATGTCTATCTGTGTTTCATTGACTATGCAAAGGCATTTGACTCTGTGGATCATAACAAACTGTGGCTGACTCTGAGAAGAATGGGAATCCCAGAACACTTGATTGTGCTTATGAGAAACCTATACTTGGACCAGGAGGCAGTCATAAGAACAGAGCAAGGAAACACTGCATGGTTCAAAACTGGGAAGGGTGTGCGCCAAGGATGAGTCCTATCTTCATATCTTTTCAATCTATATGTGGAACAGATTATCCGGGAGTCTGAGCTCTATGAGGAGAAGTGTGGCATCAGGATTGGAGGAGGACTCATTAACAATCTGCGTTATGCAGATGGCACAACCCTGCTTGCTGAAACTGAGGAGGACCTGAAGCGCTTGCTGCAGAAGGTCAAGGACTGCAGCCTTCAATTAAGATTGAAGCTCAACATAAAAAAAAAACAAAGATTCTCACTACTGGGCCAACTGATAGCATCATGATATATGATGAAGAGATTGAGATTGCTAACAGCTTTAGTTTTCTTGGCTCCACAATCAACACTTCTGGTACCAGCAGCTAGGAAATGAAAAGATAAATTGCATTGGGAAAGTCTGCTGTCAGAGACCTCTCCAAAATACTGAAGAGCAACAATGTCAGTCTGGAGACTAAGATGCGCCTGATACAGGCTATAGTCTTTGCAATTACTTGCTATGCATCAGAGAGCTGGACAATGACTAGGGATCAGAGAAAGAGAGCTGATGCCTTTGAGCTGTGGTGCTGGAGAAGAGTATTGAATATACCATGGACTGCTAGGAGAACAAACAAGTTCATCCTGGAGAGGGTGAAACTAGGCTTCTCCTTGGAGGCAAGGATTCTGAAGGTTCATCTGACATGTTGTAAGGAGTGACCAGTCCTTGGAGAGGGACATCATGCTTGGGAGGATGGAGGAACAGCGCAGGAGAGGAAGGCCCTTTATGAGGTGGATTGATTCAGTCACTGGGGTAATGGAGATAGGTGTCTCTGGGACAGTAAGATTGGCCAGGGATAGAGCAGGGTTTAGGGCTGTTGTACATAGGGTCACTATGAGTTGCAGGTGACTCGACAGCACATAACAGCAATAGTACATTCAAAGTGAGGATGAAGAAATTTTTAAAAATTCCACAAGAATGAAAATGATTGTGAGTCTATCTCACCTGAATTTAAAAGTCATATTAAGTTTGAAGCATTGACACCAATGATTGAAGACCTGTTGAATAGTGGGATGACATCAAGGATATCATCCATGAAGAGAACAAAGGGTCACTACAACAAGTAGAAAGAAAAGACCAAAATAGATGTCAGAAGAGACCATGAAAATTGTACCAGAGCATTGAAGATCCAAATCAAAGCAAAGTGATGTTGATTGAAATAAAAGAGCTGGACAGAATATTTCAAAGTGCAGCTTGAGAAGACAAAGCAAAATATTATAATAGGATGTATTAGAATATATAATATAATTATTATCACAGGCAAGCAAAATACTGCTGAAGATAATTTTTAAATGGCTCTAACAGTACATAGATAGAGAACTGCCAGACATTCAAGCATGATTTAGAAGAGGCCATGGCACCAAGGATATCATTACTGATGTCAGATGAATCCTGGCTGAAAGCAAAAATACTAGAAGAATGCCTATTTGTGCTTTATTGAAGATGTGCAGGCATTTGACTGTGTGGATCATAATAAGTTATGGCTAACATTGAGGAGAATGGGAATCCCAGAGCACTTAATTGAGCTCATGCAAAACCCAAACCTAGACCAAGAGGCTGCTCTGTAAACAGAGCAAGGGAACATTTCATGGTTTAAAATTAAGAATGGTGTGCATTATGGTAGCCTTTCTCCATACTTATTCAATCAACATGCTGAACAGATCATTAGAAGCACTTAACTCTGTGAAGGAGAATGTGGCATCAGAATTGGAGGAAGACTCATCAATAACCTACATTACACAGATGACACAATCTTGCTTCCTGAAAGTAAGGAGGACTTGAGGTGCTTGCTGCAGAAGATCAAAGAATGCAGCTTTCACTAAGGATCACCTGTCAGCATCAAGAAAACAAAAATTCTCAACACTAGACTAATAGGCATCAGCATGATAGATGGACAAAAGACTGAAATGGTCAACAACTTCATCTTATTGGGATTCACCATCAACATCCTTGCTACCAGGAGCCAGAAAATCAGGCACTGGGAAAGTCTGCAGCCAGGAAGTTCTCCAAAATACTGAGGAGCAATGTTAGTTTGAGGACTTAGGTGCATCTGATTGAGGCCATGGTCTTTCTGATCACTTGCTCTGCATCTGAGAGCTGGACAATGAATAAGGATGACAGAAGAAATGATGCCTTGACCTGTGGTGTTGGAAAAAAGCACCAATAACCCAGGGACTACCAAGAGAACAAACAGGTATGTCCTAAAAAAAGAGCAGCCGGAGTGCTCCTCGGAGGCAAAGACAATAGAGCTTCATCTTACATACTTTGTGCAAGTTGTCCAGAGTGGCTATTCCTTGGAGAGGGACATCATGCTTGGGAAGGTGGAGGGTCGGTGGAAGAGAGGAAGACCCTCAGCCAGATGGATTGACTCAGTGACTGCCACAATGTGTATTGAGTACGTCAGAAATGATGAGCACAGGGCCACAATCTGCTGTCCATCTGGTTGCTTTAAGTTGTAGTTGGCTTGAGGGCGCCCAACAACAAGAAAAACAAACTACAACATTGGGTACGAGGTCTTGAATTTACTTTGACGCCTGAAAGAGACACAAATCTTGGACGGCCCCGGCAGAGTGGACGCCTTCGAGGATCAGCGGAGTAGTGAAGTTCTGGCGGTTGTTTGGCCCCAGCGAGGACCCTGGCAGGCTGCCCACCCTTCCTGTGCCCGTTTCCCCACATAGATTAGTGTGTACTCCAATCCTAGCGTCGGTGTCGGTGTGAGGGTTAGCTAGTATTTGTGCACCGTGCACAGACGAGTGCTAGATGCTAAGCAGACGTGTATCATTTGCCACTGAGAATCTTGCCCCAAAGTTTCCCAGTCCCTGCGCCCACCAGCAGCGAGCGAAAGCACAGGCTTGCACAGAGCCTTGGCGTGGTTTCTGTGCTCTCAGTTCTACCGGTGGACCTTGAGATGGTTTCTTTGTGATGTTGCTTTGCATCTCCAGATGAGTGACGACGACTGTTGGAATTTCCTCTCCTCAGAGTTAACGGAGGGTTGACACACTGTGGCTAGTGGCCCCAAGCCAGTCCCCAGGAGACATCCATGCCTTAGGGTACCTTTCCAGCCATGGTGGCTGGAGTGGGGGCGGGGTAAGAGTTTGGGTGGGGACCGAATGGCCTGCAAAGGGGAAGTTATTTACGGGCAGGATGGCCAACCCAAGAAACTGTTGGCATCCTCTGCCCCTTGCCTAGGCTTGTGTGGGCAGCGGGCCCGGCATCTGCTTTTCAGCTCCACGTGGTTCACTTTCATCAGCGCTTTGGACCCTGCGCCCTAGGCGAGGAGGGCTGAGCCTCGTGCTTTGCAGAGCTGGGGCGTGGAGACTCAGGGGGAACGGCGCGGGCGGGGCAGGGAGCAGGACCCTGGGCTCCGGTTGATGGCACCTGACCTCTGGGTCTGGTACTTGACAGGCCCGGTCGCAGCCCCTGGGCCCCTGCTCTGCCCTGGCCAATCAGCATTCGCTGGCCCTGTGAGCCCCCACCCCCACCGCCTACCCCGGGCAAGGAGAGCGGGGTGCTTTGTGGCGTGGGGCTGGATTGCAAATAAAACCTTTCTTGGAGCCTGTGGTCTGTCGCCTGTCCTTGAGGGAAGCTTGGCTGGCCTCTGGACAGAAGGAGCCTGAGGGCCACAGGGGCCCGGCTCAGGCTGTGTGGGTGTGAGGACCTTGTGGCCCTGTGACTGCTGGCTCTCTTGATGATTAGCTGGGCAAAAGTTTACAAAGAAAGTGATTTCCTATGCAGCCATTCCCATGGATTTTGTTTTAAAACATGAATTGCAATGCCCACTCTTCTCACTTCTCCCTCCTTCACACTCATTTCCATGAATCAGCAGGATTGGGCGGACTCTGCTCTTTTGATGTGATGCACTTGGTGATTCTAAGGAGTGATGGTCTCCTTGGTGCTACTGATCACATTATAGGCCTGCCTATTGTTTGGGATAAAAAAGGATGAAAGTCATGCACTCAAGTGTCGAGGACTTTCGTTCATAGGGTCGCTATGAGTCGCCTATGACTTGACGGCACTTAACAACACCGAGAGAGACCAGTTGGCCCACTGGATTGAAAGCAATGCTACCAAGCCAAAGGTGAGTGACTCTAACATGCGGCCCTAGGGCCTGCTTTTCATTGTTTTGGAACAGTCTTCTAGGTCGTATAGCCCTGGCGTGTCCACTTGCCGTGCAGAGGTAACTTGTGGTTTCTGTGAAGCTGAACACTGTGACACTGATGTGTCAAATGCGATAAGGATTACCCATGGTGGACAGTGTTTAGTGGCACTTCCTAGTTGAAACAAGCTTGGAAGCAGGAGTGGCATCCACTTCTGTAAATAGCTTGCCTCTGGAAAACCTATGAACCTGGAGAAAGGATTAAAGTCACACACGCGAGTGTCGAGGACTTTCGTTCATAGTAGGGTCACTATGAGTCGCCTATGACTTAACAGCACTTAACAACATTTTTTGGGCAGGGAGTTTTCGTGGCCTGTTGTTGTGTACCACTGAGTCGGAATGGACCCATAGCTGACCCTCCAGTGTGTTTTCAGAGTCAGTTAATCACATGAGAGAAGATGGTCCATATTTCTTCCATTAAACAACTAGTGGATTTGAACAGCATACCTTAGAGTTGCCAGCACAACTCCTTACCAGAGAGGGAGCATACTTTGGGCATGTTGCTAGGAGATGTTATCCCTTGGAGAAGGACAAGCTTAGAAAGGTGGAGGGTCAGTGAAGGAGCGGAAAACCTTCAGTGAGATGGACTGACACAGTGACTGCAGAAATAGGCTCAGGTATGTCAGAGACTGTGAGAATGGCCTAGTGTAAGAGAGAGTTGAGATATGTTGTTTATAGGGTCACTGTAAGTTTTGTATTTGACTTGATTGCACCTAACAACACCAGATCAGTAGGCAACATCTTAATAGATTGAATTTAAATATTTCATCTTACTTAGATCCACAAGCAACACCCATTATAGTAGCAGTCAAGAAATCAAAAGGCATGTTGCACTAGGGAAACCTGCTGTCAAGGACCTCTCCAAAGTTCAAAAGAGCAAGGATGTCAGTTTAAAGACTGAGGTGCACCTGACCAAACCATCATATTATCAATTGCTTTATGCATCTGAAAGCTGGACAGTGAATAAAGAAGGTGAAGAGTCTCTGCCATTGAAGAGTATGGATTATAAATGCAGACTGCCAACAGAACTAACAAGTCTGTCCTGAAGAAAGTATAGCTAGAGTGCTGCTTAGAGGCAAGGATGGTGAAACTTGGTCTCACTTTGGACATGTTGTCAGGAGGGACCAGTCCTTGGAAAGAGGCGTGATGCTGGCTAGAAAAGGTCGAGGATCAGAGAAAGAGAAGACTTTCAATGAGATGAGTTGACACAATGACTATCACAGTGACCTTGAGCATGACAGAGATTAGGAGGATGGTGCAGGACAGGGTTGCTGTAAGTCCTAGTCGACTCAATGGTACCTAACAACAACAACAACAGGCTTCTTGCACGCAAATTTATGCAGAGGGCATTGTCCTGGGTACGGCTGAGAGGGCATTCAGTGAGGACACTGGCCCAGCTTAGAATCACTTCTCATTACGTGTAGCAAGGGGCAGAACTCACCCACTGTGTGCAGGTACCATCTGCCACTCCAGGTCCTCTCTCCCTTCCTGTCTTCACTCCAAGGTTGTTTTTCCTACACTGGCTCCTTCTTGCCATCCTCACTCTTCTATCCTGTGCCATCCTCAGAGCCCATTGCAGCAGTCACCGTGTCAGTCCACCTGGTCAAGGGTCTTCCTCTCCTTCGCCAGCCCTCCACCCTTCCCAGCATCATGTCCTTCTCCAAGGAATAGCCCCTCCTAACAACATGTCCAAAGGATGTGAGGGGAAGCCTCATCATTCTTGCCTCCAAAGAGCACTCCACAGGTTCGATCCCCAGCATCTCCACCAAAAAAAAAAAAATTAAATAAAAAAATAAAAAACAAAGAGCACTCCAGCTGCACCGTCTCCAATACATGTTTGTTCTTTTGGCTGTTCATGGGTTGTTCAGTGCTCTTCTCCAACACCACAGCTTAAAGGTGTCAATTCTTCTTCAGTCATCCTTATTCATTGTCCAGCTCTCAGATTCATAGCAAGTAGTCAGAAAGATTATCACCTGAATCAGACACACCTGAGTCCTTAAACTGACATCATTACTCCTCAATAATTTAAAGATAGGGAGACTCAGTATAATGAAAATGACAATCCTACCAAAACCAATCTACCTGTTCAGTACAAACCCAATGTTGTTGTTATTGTTGATTGCCGTTGAGTTGAGCACAACTCATAGCAACTCCATGAACAAAAGACCTAATACCTTTCTATAGGTTTCCCCAAGTTCATAGAGTTTTCATAGGCATGCGGTTTAGGAAGTGGATGTCACTCCTGCTTTCAAACCTGTCTTACAACTGGGAGCTCCACCAAACACTATCCACACTGGTAAACCTTTATGATATTTGAAACCCCAATGGTACAAGGTTCAACATTACAGCAAACCCAGATTACCTCAGTACAGCAAATTGACAAGGAGTGATGTACAAAGTAGAAGATGTTCCTCCAAAATATAACAACACCAATATCACTTAGCAGTGGTTAAGTGTGGTCAAGTCAAATACATAGCGACCCTATGAACAAAAGACCTGAACTCTGTTCTATAATTAGCGTCATTTCTTTATGTCTGTGTGTTTGGCTTGGGTTATTGGTAACACAATCAATATTGAAAGCTACATTCATTGATGATGATTGGTTTGTGTGAATGGGTCTTCCCTCCACAAGCAACTTCAGTAGCCTTAGTTGACAAGGACCTAGGGTAGAGCATAGTCAAAGGCATTTGCTGCTTATGTCTTTTAAATTCCATAGTGATGGGGGAAGGCTTCTGTGCTGTGACTCTACTCTAGAAGTCCAGTTTCTTCAGTCTTGATGAGGATCACGTAAGGAAAGTCTTGCACAATATAGTTACATACAAATGGATAAAATTGGAAAATGATAAATACATTTTTCAAAGAGATAAAAAAGGCAATAGGGAAGTTTGAAGGAAAGAGACCCTGAATAATCAAAACACTTCTGAAAAACAAAAATGAAGTGGGAGGTATAACATTCCCTGACCATAAAACCTACTACGCAGCTGTAATAACCAAAACAGTGTGAGACTGGTACAATGACAGGCACATAAACAGTGGAACAAAATTGAGAACCCAGAAATTAACCCATTTATCTACGGTCAACTGGTGTTTAACAAGGAAACAAAACCTATCAAATGGGGAAATGACAACCTCTTCAACAAATGGTGCTGGCAAAACTGGACTTCTACCTGCAGAAAGCTGAAGCAGGATCCACATCTCACACCATACATAAAAATCAACTCAACGTGGATCAGACACCTAGACAAACAGATGGCAATATCCATAAGCACTTTATTACGCAGATCTGGGAGACAGCGAGTCACCTCCAAGACTGTCTCCCTGTCTGGGAGTGGTCATTGGGTTTTATAGTAGGGTGAAACACTAGCTCATTTAACAGTGCACTTTTGTTAATAAAAAAAGTAATTTCTATATCTGAAAAGGACAGCTCACATTAAAATATCAGTAATTCTCACCACTGGACCAATTGGCAGCATCAGGATGGATGGTGAAGAGATTGAGATTGTTCACAGTTTTAGTTTGCTTGGCTCCACAGTCAACACTCTTGGCCCCAGCAGCCAGGAAATTAAAAGACATACTGTGATGTGAAAGTCTGCTGTTAGGAACCTCTCCAAAGTACTGAAGAACAATGGTGTTACTCTGGGGACTAAGATGTGCCTGATACAGGCCATGGTCTTTGCAATCACTTGTTATGCATCAGAGAGTTGGACAATGACTAGGGAGGATAGAAGGAGAATTGATGCTTTTGAGCTGTGATGCTGGAGAAGAGTATTGAGTGTACCATGGACTGATAAGAAAACAAACAGATTCATCCTGGAGAGGGTTAAACTTACTGGGCAGCTCCTTGGAGGCAAGGATTCTGGGGCTTCATCTGACATATTTTGGACATGTTGTAAGGAGGGACCGGTCCTTGGAGAGGGACGTCATACTTGGAAGGGTGGAGGGACAGTGCAGGAGAGGAAGGCCTTCTAAGAGGTGGACTGATTCAGTGACTTGGGTAATTAGGGTGGGTGTGTCAGAGACAGTGCAATTGGCAACGGACAGAGCAGGGTTTAGGGCTGTTGTAGTACATAGGGTCACTATGAGTCCCAGGCGACTTGACACATAAAAATATTAACAACAATTCAGGAAGGGCAGTTCTCTTCCTAGTAAACAGGCAGATTAAGAGACTTTTTTTTTTTTGCTTAGGACTGGAGAACCAGCCTAACTAGGATCTAGGAGAGATGCATTTCCTCTTCTGGTAAACAGACAGATCAAACTACTACTCTACATGACTAAAGACAGGATCAGAGAATTCTGAGGCTAAGTAACTAGTTTTGCAGGCTGAAGAAATAATGTCAGTTTTATAATTTATATACCTAAACCTGTAATTGGACCAAGAGGCAGTAGTCAGGACAGAGCAGGGTAACACTGCATGGTTCAAAATTGGGAAGGGTGTACACCAGGGATGCATCCTGTCTCCATACCTTTTCAACATGTA
>NW_006400019.1:2288692-2296954 GCF_000299155.1 Elephantulus edwardii | reverse complement strand
GCGGTTGGCGCAGGATAGAGCAGGGTTTAGGGCTGTTGTGCATAGGGTCGCTATGAGTCGAAAACAACTCGACGGCACATAACATCAACAACATAGTTCTATAACTGATATATGGCACTGAACAACACAGAGGGACCAGGTGGCCTAGTGGACCGAAAGCGATGCTACCAAGCCAAAGGTGGGTGACTAATATGCGTCCCTAAGGCCTGTTTTTCATTGTTTTTGTTCAAACAGTCTTCTAGGTCATATAGCCCTGGTGTGTCTACTTCCCATACAGAGGTAACTTGTGGTGCTATGAAGCTGAACACTGTGACACTGATGTGTCAAATGCAATAACAGTTACCCATGGTGGATAGTGTTTGGTGGCGTTCCCCAGTTGAAACAAGCTTGGAAGCAGGAGTGACATCCACTTCCGTAAACAGTTTGCCTCTGGAAACCCCATGAACCTGGAGAAAACATGAAAGTCATGCACGCGAGTGTCGAGGATTTTCAGTCATAGGGTCACCTACAATTCGACGGCACTTAACAACAACAACAACAACAACAACAAAAACAACATACCTAGAGATCTATAACTGATATATAGAATGAATTCTGACCTTAGTAATACCGCCCTATCACCACTAATTATGTAAAAATCCATACTATCCCATTAAAAGAAAAACATTCAAAATGCTTTCCATGACTTAAAACACATGACTTCAACAAAAATTCAAGGCAGAGGGGAGCTCTGGTGGCCTAGTGGCAAGAAGCTGCAACTACAATCCCAGAGGTGCACGGTTCGAATCCACCAGATGCTCTGCCGGGGAAGGAGGGACAATCTCCTCCTGTACCAGTCAGATGTGATTTGACGGTACACGCACACAAAAATAATAAAATAAAAAAAAATTCAAGGCAGAAAGTAACTCCTTTATGAAAGGTTTAAAACCTGGAGCCACTCTATGTCCCAGCCTGCCAATGGCTCTGGGTGTGTGTTGAAGTGTGTCCTCAGTTCTGCCTTTGCCTTCCCTTCCTAGTCAGAGGTGACTCCTATATGAGATCATAGCCTTCTAAAATGCCAAAAATATGTCAAAGCTTTTCAAAGTGCTGCGTAGCATCTTATTTCCCCATTTCTCTCTTTACACTTTTTTGTTGATTTGTTTGTTTGTACCTTCTGTGTCTTCGCTGCCTCAGGTGGTCATTATGCAAAACAATTGGCTCTGATTGCTTTTGACAAAAGTCTTTAGAGAAAATCCTTTAACTGAATAAGTCAAGGCAAATACAGACAATCTGGTGCATAGAGTCTTGAAGGGAACTACCAGATGGAGCAAATAATCATGATTTTCTCAGAATGAAACTTTGAAGAAGCTCTACGGCTTTCAATCCCTTCCACTGGATCTCTGGCCTCTGATTTTCAACATGATAACACCCTGCTCGCTGAAACTGAGGAGGACCTGAAGCACTTGCTGCAGAGGGTCAAGGACTGCAGCCTACAATATGGATTGAGGCTCAATGTCAAGAAGACAAAGATTCTCACTGATAGGGTGGTATTAATAACTTCAGAATTCTTGATAGGGTGGTATTAATAAGTTCAGAATTCTCTATACAGGTATCAATTATAGGGTGGTATTAGTAAGTTCAGAATTCTTTCAGAATTCTCTATACAGGTATCAATTATAGGGTGGTATTAGTAAGTTCAGAATTCTTTATATAGGTATCAGTTATAAAACTATAGTTCTTTTTCTTCAGCCTGCAAACCTAGTTGCTTAGCCTCCAAATTCTGTTTCCCGTCTTTATTCATGTAGAGTAGTTTGATCTGTCTGTTTACCAGAAGAGGATCCTAGTTAGACTGGTCCTCCAGTCCTAAGCAAATTGTATCTTAATCTGCCTGTTTACCATGAAGAGTACAGGGGCCTTCCTGAATTACTGATACATAGATGGCAACTGTCCTTTTCAGATGTAGAAATTACCCTTTTTTAGTAACAAAAGTGCATTGTTAAATGAGCTGGAGTTTCTCCCTAGTATCTAAGGCCGTGGTATTCTCGAGGGCACATAACAACAACAACAACATATAAGGCCATGACCACTCCCAGACAGGGAGGCAGTCTTAGAGGTGATCTCCCAGATCTGCATAATAAAATGCATTTATGGATATTGGAATCCGTTTGTCTTATTGGCGACTGACTACGGAAAGAACCCCATGCGTTCAGTAATGTCACCACTGGACCAATTGGCAGCATCAGGATGGATGGTGAGGAGATTGAGATTGTTCACAGCTTTAGTTTGTTCGGCTCCACGGTCAACACTCTTGGCACCAGCAGCCCGGAAATTAAAAGACGTATTGCGATGGGAAAGTCTGCTGTTAGGGACCTCTCCAAAGTACTGAAGAGCAATGGTGTCTCTCTGGACACTAAGGTGTGTCTGATACAGTCTATGGTCTTTGCAATCACTTGTTATGTATCAGAGGATAGGGAAGATAGAAGGAGAATTGATGCCTTTGAGCTGTGGTGCTGGAGAAGAGAGTATTGAGGGTACCATGGACTGCTAGGAAAACAAACAGGTTCATTCTGGAAAGGGTTAAACCGGGTGGCTCCTTGGAGGCAAGGATTCTGAGGCTCCGTCTAACATACTTTGGACACGTTGTGAGGAGGGACAGGTCCTTGGAGAAGGACATCATGCTTGGGAGGGTGGAGGGACAGCCCAGGAGGGGAAGGCCCTCTATGAGGTGGATTGATTCAGTGACTGGGGTAATCGGGATGGGAGTGTCAGAGACAGTGCGATTGGCACAGGACAGAGCGGAGTTTAGGGCTGTAGTACACAGGGTCACTATAGTGACTCGACGGCACATAACAACAAACAACAGGCTGTTGTCAAGGGTATTGCAGAGCTTGAAGAGAAAGCTAAGAATCTGTCATTGCCATTAATTGGGAACTGCCTGAGAGCTGACCGTCCAGTGAGTTTCTGGGGTTGTAAACTGCACAAGACACCAGGCAGGTGTGGCCTTTGGTGTTGCAGCACCCCCCACGGACTGCACTACTAGAACCCGATAGAGAGATGAGAGTAATGCGGGTTTTCATGCCACTGTTCTTACTGAGATTCAGTGTGTGTGTGTGTGTGTGTGTGTGTGTGTGTGTGTGTGTGTGTGTGTGTTTCTATGTCTTCTCACATGAACTCGTACTTGGTTTTCTTGTTCTATTTCAGTTATACCCACTGAGCCAATGAGTGTGAGAGAAAGAGGTGTTTTCTCTCCTTGTTGGATGATGAAATGTGGTTTTGCCCCAAGGGACTTCTCAATGCTCTTCTAGGCCAGTGCTTGTAATAGGAAACATCTTTTCTGAATACAGTTCACTTTTAAGTGCTGCTTGCCCTGTGGAGTGAAAGCAGCACACAGGAACACATGCAAACAGTTTTCCTTCCCAAGGGCCAATTATAATGCTTGTCTCTGTCAAGAGCTCCTGGGAATTGCCTTCCCAAGGCCTTAACAGTCTCAGAGGATCCCTGTTTTTATCTTTTCACCAGGACTCTAAACATCTTCTCATCGCTCTCATCATCTCTCATCTTCTCATCACCTCTCTCGCCAGATCCTCTCTGTTTCCATGGCCCTGTCCTCTAAGAGGAGTAAAACTCCTAAGAAATCCCCTTAGCTCCACATCCAGAAAGTCCTGGTGAGTGGTGGATGAGGAGCGATGGTACTTGAGTGGTATTGAGAGAAATATAACCAGGTGGCACTGCTGGATGCATCCTTGGCTACAAGGATTTGAAATTTAGTAACTTATCTCAGTCTCATAAGGACAAATACTGCATAAAAGCCTTATTGTAAAAATAGAATGATAACTGGTAAAACCTGTGTGGTGATACAAGGAGGGAAGAGGTGGAAACAGAGGGGTGAGGATGGGTAGGGGAAACATCACAGAGCTGCACAGAAAATGGAATGTAAGTGAACCAATATAAAATTTAAAAATGACAGGAAATAGAAAAAACAAAATGGGAGAGATTCGATGGGGACCTGAAAAGACAAGGCAATCATGGACATAGTCCAGTGGTGATTAATTTTATAAAACGTGATGAATGGGAATGAGTGCGTGGAATAAAGTGTGAATGAAGAGCACTGTGAAGCATAAGGTACAAGAACTTTGCAAGCACACCAATAGAAAAGAATTTTTTTTTTAAAAAAAGAAAGGAATTTAGTAACGTGTCTTCCCCAGAATCATGGGACTTTCTATTCCGTTTCCCCACTAGACTGATGACAGAATCCACATCTGTATTTCCCTTGGTCTACAGATCTATGCTCTGGATGTTGTCTCTTGTGTGACAATTTGAGGATCCTGGTCCCATAGAAGGCTGTGAGAGTCCGCTGGACGCTAGGTGTGGTGTAGGGGTGTGGGGAACTGGGGCCGAGCAAGCATGAGGAAGGGGAGGACATGAGGCACAGGGAAGTCATGGGAGCTTAACTTGCATCAGGAACACCAGCTAGCACAGACCTCCCTCTCTCAAGCAGTAAGGTGGAACTGACCCAGATGAAGCAAGTGCCTGTGTCTGTCGGAGCTGCTGAGCAAGTCCTGGTCTCTCTGGGGCATGTCTAGGGCCCAGTTGGTCTTAAGCTCCTTGAGCAGCCAACTGACTTGTCCATTTGAAATGATGAGGAGACACTGGCTAGCAGGTGTGTCAAGGTCATGCCTCTCAGTCCCCATAACAGCAGCAAGACCCTGGTAGGAGCACTCTGCCAAGGACAGGATGTATGAAAAGGGTGTGAAAAGGCTTGGACATGACTGCACAGGGTGTCTGAGGGAGGTGGCACTCACTGTCATCTGTCACTGTCACTAGGACTTATGGAATAGTTCTCAGCTTGTTGGATCTCAAATCCAGCAATTTCACTGCAACCAGATAGAGCTGATCAGATTCTCAGCAAGTGACTCCTGCAACCAAGCTCATACATACTGTGGTATAGATGTGGAAGTTTATTCAAAGTGGCTTTCCTAAGCCATTGCCTCTTACTTTTGCCACATAGTGAGGTGGGAATATGAAAGTAGGGTGTGCAGACTACTTATGTGGGGGTTCATCAGTCTTGTCATCTCATCATGTTTAAATTGATCACGTTCAATGGCAGAGACGGGGAATCTCACTACCGGGAAGAAAGAGGTTGAGACACCACCAAAGGTTTAGTGGAGAACCAGAGAATGCTATGAGATAGAGCTGACCTGGGACCCACAGAGCCAGAGAGCCATGAGCCTTTGCTCAAGCATGACAGAGGACAGGGGAGGATCATATCATAGCTGGCAGCACCAAGAGCTTTGTAACACTGGCCCCAAGTCATGAGACTGAAGGTCTAAGTGCCTGCGAGTAAACCTGAGAAATCGTCTTGACTAAAGAATTTTATGCTGTTTCCAACCTGAATTGTAACCTATGCAAACCTATAATAGTGAGTGTGGTTCTGTGAGTTCCATGTAGTCATTACAATGGACTATCAGAGCCAGCAACAGAGCTGTAAGAGCCCTGGGAGGGACAATTGTTAGAGCTTATAGAAGTAGGTGCATGGGGCATGTCTGACCTTGTGGGAATCAGTAGATACCAGCCACCTCCACTTTTTACAGACATCTATGTGCCAAGTCAAGTGATGTTAGAGTCATTTGCAAGAGAAGATATGTGGTTGAATGGACTTGGTGTTGAGTGAAATTCATCTGGTGGATATAAGAGTGGACACTGGACAAGGAGAGGTTAAGTTCTGCAAGAATGGATCATGGAGCCCAAGCAGGAGAAGGCAGGAACTGAGTCAGAAGGGGCAGATGGGCGAACTGGGTGCCAGGACTCACATCACTTCTGGGGAACCTTGTTGGTAGGAACTCAAATGAGTTCTCTCCTAGGATCTGCTGTCATGAGACAGTCCCAGGTTCAAGTTCCTAGAAGAGAAACTGACTGGCTTCAGTTGGGTTCCCTTTCAGCAAGGTGCAGGGAGAGACATGAGGACAGGGCAAACCCGAGAAGCAAGGGGTTCAGTGGCTTAGCGTGCAGCTGTGTGCTCATTCGTGGACATTTGCTTTGTTCCCTGTATTTCTAATAAGACCTTTACAGGGGTTCCGATGGCCCAGTGGTAAGGAGCTGTGCTGCTAACTCAAAGGCACGTAGTACGAGTCCACCAGCTGCTCTGCAGGGTAGAGATGGAGTCTCCTTCTTTGCAGTCTGCAACCTCTGAAAACCCACTGGAAGCTGAGCTATGGGTTCTGACTTGATGTAATCTAACAACAACTACAATCAATAGTTTTGTGGTAGTTAAACACATGCATGTACTTACATACCACTCTACTGTTACTGGAATATTTTCAGGTTATTTGGTTTGTGACGGTTCTGGAACCGTAAATATTCTCTAGGATAAATCCTCTTTCTTATGCAAGATACTATTCTTGATATAAGTCTTGATTGAAAGCAGAGAATAAAAAAAAAATACTTATTTTAGAAAGAAAATTCCTGCCCTTAATGTCCTAAAAAGAACTTCAGTCAGAAAGGGCTTGTGGAAGATTGCAAATCATTCCATAGGGTAGATATCATGTTCAGTGCAAGCAGTGCCCTGAGGAAACCCCAGCTCTCACAGAACCACTTCATGGAGCACATCCAGGGATGCACACATCCAGAGATGTGGCACTTTTGTGCACCATGATGTTGATGAGAGAACATGATGCATTACGTGTTAAAACACTTCATCATGGACCAGCAAGCAGTCTTTGCTATCTATCTCTAGTTCTGGAGCCTCCACAAGAAACTTTGGTCTCAGTCATCTTCCATGTCTAGCAGACCTGAAGGGAGCTGCAGTATTAAGGATCAGATTTTTCTGACAAAAGAACGAGGTTGGGTCGGGATAGAGCAGGGTTCAGAGCTGTTGTACATAGGGTCGCTATGAGTCAGTCACAGGCGACGTGTCAGCACATAACAACAACAACAACACAGATGGAATACATTAAAACATGGAGTGATCCTATGAAAAGAACTCATGAGTTTGAAAATCAGAACCAAAAAGCTGTGACTTTCTCATCTCAGATGTATGGTTTTTTGCTTACTAAGCCTGAAAGCACTTACCTTTACTAAAAATGTATGATTTATCCTAACAAAGCACCATACAGACATTTAAGACCAAACTAGTTCATGTTAACTAAGGGTATGTAGAAATAGGAGGAAGGCATCACAAATCAAACCCTCTAGAATCAGACCCAGGAGGACTTCTCAGATTCCGACAGTTGTTGCCAAGGGCAGCGAACCTGAAGTTGCACAGCATGCCGGGAACTTCTTGCTGCCCACCTGGATGATACACTTCAGATACAGGGACATACTTGTCTTATTTGTGACCTAGAAAAAGTCTTAACTGGATCAGCAGACCTGAGATGAACACTGGACTGGAGAGACAAGTGTGGACAAAGAGCAGATGATGCAGAAGGCCCAGGAGGTAGCTGAGGATTAATAGAAGAGTGGACCGAGTGACAAGGTTAACAGAAGGGAATCCAAGTCCCTCTAGCCTGCCCACATCATCCTTAAGTATTGCAACTGGAGGCTTAAATTTCTTCTTCAGTTCCTTCAGCTTAAGAAATACTGAGTGAGTTTGGCTCTTTTTATTTTTATTTTATTATCTGTCTCCAGCTCTTTGCACACTTCATTGAAACACTTTACATTGTCTTCCCATGCTGACCTTTGAAATCTTCTGTTCACCTCCTTAATTTCTTTTTAAAAAATTTTTATTTTATACTGATTTGCTTTCAGAGTTTATATACATTGTGTTTCACACTAATCTTCATTCACAATATGTTTCATACAGTCATTCCAATTCATTGTTCTTTGAATTGTATAAATTGTTTCATTTCTTTTTTATTGTTGTTGTTGTTGTTATGTGCCGTCGAGTCACTTGCGACTCATAGCGACCCTATGTACAACAGCCCTAAACTCTGCTCTGTCCAGTGCCAATCGCACTGTCTCTGACACTCCCATCCCGATTACCCCAGTCACTGAATCAATCCACCTCGTAGAGGGCATTCCCTTCCTGCGCTGTCCCTCCACCTTCCCAAGCATGATGTCCCTCTCCAAGGACCGGTTCCTCCTTACAACATGTCCAAAATATGTTAGACGGAGCCTCAGAATCTTTGCCTCCAGGGAGCCGCCCGATTTAACCCTTTCCAGAATGAACCTGTTTGTTTTCCTAGCAGCCCATGGTACCCTCAATACTCTTCTCCAGCACCACAGCTCAAAGGCATCAATTTTCCTTCTATCCTCCTTGGTCATTGTCCAACTCTCTGATGCATAACA
>NW_006400019.1:2276026-2287358 GCF_000299155.1 Elephantulus edwardii | reverse complement strand
TGCTGCCTTTTGAAATCTTCTATTCAACTCTTTGGTATCTTGAATCCTTCCTCGTGCTTTGGCTTCTCTATGCTCCAGTGCAATTTTCAGAGTCTCTTCTGACATCCATTTTGGTCTTATCTTCCTCTTCTGTCTTTGCAATGACCGTTTGCATTCTTCCTGGATGATACCCTTTTAATGAACATTTACAGAGACTTTGGATTTCCATTCATTCATTGTTGCATTTTCCTCCCTGCCCACTACTCCTCCCTCCATTCACTCTTTTCTTTGAAAAGTAAAAGAAAAATTTGAGTTTTATTCTAGGTTCAAACGGTGACTGTGAGGCACAGTCTTGGAGGTTCCACCAGTCCTTAGACCACTAAGGTTTTTTCCCTCATTTTTTCCCACTCTATCCAGGACCTTCTATTGTGATTCCTTCTCGAGTTGTCAGCAGTGGTAGCCATAACTTAGTCAGGGTCATGGAGGTTGAGGTTTGTCTGGTCCATTAGTCCCGCAGACTAATTTTTTCTATGTATTTACATTTCCAAGCACCTCCCCCTTCTTTGTTACAGACAGGGAGAGGCCATATTAGATGGTTGCTCAAAAGTTTTTAAGAACTTGATTCCTGCTTGTCAAAGTAGGATGGTGAGTATTACCTTTTTTACTATGTTTTGCCAATTAAATTTGACGTTCTTTGAGACTATAGTTCTGAGGACTCAGGTATACATTGTTTTTCATATCTTGAACTGCACCTGTGCTTCTGATATCAGTTTGAAAATATTTTAGCAGATTCACAAACAAATTAATCTGTCCCTTAGATTTTTTGTTGTTGTTGTTCCTGGGAGGTTTTTTTATTGCTGACTCAATCTCTTCAATTGCTATAGGTCTATCCAGGCTATCTATTTCTTTTTGAGTCAGTTTCAGTGGTTTGTTTTGTTGAGGTTATCTAATTGGTAGTTAATAGTATTCTCTTGTAACCATTTTTATTTCTGTAAAATTGTTGTTGTTATGTGCCATCGAGTCACTTGCAACTAATAGCGACCCTATGTACAACATCCCTAAACTCTGCTCTGTCCTGTGCCAATCGCACCATCTCCATTACACCCATCCCAATTACCCCAGTCACTGAATCAATCCACCTCATAGGGGGCCTTCCACTTCTGCACTGTCCCTCCACCCTACCGAGCATGATGTCCCTCTCCAAGGACCTGTCTCTCCTTGCAACATGTCCAAAGTATGTTAGATGGAGCCTTAGAATCCTTGCCTCCAAGGAATAGCCCGGTTTGACCCTTTCCAGGATGAATCTGTTTGTTTTCCTAGCAGTCCATTGTACCCTCAATACTCTTCTCCAGCACCACAGCTCAAAGGCATCAATTCTCCTTCTATCCTCCTTAGTCATTGTCCAACTCTCCAATGCACAACAGGTGATAGCAAAGACCGTGGCCTGTGTCAGACGTACCTTAGTCTTCAAAGAGACACCATTGCTCTTCAGTACTTTGGAGAGGTCCCTAACAGCAGACTTTCCCAACACAATACGCCTTTTAATTTCCTGGCTACTGGTGCCAAGAGTATTGATTGTGGAGCCAAGCAAACTGAAGCTGTGAAGAATCTCAAATCTGTAAATAAAAATTAATATTTCCACTTTCAGCTCCAATTCTAATAAGTTGAGTCGTACTGTCTTTTTTCCCCTTGACAGAAGGATTGCCAATTTCATTGTTATTTCCAAATAAGCAAATTGTTTTGTTTATTCTCTTTACTGTTTTCCTAGTCTCCATTTTTTCTTGCTTGCAGAAAATGAAGAAGTCTTGAAACACACAGTGAAAAAGATTACTATGTGATCTTCTACTGTAGCTTTCAATATGGATTGAACATCAAGAAGCAAAAATCCTCCCCACTGGAGCAATAACAGATGGAGAAAAGAATGAAGTCGTCAACATTTCATTTTACTTGTATTCACAATCAACACTCATGGTAGTAGCAGTCAAGAAACCTAAAAATGTTTTGTTGCACTGGAAGAATCTACTGTCAAGGACCTCAATTGAAGTGCTAAAGAGCAATAATATCAGTTTAAAGACTAAGGTATGCCTGATCCAAGTTATGGTATATTCAGTGGCTTACTATACATCTGCCTAGCTGACTGAATGAAAGATGTCCATATTTGTTGCCATTCCCAAGAAAGGTGATCCAGCAGAATGTGGAACCTATTAAACAATATCATTAATATTACATGCAAGCAAAATATTGCTGAAGATTATTAAAAAATGTCCAGAAAAGTACATAAATAGGAAACTGTCAGAAGTTCAGGCAGGATTTAGAAGAGGCTGTGGCACTAGGGATATCATTGCTAATGTCACATGGATCCTGGATGAAACTAGAGAATGCCAGAAGAATTGTCTGTGCTTTATTGACTATGCAAAGGCATTTGACTGTGTGCATCATAACAAGTTATGGCTGAAATTGAGAAGAATGGGAACCTGGAGTACTTGTTTGTGTTCATGTGAAACCTATACCTGGACCAGGAGGTTGTTGTGCAAACAGAACAAGGAAACACTGTTGTTGTGTTCTGTCAAGTCACTTGCATCTCATAGAGACCCTATCACACTCTCCAGAATCTGTTTGTTTTCTTAGTAGTCCATGGTATAGTCAATACTCTTCTCCAGCACCACAACTCAAAGGCATCAATTCTCCTTCTATCACCGCTGTTCACTGTCCAGCTTTCTGATGCATAGCAAGAGATTGCAAAGACCATGGTTTGTATTGGGCGCACCTTAGTCTCCAGACTGACTTCATTGCTCTTCAGTACTTTTGAGAGGTCTCTGACAGCTGACTTTTCCAAAGCATTTAATCTTTTAATTTCCTGGCTCCTGGGTACAACATCTCTGAAGCCGGCTCTATGCTGAGACAACCTTATCGTCTCTGACACTTTTACTCCCCTTAACCCAGTCATTGAGTCAATCCATCTCATCCAGGGTCTTTCTCTCTTGCACTGTCCCTCCACCCTCCCAAGTATAATGTCCCTCCTTGCAACATGCCCAAAGTATATCAGATGAAGCTTCAGAATCTTTGCCTCCAAGGCAAAGTTTCACCCTCTCTAGGATGAACTCGTTTGTTCCCCTAGCAGTCCACAGTGTATTCAATACTCTTTTCCAGCACCACAGCTCGAAGGCATCAATTTTCCTTCTATCATCCCTAGTCATTGTCCAGCTTTCTGATGCATAGCAAGCAATTGTAAAGACCATGGCCTGTATCAGGCTCACCCTAGTCTCCAGAGTGGCATCATTGCTCTTCAGTACTCTGAAGAGGTCCCTGGCAGTAGACTTTCCCAGTGCAATTTATCTTTTTATTTCCTGTTTGCTAGTACCAAGAGTATTGATTGTGAGCCCAAGCAAACTGATGCTGTTAATAATCTCAATCTCTTCACCATCTGTCATGAGGCTGCCAATTGGCCCAGTGGTGAGAATCTTAGTTTTGTTGATGTTGAGCAACATTGAATGTTTTAAAATTAAGAAGGGTGTATCAGGATTTTATTCTCTCTCCATACCTATTCAATTTGTATGCAGAGCAAATTATTTGACAAGCTGTGCTCTCTGAAGAGAAGTGTGGCATCAGGATAGGAGGGAGACCCATCAATAACCTGTATTATGCAATAACACAACCTTGCTTGCTGAAAATGAGAAGGATTTGAAGCACTTGTTGCAGAAAATCAAAGAATACAGCCTTCAGTATGGATTGCATCTCAATGTAAAGAAAACAAAGATTCTCACCACTAGACTGATAGTCAGCATCAGGTTGGATGGAGAAGAGATTGAACAACTTCATTTTACTTGGATCCACCATTAACACCCTTGATACCAACATCATGATAGATGAAGACTGAAACTGTTAATGACTTCATCTTAATTGAGTCCACAATCAGTACACTTGGCACCAGCAATCAGGAGGTAAGGAGACACATTGCCCTGGGAAAAGTCTATAGTCAGTAACTTCTCTAAATTATTTAGCTGTGTTGTCAATTTGAGAACTAAGGTATGCCTGACTCAAGCCATGGCCTTTTCAGTTATTTGCTATGCATCTGAGGGCTGGACAAGAATAAGGATGACAGAAGAATTGATGCTTTTGAGCTGTGGTGTTGGAGAAGAGCACCAAATATCCCATCGATTGCTGAAAGAACAAACATATGTCTTGGAGAGGGTACAGCCAGAAATAGTGCTTCTAATAGTGAGGCAAAGATGATAATACTTTGTCTCACATAATTTAGGCATTTTGCTAGGAAAGGCTATTCCTTGGAGAGAGACATTATGAGGCGGGACAGGGTAAGGTTCAAGTCTATTGCTATAGGGTCAGTATGACTTATAGTCTACTCCACTGCACCCAACAACAGTCTCCACTTCACTTCTCTCTAATCTATAGCATTTTCTTCCTTCTAGCTTTGGGTTTAGCTGGGTCTTCCTTTTCTAGTTCCTTAAGATATGAAGTTATGCCAATTTTTTGGGTTATTTCTTTTCTTTTAATGCAGAAAACTACAGATATAAATACTTTTGCTGTATTCCATAAGTTTGAATATGTTGTTATTTTATTTTCATTAATCCTCAAAATATTTTCAAAATTTTTTTTGTTATTCCTTCCTGGTATCATTAGTTAAGAATATGTTCAATTGCTATATTGTGTGATTTTTTTTTAGTTTAATTTTTGTTATTCATTCCTGTTTTCATTTGAATGTGATTGGAGAAGATATTTTGTATTTTTAATATGTTTTAAGCCTTTCCCCCTTTTCTTGTATTAATATTGGTTATGGCATTCTTTAAGTCCTTTACTTTGTTATTGCTCTAGTGTCTGGTTGTTCTATCAATTACTGAAAGTAGGATATGGAAGTCTTTAAATATTATTCTGGAATTGTATATTTTTCCTTTAAGCTCTGTCAATTTTTGCTTACATATTCTGGAGCTCTGTTGTTGGGTGAATATATGTTTATAATTATAAATCACTGATCAATAATCAATCCTTTTTATAAATATACAAAGCCTTTATTTTTCTCTTGTAATAATTTTTTACTTAAAATGTTTTGTCTGGTGCCAGTATAACCACCTTACTTGCCATTGGGTTACTATTTTATTTATATGGAATATTTTCCTCCATCATTTCACTTTTAACCGTATTGTGGCTTCTATGGCATGGGCTTTAAATGACGATACAGAGAGATAGGGACTTAACTTGACAGATGCATGCTTTGACCAGACTTCAAGTAAAAGTCTCAACTGCACTTGGACCTTAAATTTAGTTCATCACAGATATCTCTTGAAACACCTGGTCAATATTTAGAATTTGATACATGTTTTTTGTTTTAAAAGAGAAGCATGTTGAGATTGCCAACATGGAGATAACCACTGTTTGTTAACATTTTGGTGACTATCCTTCCAGGCATCCTTCTCTGAATACATATATATGAATATGTTCATATATATGTATGTTTATGTCTAAGTAGACATGGTGAGGATGGTGCAGGAGAGGGTCACTAGGAGTTATAGTCAATTCGATGGCCCCTAATATGTCTAAGTATATATGTCTACACACATATCCACATTACTACACACACATTTTATTGTAATTGTAATTAATAGTCATCACTCCAAGCACTATGTGCATTAAGTAAAAAGGAACACAGGGATCTAACAAGGAACAACTTGATTGTCTTTGCTGTTTCCACCCAAAATTTCACATCTCCATCTTTCTTTTCTTTTATCTTTTTTTCTTCTTTGCCTGGGGAGCAAGAAGTGCTCCTTATTGAGTTCACTCACATGCACCCCCTGACTGCCGTTGAGTTTGGTTCCGTCTCACAGCAGCCTCCTGGCTGAATTCAGTCACAAATCATTCTTCACCTCGTCCTCCTAAAAGTCTTCATTACATTGTTCTTTCACAGTTTGTGGTTGTTGCTAGATATCGTGGAGTCACAATAGAATGAAACACTGTCCGTCCTGCACTCTCCTCATAACCTCATTAGTATGGTTACTGTGTCAATCCATCTCGTTGAGGGTCTTCCTTCTTTTGCTGATATTCTTATTTTCCATGAATGATGTCTTTTTCCAAGGAATAGGCCTTCCTGATATGATGTCCAAAGTTTATGAGACAAAGTCTTACCATCCTTGCTTCTAAGAAGCTCTCAGGATGCATGGCTTCCAAGGCAAACTTGCTTGTTCTTTGGCAGACCATGGTCTATTCAATACACTTCATCAACACCACAACGTGAAGACATTGAAACTTCTTTGGTCTTCCTTAGTCATTGTTCAGTTTTCACAGGCAAGTTGTTAGTTCACATAGAAAGGATGGTAGTTCCATCAAAGTGTTGCAAAGTTTTCTTTCAAACAATGATTATGTGAGAGAATTCTGATGGCCTAATGGCAAGGAGCTGCTCTGACAGCTCAAACACACACAGTTTGAATCCACCAGCTGCTCCATGGGGGGAAAGATGGGCAATCTCCTCCCATGCCATTTACTCCCTCTGAAAAGCCACTACTATGGGTTCCAATTCACTGGTTCAAAACAACAACAATTATGCAGGTGTGATGATAATTTCTACAGATTGCTCTGATCACCTGTTCCCTTGCCTGATGTTTCCACATTGCATATTTCCAGAAACCTGAAGCCATGGCAAGAGGAAATCTAACTATCAACTCAGAATTTCTCCTTTTGGGACTGTCAGAGGTGCCTGAGTATCAGCCCCTTCTCTTCGGACTGTTCCTGACCATGTACCTGGTTGCAGTGGTGGGTAACCTACTCATCATTCTGGCCATCAGTCATACCTCCCAACTCCACACTCCCATGTACTTCTTCATAGCCAACCTGTCTTGTGTGGACATCTGTTTCACCTCTGTCACTATACCGAAGATGCTGCTGAATATCCAGACTAAGAGACAATCCATCCCATATGTTGGATGCCTCACTCAAATGTATTTTCTAATTTTATTTCTAGAACTGGACAATGTACTCTTGGCTGTGATGGCATATGACAGATTTGTGGCCATATGTCACCCTCTTCACTATGCTACAATCATGAGCCCCAAATTCTGCATTATATCATTGTCTGTGGCTCTGATAGCTACAAACATCTATCCTTTGATTCATACCTTCCTAATGAGTACACTGTCCTTCTGTGCAAGTGTCAAAATTCACCATATTTTTTGTGAGCTCTATGCACTGCTGAAGCTTTCTTGTTCAGACATCTATCTCAATGAGTTGGTTGTATACACCTTGGGAAGTTTTCTTTTTGTCATTCCTTTCCTATTTATTTTCCTTTCCTACATGCGCATTTTTTTAGCCATCTTAAGACTGCATTCTTCCCAGAGCAAGGGGAAAGCCTTTTCCACTTGTAGTTCTCATCTTGCAGTGGTATCCTTGTTCTATGGGACTCTATTTGGTGTGTATCTGCGACCTTCCTCCTCCTACACAGCTGAAGACTCAGTGGCTACAGTTCTGTATGCAGTGGTGGCACCCATGCTCAATCCCTTCATTTACAGCCTAAGGAATAAGGACATGAAGAGGGCCCTGAGGAGCCTTCTCGGGTGGAAGAAGATCTCCACACGGTGACAGTGACTCCTGCGTCTGAGCAAAGGTACACTGTCTTCTTCTCCTCTGTATGGGGGAAAGGAACTGTCTCAGGAAAACTATGTGACATCTTTCCAGCCTTGGTCTGCATTTCTGTCTGTCATTTCCTTCATTCAACCAACACCCCCAGGCGATTTCCATGTGGCAGGTCCTAAGGACAGCTTGTTTGCATCGGATTTGAGCTTTCAGCTAATTCTATTGGTTTTTCATGACTCCTCTCAAACGCGACCTGCTCTGTGAATTTTTACTATTCCTGCCATGAATCACAACACACTATCAAGAATAGTACTATGTGCTGTCCCCTGTTTGGAGAATGTAATAGCATTCTCATCTCCCACTCTCTGAGGTTGAATATTTGTTGAATTCAAGAAAATGTTCAGGGGAGCTCTGGTGGCCTAATGGCAAGGAGCTGCAACTACAATCCCAGAGGCACACGGTTCGAATCCACCAGATGCTCTGCCGGGAAAAGGAGGAACAATCTCCTCCTGTACCAGTCAGATCTGATTTGACGGTACATGCACACAAAAATTAGAAAAAGAAAAGGTTCAAACAAAGTCTGCAATTAGGATCTACTGTCAGTAGGTGGCAGTAGATAGATACACAAACTGACTTCATGGCATAAATCACCAGCATTATAAGCCAAATAAGGGGAAAGATCCATTCAAAATTTATGTGTAGATCATGGTATATCAAAATAGTTTTGGAAATGAAAGTTTTTAAAGAGAGTATACTCAATGCCATTTCTTTTTTGGGGACCAAAGTCTAGATGTATATAAATTATAATAACAATATTGTGGCAGGGTGTGTTTTCCTGTTTAAGAGCCCTTAGTATTTCTTTTTCCGTGAATTTCTGCTCATGTTCTTAGATAGTTTTTCTGTTGAGTGGCTATTGTTGATAATTTTATCAATAAGTGACAAATAAATTAGAATGGAAAACCTGTTTCCACAGATATATATACACCCTCAAGTACTCACGCAATAATTTACCAACAGAATGAATTGTAATGTGTTAAATTACAGTTTTAAGTCCATTCATTTGACTCATATTTATTGAACACCTGTTGGTCCCACTTGAGAAAGAAAAATAAAATCTGTGGCCTCAATTAGCACAATTATTCCAACCTAAAAGAGCATGTGGAAAAAAAAAAGAGCATGTGGATTTTGCTAGGGTGTGATATTAGTGGTATTGTTTGATAATTCTCACACTCCGTCGGGTCACCTTTTTTTGGAATGGGAATAAACATGGATCTCTTCCAGTGCGTTGGCCAAGTAGTTGTCCTCCAGATTTCTTGGCAAAATTTGGTGAGCACATGCAGGGCAGCATCTGTTTGCTGAAATACATCAATTGGTATTCCATTAAATCCTGGGGATTTATTTTTTGCCAAGTTCTTCAGAGCAGCCTGCACTTCCTCCTTCATCACCATTGCCTCTTGATCATATGTTGTTTCTTGAAGTTCTTCTGTGTCAGCCAATTCTTTTTGGTACAATGACTCTAGCTCCTTGCACATTTCATTATAATATTTTGCCTTGTCTTCCCGAGCAGCCCTGTGAAATTTTTTATTCAGCTCCTTAACTTCTTGATTTCTTCCCTTTGCTTTGGCTTCTTTGTGCTCTAGTGCAATATTCAAAGTCTCTCCTGACATTCATTTTGGTCTCCTCTTCTTCCTTCTTTGTAATGACTTTTTGCATTCTTCATGAATGATATTCTTGATATCCTTCCACAGCTCATCTGATCTTTGTTCATTAGTGTTCAAGGCTTCAAATCTATTCCTGAGTGGGTTTTTTAATTCATGGGAGATAGACCCAAAGTAAAATTTTTATTCCTGTGGCTATGATTTAACTTTCTTTAGTTTTAATTTAAACTTGCATATGAGCAGTTGTGGTCTGTTCCACAATCAGCACCTGGCCTAGTTTTCACTGCTGATATTGAACTTCTCCAATGAGTCTTTCCACAGATGTAATCAATCTGATTCCTGTGCATATCAACCAATAAACAAATGCAGATCTTATACCCACTCTGATGCCCCAATGAGAATTCAGCTTCAGACCCCTCAGATCTCATAGATGCCACTTTTCAGTCCCAGCATCCCCCCAGATCTCCCTGATATAAGTCCTTTAAGTACATTACAACCCCCCACCCCACCCCCGTGCCAGACCTTCAAGGCCACACTCTCCAGTTGTCCCCCAAGGAAGACCAGCCAGCCAGGATTGTCACCTGGTGGCTTCAGTATCTGAGATGTTGCTGAGGAGATAGCCTCTTCCAGCTTTTTGAAGGATGGGGATCAGTATAGAGATTCAAGGAATAAATATGTGACTTTTCCTAAATGGACCTACCTCATGTCTCCAGGCATCTTGACACCATGGCAGCCACATGAACCAAGCAAGCAACAGAATGGATAAAAAAACAAAGCCCATCCATATGTTGCCTACAATAGACACATCTAAAAAAAAAGAAGAAGAAGAAAAGACAGACTCAAAATGAAAGGCTGAAAAAAAATATACCAAGCAAATGGCAACCTCACAAAAGCAGGAGTGGCAAGATTAATCTCTGACAAAATAGATTTCAGAATAAAAACCACCTAAAAGATAAGGAAGGGCATTAAATACTGACTAAAGACACAATAGATCAAGAGATAGAGCCTTGGTCAACATTCATGAACCAAATGATAGACCTGAAAAATACATAAAACAATTAACAGAATTGAAGAAGAAAAAATATAGACAACACCACAATAGTGGTAGGAGATTTCAACACACCGCTAAAACCAAAGGATAGGACAACCCAAAAGAAACTCAACAAAGATACAGAAGACCTAAACTACACAATCAGCCAACTCGACCTCGTGGATGTATTCAGGGAACTGCACCCAACTAAAACTCAATTCACTTTCTTCTCAGATGCACATGCTATGTTCTCCACACATTAGGACACAAAGAAAGCCTCACCAAATTAAAAAAAAACATTGAAATAATACAAAGTATCTTCTCAAATCATAATGCCATAAAACTAGAAATGAACCACAGGAGCATAAAACTTACAAAGTCATTCATGTGGAAGCTAAATAACTCTGTGCTAGAACATGATTCAATTATAAAAGAAATAATGAAATTTAAAAGTTTCTTGAAACAAACAAAAATAAAAATACAACATATCAAAACCTATGGGATATAGCAAAGGCACTCCTCGGAGGGCAGTTCATAAAAACAGGCACGCTCTTAAAAAAGGAAGAAAGATTTAAAATAAATTAAATCAACACCTTCATAATCTAGAAAAAGAACAACAATCTAATCCTACAGCCTCTACAAGAAAAGAAATTATCAGAACAAGAATTGAAATCCATGAGATAGAAAACAAAAAAATTTGAAACCATCAATAAGACAAGGAGCTGCTTTTTCAAAAGAGTCAATAAAATTGACAAATCACTGGCAAACTTAAGAAATAAAAAAGAGGAGACACAGATAACTCGATTAAAAAATGATAGAAGTCACATCACAACAGAACCAGAGGACATTAAATCTATAATTTTATAAATCTTTTCATAATACTATGAAAAGTTATACTCTGATATATTTGAAAAGTTATTAGATGGAGGGCTGGTGAAAGGCAGATAGATGTGAAGGGAGGGGGTAGAAGTGGATGGGTATCCTGGTGGATGGTGAAGCAGGAAAAAAGTGGGTAAAGACACGTGTGAGAAAGGCATGGACAACACTGACACTAAAATTAACTCCGCAGTAAGGGATATACCTTTAACTT
>NW_006400019.1:2239478-2255176 GCF_000299155.1 Elephantulus edwardii | reverse complement strand
CTGGGAAAAAACATTTGGCAAAACCATCTCAGACAAGGGTCTCATAACAAAAGTTTACAGAATCCTACAGGGCTTCCACAAGAAAAAGACTGATAACCCAGTTACAAAATGCACAAAAGACATGGAAAGACCTTTCACAGAAGAAGGTTTTCCGATGGCCAACAAACACAAGAAGAAGTGCTCCAAATCACTGGCAGTAAGAGAGATGAAAATCAAAACCACAATGAGATACCATTTCATCCCAGCAGCGGTGGCAAAGTTTAACAGGACAGTAAGTAATACAGGTTGGAGAGGATGTGGAGAGACAGAAACTCTTAAACATTGTTGTGGGACTGTAAAATGGTACAACCATTCTGGAAGGCAGTTTGGCATTTCATTAAAAAGCTGACCATGGACATTCCCTAAGAGCCAGCTATTCCACTGCTTGGAACATACCCAGAGGAAAATTAGAAATGAGACATAAATGGAGATTTGTACCCCAATGTTCACAGCAGAGTTATTCACCCTGACAAGATCATGGAAAGAGCCCAAATGTCCAACCACAATGCCATGAATTGAGAAACTGTGGTACATTCACACGATGGAAGCAACGATTTTGAAAATCCCTACTTAGTACATTCACACTGCAAGAACAATGATTTTGAAAATCCCTGCCCAACCTGGGAGGGACTGGAGAGCATTATGCCAAGTGAACGAGCTCTGTCCCATAAGGACCAATACTGTATAAGACCATTATTGTAGAAATAGAAAGGGAACTAATAAAATGGGTATGAGTATCCCAGGGGCAGATGAGGGGGAACAGAGGGGTGAGCATGGGCAGGGGTGGTAACCATTGGGCTGCACAATGTGATGGGTCGGGGGAGGGTTGGATAAAGGAAATGGAAAAGATCCTGTGTGAAAAACAACGTATGTGAACTATATAAACAAAACACTATGAAAAAAAATTATTTTTTTTTAAAAAAAGGAAGAGGAGAAGGAAGGAGCGAAATAAAGTACCTAACGCCTCCAGCAAATAGAAAAAGAACAAAAGGCTAATCCCGCAACCTCAAGAAGAAACATTTTAAGGCTAAAGAATGAAATCGATGTGAGAGCAAAAAGAATGAAGGAATCCAGGAACAAAAGCAGGAGGCGGCTCTTGAAAAGGCTTAGTAAACTAGACAAACCATTAGCAAACGTAATAAAAGAAAGGAAAAGCAGAACTAACTCCAGAAATGCGCTGACACCCCAGGAGAGCTAGCTGAAATGAAATCCAGAACGGGTGAGTATTATGAAAAGCTCTACTCCAACATTTACAAACCTGGAGGAAGTGGAGAAACACCTAGAAGGAGCCTGGAGGCCAGCCTCGAGGCAGCAGTGACAGCGGCCACCTGCCGAGCAGGACCAGGACACGTGCCCCGCCCCGGCGCCAAGCCCCGCCCCGCAAGACCGGGTCACGTGCCCCCTCACGCGCACGCGCACAGGCAGAGAGGCCTTGGCACAGGCGTGCCGGGCTCTCTTGGGGCGCGGGGCGGGGCGGTGCTTGGCGCCGGGGCGGGGCTTGGTGCGGCGCCCGGGCCCCGTCATCCTCTTTGTCGCTGAGCCGCGGGCGGTGGTGGACGTCAGCTCAGACCCTCGTGCCCAGGCTAGGCCCGAAGCGCAGCAAGCCGCCATGCAGGCCGCAGATGGAGGCCCCGGGGGCGCAGGCGCGGAGGACCCCGCCCGCCTGGAGCCCCAGGGCAGCCCCGAGGAGCAGGGTGGGCACACCGCGCCCCGTGGCGGCAGCGATGGTGACGGCGCCCAGGGAGCCGGGAGCGGCCCAGGGGCCCCCGCTCCTCAGGGCCAGCCGATCCCCGGGCCTGCAGGGGCAGCGAGACCACTGTTCAAGTTGTATCCTCCCCAGAGAGAGCGCCCCGACACCCCCATCGCGCAGGACGGTGGGGGAGGGGCACAAGCCCACCTGGGGTGGCTGCTGTGGGGGGAGGGCGGCCTGGGGGGGTGCAGGCCGGCCCCCGGTGGGGATGGGGCGCCGCCCGCCGCAAGCCCCTCTGGATGGATCCTTGACACCACCCCCCCCCCAGCTCCCTGACCGTGCCTTTCCACTCGCCCCTGGAGGTGGAGATGGCCGGCAGGGCCCTGGCCCCCATCGTGCAGAACCACCAGGGAGTCATCAAGAGCTCGTACTCTCTGAAGGGCAGCACCCTGGCTCTGTACGTGCTGAACGGGTGGGGTGGGGGGTGGGGCGGGGGATGGGGCTGGAGGGGGTAGGGTGGGGGGGAGGGGGGGCTCAATCGCATGGCCTCTGGGAGGGACACAGGGTGGACTCGCAGAGCCACCCCTGGAACGTGGCTTTCTTTACCCTCCCTTTAGCAGGTGGACTGCTGAAAACCCGGTGCTCTTGCAAGCTTCCATCAACCACCTCTTCCGCTACCTTTACGTGGTGATTCGGAACATCGAGAGCTTGAGGCCCCACTTGCCGCAGAACCGCCAGAGGCCTGAGGCCTAAGCTTGGGGCCCAGCCCGACAGTCGCCCTTGCCTGGCCCCTGACGCCTGCTGCCGCAGTGGCCACATCACGATGAAGCCCGTTGGCTGCATGGGCCCTTCGTGCTCGGGGCCCACTTGTTTTCTTTCCCTGTAAATGGAGGCAGGGGCTGCTTAACTCTTTGTCACTGCTCAGAATAAAAGCTACTGCTTCTATCCCCTGCCTGGGCTCCTTTTCTGCTAGTGCGCCTCCCGAGTTTCTGGGACTTGTCAGAAGTTGAAGAAGAGTTTCTAAGTTTCATGTAGTCAGGTGGATTTTGTTATGTGACATCAGTGGAAACTGACTTCTAGCAGATTCTCCATTGGGTTTTCAGAGTCCATCAGTTGTACAAGACAAGCAGCCCATATTTTGTCTTGTGAAGCAGCTAGTGGATTTGAACCACTTGCCTTTGCACTGGCAAAGTAACTTCCTAGCCCACCAGGGCTCCCTCAGGTATTCAAGTAACACAGGGTAAGTGTAGACAGTTTGGGGAAGACTGGCCAGAAGCTGCATTGCAGTCCCAAAGGCATGTAGTTCAAGGCCTCCAGCTGCTCCATGGGACAAGGATGGACAATCTCCTGTGCAATGAACCACTTCTGAAAACCCACGAAAGGGTCAACTATGGGTCAGTTCCCATTCTACAGTACACAACTATCACCTTATAGGGAATTTTCCCCAATACATCCCTGATCCACTCCTTTCTTGATTTTTAGTCTTGCTCTTGCTCTGCTTAGACAACAGCCTCGTTGTGTAGATATAACACTAATATATACCTAATGGTTAAGTCATCAAATGGATGATGATAAGGTAATCACAAAACATTGCTATTTCCCCCTTAGGATAGGGTCATTGGAAGTCATCTATATTTTTTTTGCATGAGTGCTTATTTCTGTAACATGGATGGAGCCAGGTGGAATTAATGAGTGAAATAGTTAATTACCTAAGGCTCTTTATCAACAGTACACAATTGCTCTCTAGAAAATACTGCTTCCCACGAGAATTCTGGCTCTCCCCACAACTTCATAGCTTGTAGGTGTGCTTCTACACATCCCTCCAACCTCCACCAATAAACAAAGGGAACTTATTTGAAGAGATCAAAACATGAGAATTTTCCAGCTTCTTCAACTTGTTTCTGTCCACTAGGAGAGAAATATTTGGACAAATGGTAAAAGTAGTAACAACTCGTTCTCCCTTCAGTTACACAGACCCATACCATCCTCTTAGGCTTTAACCAATTGAGGTTTTCTTGGTTTCTCTTTTTTTAGTATTGTCTTGACTTGCATTGAATGAATCTAGTCTGTTTGAAGTAGTGAAACAGGATTATTTCTTACCTCCCTTACAAATTGAGTCCTATCGTTCAAGAAGACATTGCCCATGTGGGCTCCTTGCTAACAAGCCATCAAGACCTAGTAGGCGAGGAGTAGATTTCAACTTGTAGCAATCCTCCACCAGATTCTTAAGGCTATGGGTCTTAATGGGAACAGACTATCTCATCTTTCTCGAAAAAAGATAACAGATGAGAGTCATGTGGATAAAGTCTGAAGAGGGACTGAAGGAGGTAGCTGAAAAAGGCTCAGGAGAAGGGGCACAAGGACCTCCCTTTCCAGATACTCATTAAACTTACTTCCCTCAAGTGGGAACCAATTCATTGTGACTCTCCATTAGGCTCACAAGGCTGTAAATCACACAGGAGGAGATTACTTATGCCCATCTTTGTCCTTCAGAGCTTCTGGTGAATTCCAACTACCAGAGGCAAGGATCTTGGGCTTAGCAGCACAACTCCCTAAGGACTGTACCAGTGCCCCATTTCCTTTACAGGTAAGACTCACTTTCCAACTTGGGCCCAAACTGTGGGGCAGTCCTCTAGAGACAAGACTTCAGTCTGATCCTCCATCCCTTGCCCTACTAAACCCAGAATCAGCCTGCCTGTCACACCACAGCCCCACCAATGGACTGCCGAACCTACTGAGCCATCTGAAAATAAAAGGCCCCATGGTCCCTATTCCAGACCCTCCTGTGTGGCCCAGAGACAAAGCCAGAGCCCTCAGGGTAGCTCAGGAAGCCCCATGTGGTACCGCTTTTCTCCTCTCTGGTCTTCCTCCATCCCCCTATCTCACCTGCCCTTTCTGGAACATCCCAGGTCACTCCTGCCTAAGGGGCTTTGCACAAGCTGCTGCTTTTCTGCAGCTCCTCACTGTGGATTGGCTGGCTATCTCTTTGCCGTGCACATTCTGCAGCCATGCTGTCCAGGCCACGCTATTGAAAATGTCACCCCACCCATACCCATCCTGCACTTCACAGGACTTCCACCTTTTGGCACAGTGACTCCCTGGCATTGAGTAGCACAGACACCCTCACTCCTTAACCAGACCGTAGGATTTCTCATCAGGCTTGTTCTTGACAGAGAACATTTCCTTGTCTACCCTGCCACCAACCTGTCCTTAGGCTGAACAAGTGTGAAGCTAAGCTGCCACTAGGTGTACCACAGTGGAGACACACCCGGGACAGTGAGGAACTGCCAGCATTTGAAGAATGTGGATGCAGCTAAAGGTACAGCAAGTTCTTGGACAGGACAGTGTCGACCTGAATGACCTTCCATCTTAACAATGTTCCTCTGCCTCTGCTAGTGAGAATATGCCAAGCCTTTCTCTCCCATTTTTTCTCATTCACATGTTCCTGAGCTTGGAATATCCCAAGAGGGGCACATATTACAAATATATAGTGAAGCTAAATAAATAAGTGGTTTAGGTCTATCAGGGACTGAATTATTTTTCCAAAGAGTAAGTGGTGTGTTGTTTCCCAGAGTTTTGAACGTAATGGCATAGATTGTTGTTGTTATGTGCTGTCGAGTCACCTGCGATTCATAGCGACCTTCTGTACAATAGCTCTGAAGCCTGCCGTGTCCTGAGCCACTCTCAATGACTCCAACACACCTACCCCCATTGCCCTAGTTACTGTATCAATCCATCTCATCTGGGGTCTTCTCCTGCGTTGTCTCGCCACCCTTCTGAGCATGTGGTCCTTCTCAGGGATTGGTCCGTCCTGGCCACATGCCCAAAGTATGTGAGATGGAGCTTGAAAATCCTTGCCTCCCAGGAGCAACCTGGTTTCACCCTCTCCAATATACTCTTGTTTGTTCTTTTGGTAGTCCAGATGCAAATAAATGAAACAATGGGATCTTATGCCAGCAACAATGGCAAAGTTCAACAGGAGAGCAAACAAATAATCCTGGTGATAATGAGTGTTGTTGTGGTTATGTGCCAGCGAGTCACTTGCGACTCACAGCAACCCTATGTACAAATCCCTAAACTCTGCTCTGTCCTGTGCCAATCGCACTGTCTCTGATACACCCATCCCAATTACCCCAGTCACTGAATCAATCCACCTCATAGGGGGCCTTCCACTTCTGCACTGTCCCTCCACCCTACCAAGCATGATGTCCCTCTCCAAGGACCTGTCCCTCCTTGCAACATGTCCAAAGTGTGTTAGATGGAACCTTAGAATCCTTGCCTCCAAGGAGTAGCCTGGTTTAACCCTCTCCAGGATGAATCTGTTTTCCTAGCAGCCCACGGTACCCTCAATACTCTTCTCCAGCAGTAAAGCTCAAAGGCATCAATTCTCCTTCTATCCTCCTTAGTCACTGTCCAACTCTCTGATGCATAACAAGTGATAGCAAAGACCACGGCCTGTAGCAGATGCACCTTAGTCTCCAAAGAGACACCATTGCTCTTCAGTACTTTGGAGAGGTCCCTAACAGCAGACTTTCCCATCGCAATACGTCTTCTAATTTCCTGGCTACTGGTGCCGAGAGTGTTGACTGTGGAGCCAAGCAAACTAAAGCTGTGAACAATCTCAATCTCTTCACCATCCATCCTGATGCTGCCAATTGGTCCAGTGGTGAGAGTCTCTGTCTTCTTGACATTGAGCCTCAATCCATATTGGAGGCTAGAGTCCTTGACCCTCTGCAGCATGCGCTTCAGGTCCTCCTCAGTTTCAGCAAGAAGGGTTGTATCATCTGCATATCGAAGATTGTTGATAGATCTTCCACCAATCTTGACCCCACATTTCTCCTCATAGAGCCCAGCCTCCCGGATAATCTGTCTGCATACAGGTTGAAAAGATATGGAGACAGGACACATCCCTGGCATACGCCCTTCCCAATTTTGAACCATGCAGTGTTTACTTGCTCTGTTCTGACGACTGCTTCTTGGTCCCAGTATAGGTTTCTCATTAGCACGATCAAGTGTTCTGGGATTCCCATTCTTCTTAGAGTCAGCCATAGTTTGTTATGATCCACACAGCCAAAAGCCTTTGCATAGTCAATGAAACACAGACATTCCTCTGGTATTCTCTGCTTTCAGCTAAGATCCATCTAACATTAGCTACAATATCCCTAGTACCACGACCCCTTCTAAAGTAGGGACTAGAATTTTCATGCACTGCTGGTAGGAATGTAAATGGTACAACCACTATGGAAAGCAATCTGGCATTCCCTCAAAGGGTTGAAACTATAAATACCATTTGAACTAGCTATCCCACTACTGAGAATGTACTCTAAATAAATCAGAGCTGCAAAATGAACTGAAGCATGCACACCAATGTTTACTGAAGCATTATTCAGAACAGCAGAGATGGAAGCATCCCAAGTGCCCATCAACTAACGAATGAATAGAGAAACAAAATGGAGTATTATCCAGCATAGAAAACGAATAACTTGTGAAAAACCACATAGCATGGATGAGCCTAGATAAAATTATGCCAAGTGATAGAAATGAGTCTCAAAAGGACAAATACCGTATAAGACCACTGTTGTAAAACACAGGATGATAACCGGGGTTGTGGAAGGAAAAGCCTGGATAGATAAAGAACACTGTTAGAATGGGTGAAGGGAAGGTCAGCCTGAAAGTAATGGATGACCAGATATTATGTGCATTGCAATTAACAATCTGGAATAGGATGTGAAATATTGATCAGATAGGGAAGTGAAGGGGGGGGAACAAACCCTGGAAGGTGGACAGAGGGGTGAGGAGAGGGAGAGTAAGCAGAGGTTAGTGAAGGGAAGGGGAAGGCAAGGGGAGAATAGAGTGAGGGACGACATTGCAAATAATGGCATTTTTACCAACTCATGCGGACTGAAATTAACCAATTGCAATTTAAAATGCACTCTCTAGATGTTAATGATAATTGGTGACTAGAATGCAAAAGTTGGAAAAAATGAAAAGGAATGGTAGTTGGAAAATACTTATTTAGTGACAAATGTGGCCAGAAATAGAATGATCAAATATTGTATATTCAATGATATGTTCCTTGCAAATACCTTTTAAGAAAACCATAAACAGGGACTTTACAGATGGACTTCACCAGATGGACTGCACGGGATTCAGACTGAATACATTTAGGGGAAGATTGTTGGAGAAACTCAGTATCAGTAAACAAAATCAGACCAGGTATTGACTGTTGAGCAAACCACCAATTACTCATATGCAAGTTCAAATTGAAGCTGAAAACAATGAAAACAAGTCTACCAGAACCAAAACATGATCTTGATTCTATCCCACATGAATTTAAGAATAATTTTTAAAATTTCCTTAAGTATTGAACAACAATGATTGAAGACCAGATGAGTTGTGGGATGACATAAAGAAAGAAGAGTGCAAGAGGTCATTACAAAGAAGGAAACAAAATGGATGTCAGAAGATACTCAAAAGAGTTGCATTCATTTTGAGAAACCAAAACAAAGGAAGAGATGCTGAATCAAAAGAGCTAAAGAGATTTCGAAGGGCAGCTAGAGAAGATAAATAAGCATATTATAATGAAAAGTATATATATTTGGAATTAAAGAATAAAAAGGGAAGAACTTGCTAGGCATTTCTCAAGCTGAAAGAACTAAAAAAAAAATCTAGCCTTGAGTTGGAATACTTAGAGATGCTGTGGGCAAAATCTTGAATGATCCTGGAAGCATCAAAAGAAGATGGAGGGAATACACAAATCACTGTACCAAAAAGAATTAGCTGACACTGAAGTCAGGAAGTACCATATGATCAAAAACCAATGCCAATGACGGGATAATTTCAAGCTGCCCCAAAGGTGTTGGAAAAGAATATGGCCTGAGGAACTAATGGGATGCCAACTGACATGTTTCAATTAACAGAATCAGTTTGAGAACTAAGGTGCGTCTGGTTCAGGTCATGGTGTTTTCAATCACTTGCGATGCATCTAAAAGCTAGACAATGAATAAGGATGAAAAAAATTGATACCTTTGAGCTGTGGTGTTGAAGAAGAGTACCAAATATCCCATGGACTGCCAAGAGAACAAGCTCACATATTTGGGGCGTATTTCCATCAGAGACTATTCTTTGCAGCGGGTTATCATGCTTGGACAGGTGGAGGGATGGTGAAGAAGGATGCAACCAGGTAGACTGACACAGTGGCTGGAGCAAAGGGTTTGAGTATATTTGAGATTATGAGGATGGCACAGGATAGGATGGGAGTCAGATCTGTTAGTCATACATGGTTGCTATGGGTCATATTCAACTCAACAGCACTTAACAACCACCATTATAAATAATGTTTTAGAGAAGGAAATGTGTATCAATGACTCAGTGAGAACCTACAACAACGACATAAAAAGAAAACAAGGGTAAACCAGGATCACAGGAGAAGACCCTGGGTAGAGAGTGGGGGAAACGTAGAGTAAAACTCCAAGACATAAAAAAGCCAAGACTATGACCCTTTGCCACCCTTTGAACCTAGAGCAAACTCACCTTGTAGCTCAACTTTCACCCAGAAGATGCTGCTGGTGGTGTTAGATGCCCTTGACTCGACTCCGAGTCTTGGTAACACGATGGCTAACAGAACCGTGCCACCCCTGTGATCTGTGCTGTGCACACACGCATTGTTATAGTGGCCGTGTCACCCCAAGTAGTTGAATATCTTCTCTTCACTCCTTGGTGCTCTGTATTCCCTGGCATGATGTATATTTTCCAAAGTTGGCCCCTCCTAACAGACAACATGCCCAAACAATAGGCAGGCCTATAATGTGATCAGTAGCATCAAGGAGACCATCACTCCTTAGAATCACCAAGTGCATCACATCAAAAGAGCAGAGTCCGCCCAATCCTGCTGATTCATGGAAATGAGTGTGAAGGAGGGAGAAGTGAGAAGAGTGGGCATTGCAATTCATGTTTTAAAACAAAATCCATGGGAATGGCTGCATAGGAAATCACTTTCTTTGTAAACTTTTGCCCAGCTAATCATCAAGAGAGCCAGCAGTCACAGGGCCACAAGGTCCTCACACCCACACAGCCTGAGCCGGGCCCCTGTGGCCCTCAGGCTCCTTCTGTCCAGAGGCCAGCCAAGCTTCCCTCAAGGACAGGCGACAGACCACAGGCTCCAAGAAAGGTTTTATTTGCAACCGAAAAGAATATGAGTGCCCTAGCCCCGTTAGGCACAGGGAAGAGACAGCAAGAGCAGAGCCTCAGGAGAGGTGCATGTGTGGCCTGGGCGAGGACAGGGAGGAACCAGTGTGGCGAGCTCCTGGGCACAGAGATCCCACTGCTTGTGAGGACGGAGAAACTGTGCAGTGGCCTGTGAATGAGAGCAGCCAGGGAGGAGCCCCAGGTCAGCACCAGCCCCAGGGAGGAGCCCCAGGTCAACGCCAGCCCCAGGTCAGAGTCCTCCCACGGAGCCCCCTTGCAGGAAAGCACAGGGAATGTGCCACTCACTTCAGAGCATCTGCAACTTGGTAATGACGTACCTCAGGACGACTGGAACAGAAGAAGGCATGGCCAGGTACTGGTGCCAGGGGCTATGGAAACCCTGCCCTGCCCTCGGGATACAGGCCTAACTCTGCCACCTGGCCCAGCCACCCACCCATCCACTCGAGACTGTGTCCCACCCTGGGACTGAGACTGATGCACCTCCTCGTCACCCAAGTTACATGGAGGTAGCTTTTTAATGGGAACAAAAAGGACCAGAGGCATCAAAAATCTGATTGCAAATGTGGCCCCCTTGCCAAACAACAGATGAAGCGAAACTCAAAGTGCCCCTCAAACTGTGCTGCGAGGAGATCCCCCTGGTGTGTAGGGGACAAGCAGCCCCAATAGCAGGTGTCCACATGAGTGTTTCTCTCTCTCTCTCTCTCTCTCACACACACACACACACACACACACACACACACACACACACACAGATAAACACACACACACACACACACACACACACACACACACACACACGTAAAAAGTTCCAGGGCCAGGCTTCCCAGGGTCTCCTTCCCCAGGAATGTGGGCCCATAGAGGAGCCCCAGTCACCCCCAAAGCCCCACTCCAGAGTGCCAACATTCCATCCCTATCCCAGCTAAGGGTTCTTCATACAGACTTGATCTTTAGGGCCATCTCCTTCCCTCTGCAGCAGAGGACACCAGACCATGGGGCAGGGGAGAAAGAAGACTGGTCAGTATATGCTTGATTCCTGTGTCTCTCCCTCTCTCTCCCAAGCCCCAACCCAAAGCCCAGTGGCTAGAGACTGGGAGTCCTTTCAGGAGAAGAAGGTGCCCTCCGTCCTCGGTGGGCTGGGAAGACAGCATAAGCCATCTAACCTGGACACAGACCCCTCCCCACCCTGTTGTGTGGAGAGCATTACCTGAGTGTGAAGTGGTGCTCGCAGAGGCTGCTGGCCCCTTTCTTCTCCTGAGGCTTGAGGAAGGGGCCCTTGGTTATGTGAAAGACAAGTCCAGCTTCCCAGTCCCAGCTGGGTGGAAAGGGCCCAGCATGGGCTCGGGAGAGGCAGCAGCACTCTCGGCTGGTGCCAAGGTGCCCGGTTGTGCCCAGCACCGAAACTTCTCTTTCACTCAAGGCCTGCCTTCCCTACTCCGCAGAGGCAGCCCATCTGTGATGGAGTGGGGGGCCTACGGGGGGTGGCGCGCCTGGACTGAGCAGAAAACGCCCGGCCCCACTGAAAGTCTCCTTCTGGAGCTGAAGTGTGGGCACTGCCGCAACCCAGCCTCCCACAGAGAATAAGTGGAGTTAGGCCCGGCCCGTCTCTCTACCTGTGTCCCCTGGCTGGGAGCATGGCTCAGGTCCCATCAGAGTCAGAGGCAGAGTTTTCACTTCATGGCCCTCTCCCCACAAGCTCAGCCCTCAAGCTTACCAGAGTTGGGGGGCCCTTTGGCCTTGGCTCCTCCTAGGGCCATGGTCAACAGCTGTGAGTTTCCTGCTACTTGGGGTGCTCTGGTCTTGGCGTCTCTATGGTTGTATCCTCTCTGATCTTGGAGACGTGTGGACTGCTGGGATGGCCTTGGCCTGCATGCTGGGAGCTAAAGTCAACATTTCTGGCGGATTAGGGGTGTGTGTGTGTGAGAGAGAAAGAGAGAGAGAGAGAGAGAAACATACAAGCAAGTGCATACATACACACAAACATACACACTGTGGTGGGTGGGTGGCAGGGACGGGAGCAGATCACTTTCTTACTAGGTCTCGCCAGAGGCAATCAGAGCGAGGAGAAAGCCCAGGGTCCCCACCGGAGGCCATCAGAGCGAGGAGGAGGCCCAAGGTCCACAAAGAAGAGAGGAGGCATCAGGAAGGCTTGCAGCTCAGTCATAGCGCTCAGCCAACCAAACTGGGTGCCAGTCCCGCTCCTTCCAACACCCCTTCTTCCCAGTGTCCCTTTGGAAAAGGGGCTCCAAACAAGGACTACAAACAGTGCCTGGCTCGGAGTAGGCTCTTATGCAGATGACCCCAACTGGGCATCCTAATGGCACCCTGGAAGGACAGGGGCACTTCCTGCCAAGGTGTGCCCACGCGGGTGGGGAGAGGGATGGGAAGGGAAGCAGGGGGGCTAAGGAGGAGGGTGGTCTACTCACTTGGGTCTTGGGGACTGGATCTCCTGGTGGAGTGCTACCGTCTCTGGCCACTAGCCTGGACCCCCGGGTCATGCTCACCACTGCCCTCTTCCCAGTGCTGTGTTTGGGAGCCCAGGGGCCTGAAGAACAGCTTTCAGGTTTCCGCAGACCTGGAGGTTGAATGATTGGGGGGAAGGTGGCTGGTCCCTGGGGACCTGCTGCAGGGCAGGGCTGGGGCTTTCTCCCCAGGACACATTGTGTCACCCTGTCACGTAGCAGCTTCTTCTCTTGGGGCACCTTCTGCCTCACGGTGGTCCGAGGTCTGCGGCTGGGCCTCCACTCCCTCCTCCCACTGCTCTTTGCACTTTGCAGTTTCTTGGATGATGACTTCCTGGGAGAACAGGTGTCCACGGCAGACTGCCTCTGGACAGTTGAAGCTGAGGTGCTCAGAGCAGAGTCTGACCCAGCGGGGACACCCTCTCTGGGTGTGCCTCTGGGTTCACCCGAGTCACTGGACTTCGGCCGGCTTCTGGTTTTGGGGCGAATTTCCACCCTTATTATGGGCATCTCAGGGTACTCCTCCGATGATAGATCTGAGGAGTCTGGTTTGGAGGACGCATGGCCTGGGGACGCTGATCCCTGGAGTCACACGGAAAGAGATCTTCAACCCACTCAATGGCCCTCTGAGAGTTCTCCTGGCCCCAATCCCCACACCGGCAAAGGGAGAAGCGGTGAGAGCTGAGAGCGGCGTGGTGACCCTCATTCAGTCCGTCTCCACTGCTCCCTCCCCAGGGACACCGGACTCCAGGCCCACCGGATTCCTCCCCCCACCCCGCGGGAGACCCTCCTCCTGGGCGCACCGCAATGCTGCCTTGTGAGGAATCCCTAAGCCAGGCCCTGCTCGCCCCTAACTACCAGTAGGGTCCCCTGCCGCCCTCTCCCTCGTTGGGTGCTGCTGCGCCAAGGGCCCCTCACCCCACCCACCGCCATCCCCCCAGAAGCCCAGAGAGGCCTCCTCACCCGTGCCGCTGCCACACTGAGCAGCCCTGGACCCACACCCTCCTGCCGAGCAGACACCTTATCGCCGTGGGGGGAGCTCATGGGGCCCCCACGGATCCCGGTCTCCTGACCCCACGAGGGTGCTCCACAAGACTGGAGGTCTCTGCCACCGTCCTTCACGGAGAGCAGCCACTCCGAGTCCATTCCAGCGGTGCCCACCTGCTACAGCCCGCCAATCAGCGCGCCCCTCCAGCCCCACGCCACAAAGCACCCCGCTCTCCTTGCCCGGGGTAGGCGGTGGGGGTGGGGGCTCACAGGGCCAGCGAATGCTGATTGGCCAGGGCAGAGCAGGGGCCCAGGGGCTGCGACCGGGCCTGTCAAGTACCAGACCCAGAGGTCAGGTGCCATCAACCGGAGCCCAGGGTCCTGCTCCCTGCCCCGCCCGCGCCGTTCCCCCTGAGTCTCCACGCCCCAGCTCTGCAAAGCACGAGGCTCAGCCCTCCTCGCCTAGGGCGCAGGGTCCAAAGCGCTGATGAAAGTGAACCACGTGGAGCTGAAAAGCAGATGCCGGGCCCGCTGCCCACACAAGCCTAGGCAAGGGGCAGAGGATGCCAACAGTTTCTTGGGTTGGCCATCCTGCCCGTAAATAACTTCCCCTTTGCAGGCCATTCGGTCCCCACCCAAACTCTTACCCCGCCCCCACTCCAGCCACCATGGCTGGAAAGGTACCCTAAGGCATGGATGTCTCCTGGGGACTGGCTTGGGGCCACTAGCCACAGTGTGTCAACCCTCCGTTAACTCTGAGGAGAGGGAATTCCAACAGTCGTGGTCACTCATCTGGAGATGCAAAGCAACATCACAAAGAAACCATCTCAAGGTCCACCGGTAGAACTGAGAGCACAGAAACCACGCCAAGGCTCTGTGCAAGCCTGTGCTTTCGCTCGCTGCTGGTGGGCGCAGGGACTGGGAAACTTTGGGGCAAGATTCTCAGTGGCAAATGATACACGTCTGCTTAGCATCTAGCACTCGTCTGTGCACGGTGCACAAATACTAGCTAACCCTCACACCGACACCGATGCTAGGATTGGAGTACACACTAATCTATGTGGGGAAATGGGCACAGGAAGGGTGGGCAGCCTGCCAGGGTCCTCGCTGGGGCCAAACAACCGCCAGAACTTCACTACTCCGCTGATCCTCGAAGGCGTCCACTCTGCCGGGGCCGTCCAAGATTTGTGTCTCTTTCAGGCGTCAAAGTAAATTCAAGACCTCGTACCCAATGTTGTAGTTTGTTTTTCTTGTTGTTGGGCGCCCTCAAGCCAACTACAACTTAAAGCAACCAGATGGACAGCAGATTGTGGCCCTGTGCTCATCATTTCTGACGTACTCAATACACATTGTGGCAGTCACTGAGTCAATCCATCTGGCCGAGGGTCTTCCTCTCTTCCACCGACCCTCCACCTTCCCAAGCATGATGTCCCTCTCCAAGGAATAGCCACTCTGGACAACTTGCCCATATGATCTTAACTCTTTTCCTTCTGAATTTCAAAATCATCTTCAGAGTAGGTTTGAAATAGAAGAAACACTCCCAGAGTTATTCTACGAAACAAGCATAACCCTAATACCAAAACCAGGCAAAGATTTTACCGAGAAAGAAAACTACAGACCAGTATCTCTCATAAATATAGATGTGAAAGTCCTTAACTAAATCCTAGCCAATAGAATCTAAAAGCACATAAAAAAAAAAACACTTCATCATGACCAAGTGTGATGTACATAAAAAAAAAACACTTCATCATGACCAAGTGTGATTCATAGCAGGTATGTAAGGATGGTTCAACATAAGAAAACCAATCAGTGTAGTTCAGCACATTAGCAAAGCAAATAATAAGAATCATGATCATAGCAGTTGATGCAGAAAAAGTATATGACAAAATCCAACACCCCTTCCTGGTAAAGACACACAGCAAAATCAGAATAGAAGGGCGTTTCCTCAATATATTGAAAGATATATATATATACAAAACCAAGAGCCAATATCATTCTCAATGGAGAAAGATTGAAAGCATTTTCCTTGTAAACAGGGACCAGACAAGAATGTCAACTGTCATTACTTCTATTAAGTATTGTACTGTAAGTGCTTGCTAGGGCAATACAATAAGAGAAGGAAATAAAAGCATCCAGATCAGCAAACAGATGGTTAAACTATAGCTATATGCAGATGACAATTCCCCCATGGCAATGCGCCTTTTAATTTCCTGGCTACTGGTGCCAACACTGTTGACTATGGAGCCAAGCAAACTAAAGCTGTGTACAATCTCAATCTCTTCACCATCCATCCTGATGCTGCCAATTGGTCCAGT
>NW_006400019.1:2233855-2239093 GCF_000299155.1 Elephantulus edwardii | reverse complement strand
CATCTAACATACTTTGGACATGTTGTGAGGAGAGACCGGTCCTTAGAGAGGGACATCATGCTTGGAAGGATGGAGGGACAGCGCAGGAGGGGAAGGCCCTGTATGAGGTGGATTGATTCAGTGACTGGGATAATTAGGATGGGAGTGTCAGAGACAGTGCGATTGGCACAGGACAGACTGGAGTTTAGGGCTGTTGTACATAGGGTCGCTATGAGTCGCAAATGACTCGACGGCACATAACAACAACAACAACATATGCAGATGGTATGATAGTGAAAACTCCAAGGACTCAACAAAAACACTGTTAGAGCTGGTGGACCAATTTAGTATGGTGGCAGGATATAAAATCAATATCCTAAAATTCATTTACAATGTTGTTGTTGTTGATTGCCATCAAGTCAAGCACAACTCACTCATAGTGACCCTATCAACAAAAGGCCTGAAGCCTTTCTTTATCAACATTCATCAAAGTTCGTAGAGTTTCCAGAAGCATGTTGTTTAGGAAGTAGATGCCACTCCTTGCTTCCAAACCATTTATAATAGCCAGCCACAAATTGAGATACTTGGGAGTGAACCGAACTAGAGACACGAAAGATCTGTACTAAGAAAACTAGAGCACATTTCTGGAAGACACAATAAAAGAACTAAGAAATGGAAGAACGTGCCATATTTGTGGACAGGAAGACTTAATATTGTAAAAAGGACAATTCTACCAAAAGCAGTCTACACGTTCAATGCAATCCCAATACAGATACCAAATTAATTTTCCAAGGAGATAGAAAAGGAAATGGTCAAGATCATTTGGAGACAAAAGAGACCCCAAATAAGCAAAGCCCTTCTGAAAAACAAAAATGAAGCTGATCTCAAAACCTACTACGTAGCGGTATTAACCAAAACAGCATGATGCTGGTACAATGACAGGCACACAGACCAGTAGAACAGAATTGAGAAAGAACCCATAAATAAATCCAGCTATCTATGGTCAACTGCTATTTATTCTACAAGGAAATAAAAGCTATCAAATGGGGAAATGACAACCTCTTCAACAAATGGCGCTGGCAAAACTGGACTGCTACCTGCAGAAAGCTGAAACAGGATCCACACCCAACACCAAACACAAAAATCAATTCAAGGTGTATCAGAGACCTGAGAGTAAAGCCCAAAAACCATAAAGTTCATCAGAGATAAAATGGAGTGGGATCAATCTTAGATGGCCTAGTCTGTGGTATAAAAAGACTGCCAAATACAGTCAGAAATGTACAATCTGGTCAAGATAAAATTAATGAATGAGAACTTCTAAAGAGTAAATCTCTGTGCGCATCAAAAACTTTCCTGACAGAGTGAAAAGAAAACCTACTGACTATGGAAAAAACATCTGGAAATACCAGTTCAGACAAGGGTCTCCTATCAAAAGGTTACAGAATCCTACAGGGCCTCCAAAAGAAAAGGTTTGATCAGACCATTACAAATGGGCAAAAGACATGGAAAGACTTTTCACAGAGGAAGATCTTCAGATGGCCAACAGACACATGAAGAAATGTTCAAACTCACTGGCAAAAAGAGATGCAAATCAAAACCACAATGAGATACCATCTCACTCCATTAACAATGGTAAAGTTTAACAGGAGAGCAAGTAATAAATATTGAAGAGAATGTGGAGAAGTAGGAACTCTTAAACATTGTTGGTGGGATTGTAAAATGGTGCAACCACTATGGAAGGCAGTTTGGCATTTCCTCAAAAAGCTGAACATAGAAATTCCATATGATCCAGCTATTCCACTGCTTGGAATTGTTGTTGTTGTTGTTGTTGTTGTTGTTGTTGTAATCTGTCATCGAGTCTCCTGTGACTCAAAGTAACCCTACACATAACAGCTCTGAAGCCTGCCCTGTACTGAGCCAGTCTCATTGACTGACTCACCTACTCCCATTGCCTTAGTTACTTTATCAATCCATCTCATCAGGGGTCTTCCTCTCCTGAACTGTCCCTCCACCCTTCCGAGCATGATGTCCTTTTCCAAGGATTGGTTCCTCCTGGCCATACACCCTGAGTATGTGAGACAGAGTTTCACAATCCTTGTCTCCAAAGAGAAGCCCATTTTCACCCTTTCCAGGACAGACCTATTTGTTCTCCTGGCGGTCCACGGTAGGTTCAAGACTGTTCTCCAGCACCACAACTCAAAGGTATCAATTCTTCTTCTGTGATCATTAGTTATTTTCCAGCTCTCTAATGCATAGCAAGTAATAACGAAGACTATGGCTTGGGTCAGGCACACCTTAGTCTCTAGACTGACATCGTTGGTCTTCAGCACTCTGGAGAGGTCCATGACATATTTTCCCAGTGCAATTTGTCTTTTAATTTCCTGAGTGCTGGTGCCAAGAGTGGTAACTTTGTAGCTGAGCAAGCTGTAATTGCTAACAACCTCAATCTCTTCTCCATCTATCATGGTGCTGCCAGTTGGCCCAGTGGTGAGAATCTTAGTCTTCTTGATCGTGAACTTCAATCCACAATGAAGATTACAGTCCTGGAACTTCTGCAGCAAGTGCTTCAGGTCCGTCTCAGTTTCAGCAAGCAAGGATGTGGCATCTGCATAATGCCAGTTGTTGATGAGTCTTCCTCCAATCCTGATGCCATATTCCTCTTTATATACCTCATGAAAATGAGAACTGAGGCACAAATGAAGACTTGTACACCAATATTCATAGCACAAGAACACGGAAACAGCCCAAATTTCCAACCACAATGGAATGGCTTAAGCAATCCACTCTATGGAATACTATGCAGCACACAGGAGCAATGATTATGAAAATCACTACGTAACTTGGGAGAGACTGGAGAGCATTACGTTAAATGAACTAACTCAGTCCCATAAGGACAAATATTGTATAGGACCATTATTGTAGAAATAGAAAAATAAACTAGTAAAATGTGTACCAGGATTTAAGGGTCGGTGGGGGGGGAAAGATGGGTTGTGGTGGGGAGGATAATCATGGGATTACACAATTTGATGGGGGGAGTGAGGGTGAATAAAGGAAATGGGAAAGATTCAGGGTAAAAAAAACCAAAAAAACAATGTATATGAACTTTTTAAGTAAACCAGTATAAAAGAAAAATTTTATTTAAAAAAAAAAATTAGAAAAAGAAATCAGGTCCCTGGATAATGCAAGTGGTTTATACATAACTTCTAACCTACAGATTGTATGTTTAAGTCCACCCAATAATACTTAAAATGTAAATAAGTTAAATATTTCACATAATCTCTTGTGGTCATTTTTAAAGTTGAAGACACTGGTTATTATCATTATTAAAAAAAATAAGCAAAGATTAACTCAAAATAATATATTCTCAAGTATGTTCTTTAGGTAGTGATTTTATAGAACATCTATTAATGATAGTACTTGGAAAATGAACTGGAAAATATACATCAGACTTCTCACACCCATTGTTATTTTCAGGCTTCTTAAACTGTCATAATATCCATGTTATAGAAAAATCCATGCAATGGAAACTTTATTCCAATATGATTGTGTTGCGATTGTTAACCCAAAAGTTTGCATTCATTTGTCTACCTCATTTAAAATTAATTTTTAATATGTAAAATTACACATTCCCAGAGAAGATTGACATTTAAAATGCCTTCAATCCAGGAATTTGTTATAAAATGTACTACTTTATTTATTTCAAATGCAATTTTTAATTCTTACTACAGTTCCGTTTCAAAAATATTTCCTAATTATCTGTATTGCATTATAAAGTGAAAATATCTACATACATGGTCACATTAATAGTCATAACTTATGGAAAGTTAACTAGCACTTAGTTGGGAGGATATAAACAATTTCACTTAACAAGGAAGACATTTATAGAATCAAGGTTAACAAAGCATAGTCTTCTGCCATTATTATAATTTCATATGAATAAATACTTTGTAAGTAAGATTTTGATGAACTGAAATAATAATTTATTTTATAATCATTCAAATACATTACTATATCATGCAGCATTATATAAACTGCAACTAAGATGAAAGTAGTCTTTTAATTTTGTAAAATACCTTCTTATATTCTATGATCACAACAAACTGTGGCTGACTCTGAGAAGAATGGGAATACAAGAATATTTAATCGTGCTAATGCGAAACCTATACTTGGACCAGGGGGCAGTCATCAGAACAGAGCAAGGAAACACTGCGTGGTTCAAAATTGGGAAGGGTGTATGCCAGGGATGTGTCCTATCTCCATACCTTTTCAACAGTTATGCAGAACAGATTATCCAGGAGGCTGGGATCTATGAGGAGAAGTGTGGCATCAGGATTGGAGGAAAACTCATCAACAATCTGCATTATGCAGATGACACAACCCTGCTTGCTGAAACTGAGAAGGACCTGAAGTGCTTGCTGCAGAAGGTCAAGGACTGCAGCCTCCAATATGGATTGAGGCTCAATGTCAAGAAGACAAAGATTCTCACCACTGAGCCAATTGGCAGCATCAGGATGGATGATGAAGAGATTGAGATTGTTCACAGCTTCAGTTTGCTTGGCTCCACAGTCAACACTCTTGGTACCAGCAGCCAGGAAATCAAAAGACACATTACAATGGGAAAGTCTGCTGTTAGAGACCTCTCCAAAGTACTGAAAAGCAATGGTATCACTCTGGAGACTAAGGTGCATCTTATATAGGCCATGGTCTTTGCAATCATTTGCTATGCATCAAAGAGCCAGACAATGACTAGAAATGATAGAAGGAGAGTTGATGCCTTTGAGCTGTGGGGTTGGAGAAGAGCATTGAATGTACATGGACTGCTAAGAAAACAAAACAGATTCATCCTGGAGAGGGTTAAACCAGGTTGCTCCTTGGAGACAAGGATGCTGAGGCTTTGTCTGACACACTTTGGACATGTTGCAAGGAGGGACCAGTCTTGGGAGATGGACGTCATGCTTGGGAGGAAGGAGGGGCAGTGCAGGAAAGGAAGACCCTCTATGAGGTAGATTGATTTAGTGACTGAGGTAATCAGAGTAGGTGTGTTAGAGACAGTGAGGTTGGCACAGGATAGAGCAGGGTTTAGGGTTGTTGTACATAGGATCGCTATGAGTCACAGGCGACTCGACAGCACATGACAACAACATGATAGAAAAACATGTTGTTGTTGTTGTTGTTGTTGTTGTTGTTATGTGCCGTCGAGTCGCTTGTGACTCATAGTGACCCTATGTACAACAGCCCTAAACTCCGCTCTGTCCTGTG
>NW_006400019.1:2229552-2230456 GCF_000299155.1 Elephantulus edwardii | reverse complement strand
GAATATACTGAGTCACTGTATTGAAAGGACTTGGCAGACATAGAAGAATTTAATGAAACAACATATGAGAAAGAGCCTATGGTGATGAAGGAGGAAGTTCAGGTGCTTTGAAGGAATAAAAACATGATGGGAGTTATTATTGCATCAAATTCTTTTTATGTTTATTATAATCATATTATAAACAGTTCCATGATTGTAGTAAGAATTAAACTACAAGTATATGACTTGGAAATTCACTCTGTGAAAAAACAATATTTGCTAACTGTTAGAGGAAGCCTACACCCTTTTGATACTATGTCGTCAGTACAATCTGTGAGGTGGAGAAACCACTTTAACTTAATATAAATAACAGAATAGTTTTTCCCCTTAGTAAAGAAATAGAAGGAGTTTGAACCATTGAACACCAGTAATGGAAGACTAGATGAGCTATAGGATGATATCAAGGATATCATCCATGAACAAAGCAAAAGGTCAGTACAAAGATAAAGTAAAACCTAAAATGGATGTCAGAAGAGACTAAAAATTGCACTAGTGCTTCTAGAAGTCAAAACAAAGGAAAAACAAGCTTCTTTTATGATTCTCTCTTGTCTCCTTTTCCCATTTGTGCACACATTCCAGGTCCCTGTGATCTGATGTCTCAACTAAGAGTTTATGTTTCACCTCGTGACTTATTACACCAGCCTTTGTTCTCATTTACCCTGAAAATGGACGGACCAGTCTAAAGTTTCTTTCCGACAAGGAAAACTGAAATTATCAGATAGTTGTGTAGAATGAAGGGAAAGACAGTGTACAGCAAGGATTTGATAAGATGTTGTTGTTGTTGTTGTTATGTGCCGTCGAGTCGCTTGTGACTCATAGTGACCCTATGTACAACAGCCCTAAACTCCGCTCTGTCCTGTGCCAA
>NW_006400019.1:2225769-2227438 GCF_000299155.1 Elephantulus edwardii | reverse complement strand
TTCCTATGCATACCATCAGGTGAAATCCAGGTATATAACCTGTGTTTATGTCTCTTAAAAAATGTATTTGCTATGAATAAGTCATTGATTGTGCATTGTAATAAAAAACGTGTGAGTTTATCTGGGCTGTGATCCTCAGTGGTTTGTTAGCTAGGTAATGATGTCACCATCCCCCATGATGTGTCCTGATGTGAGGGAATGGGGTGGGATGAGGATGCAACACTCCTTACTTAGGTACTAGGTACAACAGGTGCTCTGATGTGACATGAGGGGAATTTCCCTAGGGCGTGGCCTGCATTCCCCCCCCCCTTCTTACAAGAGATCCAGGGAGAGAGAACTGAGCAGCGTGGGACCTCAGTATCACCCAGAAATGAGAGCCAGGGGTGGAGCCTGTCCTTTGGATTCAGGGTCCCTGTGCTGAGAACTTCCAAGACCCAGGAGAAGCATGAGGCCAATATCCAAGAGATGCCAGGCTGCAGATAATGCAAGGAGCCAAAGACCTTCTTCCCCCAGAGCCGAGAGAGATAGGAAGCCTTCCCCTCCAGATGATGCTCTGCATTCAAACATCCAGCCTCCTACAGGAAACTCCTGACAGAAGACTACCTAGCAAAGACAAGGGGGCATTGATGGCACCAGACAAGGAACAACAGAGTGGGAGCCTGTAGAATAGGGCTCCAGGAATTCTACCAGAAAGCCCTGTCACCAATAAAGAGCAAAAGGAACAGGCACACTTGGAGTGTAGGAGACCCAAGCAAAGAGTCGGCTGTGGGTTGGGGTGGGTGAGCCGCCTGTAGGCTTCCACAGTCAGGTGGCTATACTGATCTGAAGCACAGGAGTCCAAGAAAAACATTAAGTGTCTGGAAACTTGCAAGCAGGATCCTGTTTGTTTATTTAGCCATTCCCTTCCTCGAATTCATTCACCTACGGGTGGAATAGCCCAGAGAGTGTAGTGCTGCTGACCAAAAGGCTGTGTCTCTAGGGGTTCAAAGTCACCAGCTGCTCTGAGGGAGAAAGATGGGCCGCCTCCTTCCCGCCCTTAGGAACCCGATGGAGGGTGGCTAGGACACCAGTGGTTTCTGAGGCTGAGCTAAGTCTTAGCCTTGGTCATTACAGATGATAATGCCGAATGGGTTCTGCTCTGCTTTCTGGGGTTGATGATGATGAAACATGTCAAGTGCATTTCAAAACAGCCTTGTCTGGTTCCAAGAGGAAAAGACCCTGGCTGCTCCTCAGTGTCTGGGACTCAGTGTCTCAGGGACTGGAGCTATGGAGAAGAGAGGCTGGTATTTTTGCGAGTGCTTCTCAAGTATCTCTCTGTGCGTGCATCAGTGGTCACACACTCCTCTGTGTTTACATGTGAGTCCTTGGAAGGGACAGAAGAAAACAATATTCTAATTGACAGCATCCTTATGGATAGTGAAGAGACTGAGGTTGTTAACAGTTTTAGTTTGCTTGGTTCCACAATCTTGGTACCAGCAGCCAGGAAATCAAGAGATGAATCGCATTGGGAAAGTCAGCTGTCAGGGACCTCTCCAGAGTACTGAAGAGCAACAACATCAGACTGGAGACTAACGTGCACCTGTTCCAGGCCATTGTTGTTGTTGTTGTTGTTGTTATGTGCCGTCGAGTCACCTGCGACTCATAGCGACCCTATGTACAACAGCCCTAA
>NW_006400019.1:2213962-2225332 GCF_000299155.1 Elephantulus edwardii | reverse complement strand
GCACCTTAGTCTCCAGAGAGACACCATTGCTCTTCAGTACTTTGGAGAGGTCCATAGTCTTTGCAATTGTGTACTATGCATCAGAGAGCTGGACAGTGACTACAGAATTGATGCCTTTGAGCTGTGGTACTGGAGAAAAGTGTTGAATATATAATAGACTGCTAGGAGAACAGACAGGTTCGTCCTGGAGCTGGTGAAACCAGACTGCTCCTTGGAGGCAAGGATTACGAAGCTTCATCTGACATACTTTGGGCATGTTGCAAGGAGGGACCAGTCTCTGGAGCAGGACATCATGCTTGGGTGAGTGGACGAGCCCAAGTGAGGAAGACGGTCAATGAGATGGATCAATTCAGTGATTGGGGTAATGGGAGTAGGTGTGTCAGATACAGATTGGCACAGGATAGAGCAGGGTGTAGAGCTCTTGTACATAGGGTCGCTATGAGTTGCAAGCGACTCGACAGCACATAACAACAATATTGATGAAACAATGATGATGCAAAGTATCAGTGTTCCCCCAGGGGAGTAACAGGAAGCACACCATGTGTGACGTTTAGAAAGGGTTGTTTTGGGAAGCAGCCCAAAGCCACAGAAGCCAGGACAGCTACTCCTCAGGCGGCCCTGTCTCAGTGGCCCCGAGGGATGGAGCCATGGCCTCAAAGCTTGACGACTTCAGAGATTTCATCAAAGCACAGGTCTCCCAATTGCATCAAGAAAACATGCCAATTAGAAGAACTTACAAGGGTGAATACGACTTCCAGTGAACAGGATAGTTACAACTTCAGCAAAGCAGCTCACCTAGGAACGAATCAGAAGTTTTTCTCAAAAGCCCTTGCTGTGTTGGCTGTGGATCCAAGTAAAATTAAGTCACTGACAACTTCTATCTTTTCTCCATCTATCATGGAGAACTTACTGGTTCAGTGGTGAGTGGGTTACCTCCGCGCAGGCGCTGTGGAAGGCCTTGTGAGTGAGCTTGGCGTCAGCAGACGCGCGGTCTCTCCTGCTCAGGTGGCCACATGGCGCTCTTCCTGGAGGTCACATGCCGCCTGCTCTGCGGGGACCTGCGCGCACGCGCCTGGTCTCAGTGCCCGCTAGGTGGCGCGGGTCTCTGAGCGAGCGCGTTTTCCCAGGCCAGGGGTGCACCAGGCGGGCTGTGTGCTGGTAGCATGAGCTCCGGGGCCCACACGTCCAGGGCGTGGCCACGGAGCTGGTGGCGGCCGCTGGGGCAGAGGGCGGGGCCAGCGACCTGGACGGTGCAGCCGGAGTCCCCAGGTCCCACGGCCCGCTGCGCACCATGAGGACCCAGAGCCACTGAGAGGTGTGGGGAAGGCCACAGGCACCGCCCTGGGACAGCGTTCTCGGGAGCGCGCGGGGAGCTGGGGTGGGCACGGGATGGGGAGGAGGGCGGGGAGCCGGTGGGTTCCGAGGAGCCAGGCCACTCCACATCTCGACCAGCTCTTGGAGACCTTGCCGGGCGTTGTGCCCACATGTTCCCCTAACTCTCAGCGGAGAGAAGGTGACAGAGAACTAACCCAGTGGCCCAGCCCGGACAGTGCACCCTTCTTTCTCTACAGTGTACATTTCTAGAATGTACATCTTTGACTCGGGCTTGATTTCTTCTTGCCTGTCCTGAACTTGGGTGCTAGGATCCACTTAATTTCTTTAGTACTTCAGCATTACTGCAGAGAATAAGACTGAGTTATGATTTTGCCTCTGAGTTTGATTTTGGTTACCACACCTCCAGATTTTGCTGCCTTTCACCACCACCAGCTGGAGAAAGATTTGGGGACTTAGATGCTCCAGGACGACAAACAAAGATCATTTGGGAAATGGAGGATTATGAAATTCAATTTGGTCCTGCCACTCAGCATTCATGGCTGCCAACAGTTTGGAGTCTTTTCTTAGGTTTCCAGTATTTTCACTTACCAGAAGTTTAACAGTACCTCTCTCTCTCTCTCTCTCTCTCTCTCTCTCTCTCATTCTTGCTGTGTATGGTTGAGTCAGATCCGACTGACACGGGAGGAGATTGCCCATCCTTCTCCAGAGCAGTACCTGGTGGAAGTATAACAGTATCTTTGAAGGTCCTGGACCTGCACTAGAAACCTAATGTCCAGAACATGTGGTCTCCCTCTAGAAGCCACCGGGATGGCTTCCTGCCATAGTAAACATGCTGATTTGCTTGAGAACCAACCTGCAAACACTAGGGGAGGAATGTTGTGGCTCATCGATCTTGTTTCAGATCAGTGAAGAAAAGTGCTGAGACAGTGCTTAAGTGTTTGAGACCTGGGGTGATTGTTACTAGCTGCCGTCTAATCATCCCCTAGCTCCTGCCAACTCCACTCACAACAAAATGAGACACTGCCTGCATCGTTGTGGTCCACAAGTTTCCATTAGCTGATTTTCTGAAATAGATCATCAGGCCCTTATCCTGGACCATTAGCCTGGATGCGCTGCTGAAGCCTCTTCAGAAGTAGAGAAGGAGGCTTTTGTGAGCAAGCAGTTGACTACCACTCTTAACAACCCATGAACAACAAATACGCACCTAGCCCTATCCTGTGCCATCCTGATGATATTCTCAGGACGATTATTATAGTCACTGGATCAGTCCATATTGTTGAGGGTCTTCCTGTGTAGGGCTATGAATTTTGACTCAGAATTGTGAGGGCAGTCCACTGGGACTCTGCTTCAGTTCACCGGCAGTGGTATATACAGGTCAGGCAGAGAAGCACATACAGATAATCCCTGGGTTACACAGGAGATCTGTTCCTAAATATGCCTTAGGTCTAACAGTTAAGTTGAAACAGGCATATATAGTGATTACTCATTGTTACTTTAGCGCAAGAAAAGATTCAAAGTCTCAATGATTTAAAAGCTAGTTACATATGCAGTAAATTAAGGTTATTGGCAGGAATTTTTTGTGAGTAGAGGTCAAGGACTGTAGTTTCAATATAGATTGAAGCTCAACAAGAAGAAGACAAAGATTCTCCCCACTGGGCCAATTGGCAGCATCGTGATGGATGGAGAAGAGACTGAGGTTGTTAACAGTTACAGCTTGCTCGGCTCCACAGTCAACACTCTTAACACCAGCAGTCAGGAAATCAAAAGACAAATTGCATTGGGGAAATCTGCTGTCAAGGACCTCTCCAGAGTGCTGAAGACAGACGATGTCAGTCTAGAAACTAAGGTGTGACTGACCCAAGCCATAGTCTTCACAATTACTTGCTATGCATTAGAGAGCTGGAAAATAACTAATGATCACAGAAGAAGAGTTGATGCCTTCAAGTTGTGGTGCTGGAGAAGAGTCTTGAACATACTATGGACTGCCAAGAAAACAAATAGTTCTGCCTTGGAGAAGGTGAAACCAAGTTTCTCCTTGGAGGCTAGGATTTTGAAGCTCCATCTCACATACTCTGGGCACATGGGTAGGAGAGACCAGTCCTTGGAGAAAGACATCATGCCCAGAAGGGCAGAGAAGATGACCCGGATGAGATGGATTGATACAGTAACTGGCATAATGGAGTTATGTGTGTCAGAATCAGTAAGACTCCCTCAGGACAGGGCAGGATTCAGAGTAACTATGGATCACAGGTGACTTGATGGCACATAACAACCACCACCACCACATTTTGTACATTCAAGTATAATACTTGGAAAAATCCCTTAGAAATTGATACTAGTTGTGTACTGTAGAGTGGGAACCAACGCATAGCTGACCCTCCTGTTGGTTTTCAGAGGCGGTTCACTGCACAGGAGATTGTCGAAAGGACAGGCTCCACCCCGGCTCTCCTTTCTGGGTGATACTGATGTCCCATGCTGAGACGCACTGCAATGCGAAAATCTGCAGTTAGGCATCTTTCCAAATTATTGAGGAGTAGTGATGTCAGTTCAAGAACTAAGGAGCATCTGATTCAGGTTATAGTCTTTCCGATTATGGGCTATGCATCTGAGACCTGGACAATGAATAAGAATGACAGAAAAATAATTGATTCATTTGAGCTGTGGTGTTTGAGAAGAGCACTGAACATCCCATGGACGGCCAAAAAACCAATAGATATGTCTTGGAGATGATGCAGCCAGAGTGCTCTTTGGAGGCAAGAATGATGAGACTTTGCCTCACATACTTTGGGCTTGTTGCTAGAAGGGGCTATTCCTTGGAGAAGGACATGATGCTGGGAAGGGTGGAGGGTCAGCAAAGGAGAGGAAGACCCTCAACCAGGTGGATTGACACAGTGACTGCTGCAATGGGCTCTTGAGTCAGGAAGTGTGAGGATGGCTCAGGACAGGACTGGGTCATGATGAGTTGTACTCAACTCGATAACGCCTAACAATATGTGTATTTCTGCATATGAAGCAATTGCTTCTACCCTCATGTCTCTCCAACATGCTCAGCCAGTGGGGCTGCCCTGGACTCTCTCTGGTTAAAGAAGACCACACAGAGTACCCATGCACATCCTTGCACTGCTAGTCACTGTTATCTGTCAGCCAATAATCCCTGGATGTCCTGGATTGGTTTGCAATGTCAGGCACTCTTGTAGCCTGGGGTGAGGATGTTCGCAGCGTACACACACACACACACCATTGTGTGAGCATCTCAGCTTCAGTGTTATTTTCAATTGGTTTCCCAGATCAGAGGCCAGTCTGACCTCACAACCTTGGGGGTAGAGACAGTGATGCTGCTCACCAGAGCTTGCACCCCTGGCAGGCTCAGGGCTGGAGTGGGGCTGGCTGAGGTGACTCAGTCTCCCCTGAATCCAGAGTTCCTTTAGTACCACCCACTGCAGGCACATGAACTCAGCAGAGGATGGCTGGTTTTGGCACACCAACCCCCTCGTTTGTGGTCTCCGCTTGTGCCTAAAGAGCCTCACAGGCAGCTTGTAAGAGGTCTTCTGGAGCACCAGTTTGGCTACGGTGAAATGGAAGTTCTGCTAGTTTTACCAGCAGATGTGTCCCCAAGGTAAGGATAACTCATGCCAGGAAAGAGGTGGAGTGCTTTTAGTCTGTGTCTGTGGGCTGCCTAAGAGTTTTCTATTTACCAGACTCCCTTCAATGTGATGGTTAAGAACAAACACCAAAGGTTAAGGCTGAAGAACTCATCCTTAGAGGACAAGGTTTTCATCCTTAGAAAGCAGGTTTTATTTTTTTAAGACCAGACCAAAAACACTAAGTGCACGTGAGATTCTAAACACTAAGCCAGTTAGACTCACAAGGGTTTGTCTGAGAGAGACCTGCAGTCTACTGTCAACAGGAAACCACCAAAGCGGGTCTGTTGCTTGTGGCAGCAGGAGGATCTGTGCTTGTCTATGGAGCTGTCCTGTGTTTAGATGTTTGTGAGAATGTGTGAGAGGAAGGATGCAGGTGGGAGAAACCTTTCCAATCCTCTTCTTCATTTTCTCCATTCTAATGCTCTCTGGGTCTGCCTTAGGTGAGGGCCAAATGATCACGGGTCATTTTACAAAGAACTTGACCATCAAAGAACCCAGTCAGATGGAGAAGAGATAAGACATTGGTGCTAACGTAGTGGGGCATTGGTGGGGAGAAACGGCTGGGTGTCCTAGAAAGAGGCTGCACACGAAGGCAGGCACTGGACTCAGCGGAGTGTGCGTGGAGGAGTGGAGGCTGCGTTAGTAAAGGCTCGTCTTCTTCATGATCCGCAGGAACTCTTGCTCACTGACTTCTCCGTCTCCATCTCGATCTGCCTCATCAATCATTTCCTGTGTGACAGTAAGGATGTCAGGTTAAGATTCCTTCACAACCTCTACACAAAGAGTTGATTAAGCAGGAAGTGTCTCATCATGCCATGTCACTAGACAGTGGAAGTCCTTCCTAACATTGTAAAAACATGAAAGTTTGTAACAGGTCAGCTCCTAACAAGAAGTGAGGGGTCTTTTGTCACACTTACCTCCTGAAAGGGAGCACCAAGATCCTGAACTGGAAACAGGAAGTGCAACTGGACACATCTGGGTCCGGGGAGATTGGGAGGGGGTGTCTAGAGGTTTGTAAGATTATCAAAGGAGGGCTTAAAAGGGCAGCTAGAGGAGGGGAAAGGGGATTGCAAAAGAACACTCACTTTCTCTGAAAGAAGAGCTCATAGCAGAAAGAAAGGTAACTCAGGATGCTCAAGGAGGGCCAGGGCCCGAGGCCAGTGGGAGGCTTTTTTAGAGCTTACACACCTGAAGTTCTTCATCAGTGAGATTCTCGCCCAACTCCTTCGCCACGCGTTTCAGATTTTTGAAAGATATCCTTCCAGTCTCATCATCATCAAAGAGTTTGAAAGCTTTCAGGATTTCTTCCTTGGTATCTTTTTCAGACTTAACAAGGAGAGCAGAAGCACTCGTGAGTAGAGACAACCTCAAGCACCACATGCCACAACCCAAACACCTTCTCTTTCAGTTAGTTAGCTAGAGCCTAAACTTGGGTCAGGTCTCAGCAAGCCCACTGTGACCTCAAGGTCAAGGCAGGCTTTCCAACCAAGTTGATATCTATCTGCTCCCGATCCGGTTCCAAGTTCAGAAGGAAGGGGTATGTGTTCAATGTCTGTCATGAATGGAAAGGTTTCCTCTAAATAAACATGTGTAGCAGATCCTGTATCTGTGGCTAGACTCCCATTTGGGAATGAGTCTCCCTTGTTATGTCAATGAAGCAGAATTGGCATACTGTGCTTCTTGAGCCAATCTTCTTTTGAGTCATAAAAAGAGCAGACTGAGCAAAGAAGCAAAATAGGAGAAGGAGGGGAGGACGATGCCATACCACAGAAGTTCACCAGGAGTCAAGGAAAGCCTGGCCCGTGGGGCCACTCCTGGGACCCTGACCGAGCCACCTGTCTCAGGGGAAGGACACTCCACACATGAGCCCAGAGGACAAAGACATGGTCCCATGGACCACTCAGGGAAGGGAGGCGACCTCTAATATTCTCCCAGCCTTTTGAACTTTTTTCCAAAGTGTGTGTGTGCCACCCAAGGGTCTTGGGCTGGGTGATGCCAACTTTGGAAGCTCTGAAGAAGCACAGGGCTGATGCCTTCTCCATGTGGGCTTCCTTGGGTGCCCCTCAGACCTCTGAGGCTGCACAGAATGAAAAACTGGAGAGAGAAGAATGCAGTACTTTAAAAGTCTAAGGATTGTGATTAATAGTGCCATCCAGTCTTAATTCAGAGGGGGCCCCAATTTTTAATTTTGGAAGTTGACAATGGGAGGCAGGCACTTTGCATTGTAAAAAGCAAGATGATTCCGGATTGAAGGCCATTACAGCTCTGAACTGCGTGTGTTTCTGCCTCTAGACTTGAGCAAAGCCAAGCAAATCCCAGGCAGGGAGAAATTCTTTCCTTTACAAGAGGGATTCACCTGCTTTTACTGTCCTCACTGTAGTCCTAACCCCTACCTAGTGTCAAATCCATCCACCGTTTGGACAAACAAAAGGCTGGTGGTCTCAACTAACTTACCATTTTCTGAGTCATCACAGTCAAGAAATCACTGAAGCTCATTTTTCCTGTTCCTTCCTTATCAATCTCACTGATCATTTTCTTGATTTCTTCTTTCTTGGGCTCAAAGCCCAGGGCCCTCATTGCCACCTGCAGCAAAAACAAGATGCCTCTCAGTAGACAAACTCATGCTGTCAGAGCTAAAGTGTTGACAGTGCTGATGATAACCTGATACGGTATAACGTTTAATGACTAGGGTAATGAACTTAGTGGACGTTCGTGCTGCCAAGTCCGAACCAAGCCTGAGCTGAGCCTCCAGCGGTCCATAAACTGCACAGGAGGAGATGCCCATCCTTCTCCCGTGGAGCAGCTGGTGGAGTCAGACTCTGAGCCTCTGCGCTGGCAGTGCAGCTATGTACCACCAGGTCACTGGAGCTCTCTGATCTAAATGACACTAGCCATCAATTTTACTTACTAACACTTGAGGCAGGTGCAAACAGAAGGGGGGAGAAAAAAAATCCACCTGAAAAACCAAACCAACCAATGTATTCTCTACTGGTACTTCTGGCAGAAAAACACATGTGGCAGAGGTGACGCTAACGGAGATAGGGAGAAGGTGTAGAAGAGGTAAAAGAAGGCAAGGTACAGAGGCAGAGGAGAGCTTGCCTTAAGTTCTTTGACGTCAATGGTGCCATTTCCATCAGCATCAAAGAGATCAAAAGCTTCTCGGATTTCCTGCTTCTGCTCTTCCGTGAGTTCAGGCTTGGAACTCACCCTCTTTCGCTGGGAAGTTGACGCCATGCTTGTCTTCTTAAAGCTGGAGGCCTTTAGAGATACAAACACTTGGGCACAGTTGCATATGACAAAACAACAACCACTTCCAGTTGGTTCCGATTCAAAGTGGCCTTCCATCAGGTTTCTGAGACTGGGATGGAATAGACTGCCCCTCCTTTTCCCAAGGAGCTGCTGGTGGATTTGAACCACTGGATATTTGCAGGCTTTGGGAGAGCAGAGCAACTCACTAGAGAGGCAGGCCACGCTTGACATAAGGCAATTACAGGCATAAACAAAAGAGCCTAAGGACCTAACATGAAGCTGACCTTGACTCATGGTGGTCACATGGGATACAGAAGAGAAAGACCCCAGAGGTCTTCTCATAGGCCAGCTTAAACACAAAATGAAGACAATTAGGACCTTGAGTTTATCCCACCTGAATTTAAAAACCATCTAAGAATAGATTATTTCATGGGCTGAACATTAATGACCAAAGTCCAGAAAAGTTGTGGGATGACATCTAGGACATCATACGTAAAGAAAACAAAAGTTCAAGAAAAACAGGAAAGAAGGAAAAGACCAAAATGGATGTCAGGAGAGAATCTGCAACTTGCTTCTCATCAGAGATAAGCTAAAGCAAAAGGCAGAAATGATGAGGTAAGAGCGTTGAACAAAAGATTTCAAAGGGCAGGTCAAGCAGACAAAGCAAAGCATTATTACTAAGTGGGCAGACCTGAAGTTACAAAAGGGAAAAGGAAGGCCATACTGATAATTCCTCAAGCTGAAAGACTGAAGAAAAGTTCAAGCATCAATTTCTAATACTGAAGGATTCTGTGAGCAAAATCCTGAACATGCAGAAAGTAGCAAAAAAAAAAAAAATTTAAATGGCGCACACAGAGTCACTATACCAAAAAGAACTGCACCATCAGACCGTTTGAGGGAGTTGCACATGATCAAGAACCAACGTTACTGAAGGAAGAAGTCCAAGCTGCACTGAAGGCACTGGCAAAAAGAAGGCTGCGAGAAGAGAACTGCTAACAATAAATTGAGGTGCAAGCCTAGACATGCTCATAAGTCTATGCCAAGAAATTTGGAAGACTGCTACCTGGTCAACCAACTGGAAGAGAAAGAACAAATTCCTGGGAAACTCCATATACCCTGTCACCTCCAGTCATCCAGCAAGGTAGAACGAACCAACCGCACACTTAAAAACATCCTGACTAAATTAGCTTTCCAAAGTCACTTAGACTGGATCAAATTATTACCCCTACCCTCCTCAAAATTCAGGTGGGCACGACTGAAAAAACCTCTCCACCTAAGCTCCTTCCAACTCCTCTTCGGACTACCCTTCCTGCCACTGGCCTTCATCCCCACACCCTCTCCTATCACACTCCCTTCCTCCCCACTACTCACGCATATCCAAAACAAGCTATGGACCTATGCTGACTCTCCTCTCCCCAAAACAGCTTCCTCTAGCCAAAATACTCCATCTTAACAATGGAAGATACTGTTGACCTCGTCACACCCAAGACTTAACATCACTATAGCCCAAATGGTCAGGCCCTTTCACTGTAATCCTGGTAACCCCAACCACAGAAAACCTCAAAAGACATTCCACCTGGGACCACATACCACAATTTTAAAAAGCATCTCCCACTTACCATTCTGTTCTTACAGGACCCACCAAATGAAGAGATCCAAGTTTCCTCCAATTGGTGAAGAATCAGACTCCAGTGCAGTTCAGTCCTTATAAGCCTTTCCAGTCTTTCTTTCTCTCTTTTCATTACTAACTGGGTCTCAGCATTCAACCCTAAGTACCACACACACTGTAGATCAGTTGTTCTCCTACACCACTGATCTCTGGCTACAGGAGTCCCTGCAAGACTTCACCCCTGACCAAATAGGCTTCTATACTTTCTGCCTATTCTTCCTTCTCTAAATAGAAGATCTCCGCCCTCATCGTCTTTTCTGTAATGATCAGTAAAACCCTCTCTGAGCCTGTCCTCTCTATCATTAATAGTTCTGCCTCTCTGTCTTCCAAGGGAACCCACAGCGGTCCTCTTGCTGGGTGTGGACCCGGCCATCCAATACAGATTGGATTATCACCCACACCCCAATTCAAAAGTGGACCTCAACCAAGGCTCTCCTATTTCACTCTGCTTACGGCTGGAGACTAAGGTGCACCTGATCCAGGCTATAGTCTTTGCAATTACATGGTATGCATCGGAGAGTTGGACAGGGACTAGGGATGATAGAGAATTGATGCTTTTGAGCTGTGGTGCTAGAGAAGAGTGTTGAATATACCATGGACTGCTAGGAGAACAAACAGGTTTGTCCTGGAGAGGGTGAAGCCGGGCTGCTCCTTGGAGTCAAGGATTCTGAAGCTTCGTCTGACATACTCTGGGTAAGCAGGGACTGGTCCTTGGAGAGGGACATCATGTTTGGGAGAATGGAGGGACAGCACAGAAGAGGAAGACCCTCAATGAGATGGATCGATTCTGTGAGTGGAGTGGTGGGAATGAGTGTGTTTGAGACAGCGAGGTTGGTACAGGATAGAACAGTGTTTAGGGCTCTTGAACATAGGGTCGCTATGAGTCGCAAGTGACTCGATGGCATATAACAACAACAATAACATGGAAAACAGGACTATTTTTCACCAGAGATCCTCCCAATCAAATGCCCCACATGTGACCTTCAAAGCATTACGTATTTTCCAAAAAGCCCTAAATCCTTTCCCCAAACTTCTGCCCGACTCCCAGGTGCCCATCATTGGGCCTACTGCCCGAGGGTTCACACAAATCATCCCTGACCTATGTCTATCCAGGCTGTCTTTTCCCCAAGGAATTCCGTAGGGTCATATTCCTCCTACAAAGTCCTTATCCAAATTCCCTCCTCCCACTCTTCTAACCAACTCATATTCCAGAACAACCAGAGCATAGGACCAGTGGGGAACTTCCATCACCCCAACTTACCTCATACACCAAAGTTTTTACTCCTCTTAAGATTACCACACTTAACCTAGACTCATTCTGCCTTCTGCTCAAAGAGAAGCACAGACTTCTCTCTTCCATGACTTAATAAAAACTCCCTGTTGTTATGTGCCGTCGAGTCGCTTGCAACTCATAGCGACCCTATGTACAACAGCCCTAAACCCTGCTCTATCCTGTGCCAATCGCACTGTCTC
>NW_006400019.1:2175027-2210737 GCF_000299155.1 Elephantulus edwardii | reverse complement strand
AGGTGGATTGATTCAGTGACTGGGATAATTGGGATGGGAGTGTCAGAGACAGTACGATTGGCACAGGATAGAGCGGAGTTTAGGGCTGTTGTACACAGGGTCGCTATGAGTCGCAAGCAAGTCGACGGCACATAACAACAACAACAACTGGTGCCACGAGTGTTGACCATGGAGCCAAGCAGACTAAAGCTGTTAACAATCTCATCTCTTCACCCTCCATCCTGATGCTGCCATTGGTCCAGTGGTGAGAATCTTTGTCTTCTTGACACTGAGCCTCAATCCATACTGAAGGCTGCAGTCCTTGACCTGCAACATCAAAATTGGCACTGCATGCTGTTACCAACTGCCCCACCTACTTGTCTCTTTCTACATTACCCAACAAAAAGACCGGCCTTAGAGAAACCAAACCCTTCCACCAAAAATATATCTCTTCAACCCCTAACCCTGGTGTATTTAGCTCCTTTGTTCGGGTCATACGAACCGGGAGTCAACGCAGACCAGGTTCAACATCTCTTTGGAGTCGATTTCTGGGGGTGTCTGAAAAGCAGGGAACAGACTCTTCCTCGCCTGCACAAACAGCGTCTACTTCTTCCTTCAGACCAATTAAACAGGAACATGCACACTACTTCCGCCTTCACAAGCAACTCCAAATGAATACCTATCCTCCTAGCCTGGAACCTTAACACAAACAGATCTTCACAGGACTCCTCTTCTAAGTGGCCAGCCTGGGAATAATAACAGGGGTAGCCAGTGGCACTGCAGGCCCAGGCATTCCCCTAGGAAAACCCCAACATCTCTCCAAAGCTCTCCACAAGTCGCCAGATGCTGCTGCATCTCAGCTTACTACAGTCCAAGGGCAAACTGACTTCCTCGCAGCAGGTGTATTACAAAACAGAAGAGGACTTCATCTGTTAACTAAGGGTGGTCTTGGCCCGTGTCTAGAAGAAGGCTGCTGTTTCTATACCCATAAATCAGGAATAGTTGGAGAAGGCAGAAAGAAATTAAAAGACAAAGCTAAAGGCTTAAATAAAGGATCAGGAACTGAGCAGCAACTAGGAAGTCCCCCTGGGCTACTCTCCATCCTGATTCCCTTTCTAGTTGTCCTCCCTGTTTTAGAAATCTCAGAATTTTGTAGAACACCTCACAGCCATCTCCCAAACAAGAGTCAGGAACATTTGAAACCAATGCTCTTCCTTCAGGTCTTAAGGGAAACCAACTCCAACTCCCCCAGAGTTGCCCTCCTCCAGCTGGAAGTAGCGAGAGACAACTCTGGCCCTGCTCCCCATACCCTGTAAGGTCTGGAAGGAAGGCAGAGTGTCACAGCTATTCCCAGGCCTTACCCCAGGCCTGACTATTCTTTGAAAAAACCTGATCATGTACATGTCCAGATAAGGCCCTGGGCCTCATCACACATTGACAGGACCCCTGCTCCCAAATTCTGGGGCAAACAAATACCCACTCTGGGTCTCCCTGAAAGCCCCTATAAAAGGAAACTGTTTTTGTCTGCCTGCGTGCCACGCTGATGCTGTCTGTGAACCATCACCTGGCACCCCTCTCAGGTCTACTATTAAAGGCATGTCTGCTATTTGGGACCAGCTTCTTTCTCTCTCAACTGTTTTTTCTATCTAATAATTAGTTTATGTCAAGAAATTTGGAAGACTGCCACCTGGTCAACCAACTGGAAAAGATCCACATTTGCTCCCATTAAAAGCCAAACAAACAAAAACAAGACGATCCAAAAGAATGCAGAAATTATCACACAATATCATTATCTTGCGGAAGATGTACAAGAAAAAACCCAAACCCAACAGCTGAAGCAGTAGATCAACAAGGAACTTGGAAAAATACAAGCTTGATTCAGAAGAGGCTGTATCATTGCTGATGTTGGATGGATCCTGGCTGAAAGCAGAGAACACCAGAAAGATGTTTACTTACTTGTGTTTTACTGACTATGCAAAGGCATTTGACTGTGTGGCTCAGAATAAATTATGGCTAACATTACAAAGAGTGGGGATCCCAGAATACTTAACTGACCTCATGAAGAACATGTACAAAGCAGGAGATACTGCACAATTTAAAATCATGAAAAGGTTGTGTCCTTTCACCTCAAGGTCTTATCTATTGAATCAACAGCAGTCAAAGCAGTACCAAGGGATGACTGAGGAACAGGTCATCAATTACTCAAAAGCAGGTTCAAATGAAAATGGAAGCAGTCCACTAAGAGTCAAACTAGGATCTGATGTTTACCCCACTTGAACTTAAAAATTATTTCAAGACTAGATTTGATGCCTTCAACACTGATGACTGAAGAACAGAGGAGCTGTGGGAGAACAACAAGGATCATCCATGAAGAAAGCAAACGGTCACTGCAAAGGCAGGGACCAAAGACAAGACGAAAATGGACATCAGAAGAGACTGTGAAATTTGCACTGGAACAGAGAAAGGACAAAACAAAGGGGAGAAATGCTGAAATAAAAGAGAGGAGCAGTAGATTCCAAAGGGCATATTGAGCAGACAAAATAAAGCATTGCAACTTATACATTGACCAAGCAGCAGTTTTTCAAACACAATGAGGGAATACTGCTTAGTTTAAAATTGGATTGGGAAAGGTATGTGTCAGAGTTGCAGCCTCTCTCCATACTAATTCATCCCATATGCTGAGCAAATAATTTGAGAAGCTGGACTCTATGAAGAGGAATGTGGGATCGGGATCTGAGGAAGACTCATCAACAACCTGCGTTACGCAGATGACACAACCTTGTTTGCAGAAAGTGAAGAGGATTGATTTTAAGTGCTTAATGCAGAAGGTCAAAGATCACTAGAGGTTACAGCTCAACATCAAGAAAACACAAAATCCTCACCACCAGACCTATAGACAATATATATGATAGGTGAAGAAAAGGCTGAAGCTGTCAACAATTTTCTTTTACTTGGATCTCCAATCAACACCCACGGTAGCAGCACTCAAGAAATGAAAAGTCACGTTACACTGGAAAAATCAGTTGTCAAGGAGCTCTCCAAAATGCTTAAGCGCAAGGGTGTCCATTTAAAGACTGAGGTACATCTGATCCAAGTCATAGTCTTCGCAACTGCTTTCTGTGCATCCGAATCTGTCACGTGTTCCTACTGAGAAGAATGGAAATTCCAGAGCACTAATTAGTGCTCATGCAAAACTTATACCTGGACCAGGAGGCAGCGGCTGTGGTGCAAAGAGAGGGGGGGGAACACTACATGGTTTAAAATTAAGAAGGAAGTGCGTCAGGGTTGTGTTCTCTCTCCATACCTGTTCCATCAGTATAATGAGCAAATTAGTTGAGAAGCTTGACTCCTTCATAGAATGCGGCATCAAGATCGGAGGAAGATTCATCAATAATCTGTGTTATGCATATGATACAACCTTGCTGGTTGAAGGTGAGGAGAACTTGAAGCACCTGCTGCAGAAGATCAAAGAGTACAGCCTTCAATATGGCTTGCATCTCAACGTCAAGAAGAAAAAAAATTCTTACCACAGGACCAATAGGCAACATCATGATAGATGAAGAAAAATATTGAAACGGTAAACAACTTCATCTTACTTGGATCCATAATCAACACCCTTGGTACCAGCAGTCATGAAATCAGGAAACACTGGAAAAGTCTGCAGTTAGGGACGGCTCCATACTATTGAGGAGTAATGATGTCAGTTTGAGGATAAAGGTGCATCTGGTTCAGGCCATGGCCTTTCTGATCACCTGCTGTATATCTGAGAGCTGGACAATGAATAAGGATGACAGGAGAAGAATTGATGCCTTTGAGCTGTGATGTTGGAGAAGAGCACTGAACAACCGACAGACTGCCAAAAGAGCAAACAAATATGTCTTGAAGAAAGGGCAGCCAGAGTGCTCTTTGGAGGCAAAGATGATAAAGTCTTGCCTCACATATTTCAGGTATTTTGGAAGAAGGGGCTAATCCTTGGAGAAGGACATGATGCTCAGAAAGGCAGAGGGTTGGCAAAGGAGAGGAAGACCATCAACCAGGTGGACTTACACGGTAACAGCCACAATGGGCTCTTGTGTGTCAGGACGTGCGAGGATGGCACAGGATAGAAAAGAATTAAGATCTGTGGTTCACAGGGTCACTATCCCAGGAAGAACAAGAGCATGCATCCAAACATTGGACAGTGAAGAAGGATGACAGAAGAAAATTTTTGGCTTTGAATTGTGGTCTTGGTTAAGAGTACTGAATATCCCGTGGACTGCCTAAGAACAAACAAACTCTGTCTTGGAGGAAGTGCAACCACAGTGCTCCTTAAAGTCAAGGATGGGGAAACTTGGTCTCACTTACTTTGGTCATATTGTCAAGAAAGAGCCTTATCCTTGGGGAAGGCCATCATGCTGGGAACAGTAGAAAGTGAAAAAAAACAGAGGAGACCATCAAGGAAATAGACAGACACAGTGATTGTAACATGTACTGGAGCATGTCAGAGATAGTGAGGACAGCACGGGCAGGGAAAAGGTTATTCATTCTTCTGATGAGCACTGGGTTGCTATGAGCACTAGTAGACTTGATGGCACTTAACTACAACTATCATAATATGCCTATTGAAGCTATACAGTGAATGAATAATTCACATAGGTGGACTGTAAGAAGAACAACGTTGCATCAAGATTGAAGGAAGACTCATCAACAACCCGTGCTTTGCAGATGACAGTATGTTCCTTGCAGAAAGTGAAGATTTGGGAGCACCTACTTAAGAACATCAAGGACTTCACTTGCAGCGTTCAGTATGGATTACATCTCAACATCAAGAAGACAAAAATTCTCACCACTGGCAGCACCATGATAGATGGAGAAGACTAAAGTTGTCAATGATTTCACCTTACTTGGATCCACAATCAACACCCTTGGTACCAGCAGTCATTAGATCAGGAGACGAACTGCAAGTATGCAGTCAGAGACCTCTCCAGATTATTGAGGAGCAATGATGTCAGTTTGAGGAAGAAGGTGTGCCTGATTTGGGCCATGGTTTTTTCAATCACTTGCTATATATTTGAGAGCTAGGTAATGAATAGAGAAGAACTGATGCCTTTGAGCTGTGGTGTTGGAGAAGAGCACTGGATAACTCATAGATTGCCAAAAGAACAAACTGGACAAAGTCTTGGAGGAAGTGCAGCCAGGGTGCTCCGTAGAGGTAATGAGAGTGAATACTTAATATCATCTCACTTATTTTGGGCATGTTGTCAGGTGACGGCAGTCCTGAAAAAGGACGTGATGCTTGGAAAAGCAGAGGGTCAATGAAAGAGTGTTAGGGAGATAGGCTGACAAAGTCACTGTACTAATAGGTTTGAGCATGGCAGTGACTGCGAGGAAGGGGAAGGATAAGGAAAGACTTGAATTTGTTGCTCATAGGGTTGGTATGACTTGTGGTGGCCTCGAAAGCACCTCACAGCTACATATGTTTTCTAGGCTGTAATCCTTCCAGGGTCACTATGAGTTGCCTGCGACTCGACGGCAGTTAACAACAATCATATCAACATAGAGAGAGAGAGAGAGATCAGTTGGCCCGGTGGACAGAAAGCGATGCTACCGAGTCAAAGGTGGGTGACTTTAAATCCGCGGCCCTCAGGCCTGTCTTTCATTGTTTTTGTTCAGACATTCCTCTAGGTCATATAGCCCTGGTGTCACTTGTGGTTGCTGTGAGGCTGAACACTGTGACGCTGATGTGTCAAATGCGTTCATGGTTGGTTACCCAATGCAGACAGAGAGTGGGGTAGAGCTCCCCGATTAAAACAAGCTTGGAAGGAGGAGTGGCATCCACTTCCGTAATAGCTTGTCGCCGGAAACCCTATGAACCTGAAGAGACAATGAGAGACACAAGCGTTGAGGACTCTCCTTTATAGGATCGCTATGAGTCACCTGCTACTCAACAGCATCTAACAACAACAACAACTCCTTCCAGGAGGAGTTCTGGTGGCATGAGACATTACTTATTATGCTGCTAACTCAAAGTGCAGTCATTGGAATCTCTTAGCTGCCTCAAAGGAGAAAAATGGGCAATCTCTTCTCATCACCATTAGCAGTCTCAGAAATGAGAGGATGGCTGATGACACTGTGTCTGGGGTGTGGGTTTTAGGAACCTTTCCAGAAGGAGACTGGCAGGCCCTCTTCCCTCCATGCTGCTGGGCAGGTTCCACCACCAAACTTAAGTTTAGAACCTGAGCATAAAGCACCTGTGCCACTCAGGGACCTCATGACGCTTATTATCTGTTGAAAACTCACTTTTATTAGCCAGTGCCAAAGCTTTGCTTAAAAAGAGAGCCAACACAGTTCCTGGTAAGAAAGCCGACGCTGCTCTGTGGACCTGAGGAAGTCCGTGGCTTTTCCACATCCTCAACTTCCCAGGGGACCTAAACGGCTCTCTCAGGAGGCCTCTGTGACAAAGGCATTCGCTGGCACGTGTAAGGCCATTCATGGCCCAGTGCCGTTGTGTCCACCCAAGTGCTGGACAAGTGACTCTGAAGAGAATGCCAAAGGCATGGAGGAGTCTAGGGCCCATTCGAAGGAATCTCACTCACCACCTCACTCAAAGGCCCCTCATGCCCCCTTGTTTCTCGAGGCACGGGCACCCGCCCTCCTATCTGACACTTCTTCCAAGAGAGCGAGCAGCTGCCAATCACTGTCGTCACCACAGACACTGACACATCGGCACCGGCTAGTTCTGGAAATGCGCCCACCCGCGGTGCTCCCACCGCCCGCTGAGGACGACACCTGAGCCAAATGCAGCCCTGAGTGCAAGGCGCTGCTTAACAGCAGTCCCCGAGGCACGTCGGGGGCGCCTCCCACCTGCTCTGGGGCGGTACCAACGCGGCTGCCGCCTCGGTATTTCAACGTGAAAATCTCAATGTAAAAATTCCAGCTAGGGAAGCTGCCCGTTGGCCAGGCCAGGCCGGCTTGGAGCCGGGGGGTCGGGGGACCCCTGGCCTCGGCCTTGTCCAGGGGCCGTCACCGAGGACAGGTTCAGGGGAGGCCGGGAGCAGGCGAGCGGAGGTTCGTGCCAGCTGTGGGCCAAAGTGGGAAGTGGAGAGAAGCGGGACGCGGACAGGCGGCCGACCCTACCCTTCCGGGGCACAGTGCAGAGAACGAAGGGCGCGGATGCTCAGGAGCACGTAGGCGAGGCGGTGCGGCGGCTAGGACCGCAGAACCCAGCGCCTCGGAATGCGCTCACCACCAGACTGATGGGACTTACCATCACAGGTGGACTGCTGGACTGTTGTTATGGCAACAGACCCAGAAATTCATTCGCTCTGTTCCCGTCGGCCTGTGCGCCCGTGGCCGGCTGTCCATTGGTGACCTGCCCGCCACTCTCCATTGGTGTTCACTTAGAGAGGGCGGGATCAACCTAGCCAGGGCTTGGGGAGGCACAGTGCCGCGGAGATCGGCGTGGATTGGTCAGATTCACGCGTTGAGCACCGATTGGCTGAGCCGTCGTCGTGTCGAGCCAATCATGTGGATGGAGAAGCCTCGGCCGATTCTGGCCCCATGCTGACCATGGGGACAAGAGGAAGGGACCGTGTTGAGTTACTTTGGGTGCTGGCATAGGGCGACTTGAGAAGGCTGCAGGCGCCCACGGAGTGGTAAGGTGGCTGCGGGAGACCGGGGCCTTTCGGGGAGGCAGCGATAGTGAGAGCGGGTCTCAAGATGCCATGGACAGCCATGACCTTACTGGTTGGTGGAGGCGTATCTACACCGGGACACTGAAGACCAAAGACAGGACAGTGTTTGCTGAGCGGGGGAAACCCAGAGGTGCAAACTGCTGGATCTTGGGTGCAGAGTACTGCAACCAGAGCCAGCAGAATAGTCCCCAAGCCAGCTTCCAAGCTAAAACCGACCATTCGCCTCCCAGCAAGGAGAGCTGGAGCCTTCAAAGTGGGCTTCCCTCTACCCCCGGTAGTGAAGGTGATGCGCGCCAAGATGCGAGGAGGGTATCAGGTGGAAGCCCTCCTGTGAGCAGAACCTCCTGGAGCTGGCCAGCTGGGAAACTGGGGGAGCATGGGACTGGCCATAAGGTAAAATGGACTGCGAAAGGGAGCTCACCTCCACCGTGTGGAAAAGCCCTCATTGGCTCTCAGTGCCTCCCTGTTCCTGAAGGCACGAGGACTGTTATCAGGGAAGGGCGACTGAAACAGGCCCTTGTAGGAGACATGCCCACCAACTTGCTGCCCTCTATCTCTGAGAGCAGTGAACCACGTCCTAAACCTTCCAGGCAGCCCCATAGCCAGCCTCTAGCTTCTCTCACTCAATGGTGCTCGTTGTCTCCTGGCCCTGGCAGCTGCCACTTGACAGACCCAGATATCCTGCTCTGGCCATCATCCTCAAGAGCACTGGGCTCTTTCTTGTTGAACCTCCAGTACACTGGCCACATGCCTGCTCAGCCCGTTCCTTTCCCCCTTCCTCACACCGTCGGAGGCTGCAAGCCCTCACCCTTTGCTCTGCTCTCCGCACTCCGTCCTGGTACTGATGTCCTCCCCTGCTGGTTTGCTTTTTGACTGTTCTTTGTCACTTCTCCACTAGAGAGCAGGCTTTGGAGCCAGAGCTCCAGTGAGGGACATGCCTTGGCCGCATCAGCAAGGCCTGGGTAAATTTGAAAGGCTGATAATCACTTGCCTCCCCAACACCTGCATCCTGCCCAGCGTTGCCCCCTTCTGTTCCTTCCCCCTTTTGCTTCTCACCAGCCTGCTTCCCAGGCTGTCCGTAGGGTGTGGCAAGAACCAACACAGATCCTGCCTTCCCATTGGCCCAGCTCTGACTTTGGGCCAGTCACCTAGCCTCCCAGAGTTTCTGTTTCTCTTCTGGTGAACGAGATCAAACCTTTCTCCCAGGCATCAATCATATTTTCAGGCCATGTGATGAGTTCTTGTCATCCCTCTACTTAGAGCCTTGGTCTTGGTTGTCTTTGTGCAGAGTGGTTTTGCCAGAGCTCTTACCAGGTCCCAGTGTTTACCCCTCAGCTCCCACTGCCAGGGCTCCCAGGCTCCTGACACAAGCTATCACATGCCTCTGACCCTGCTCCCCATCTTACCCACTCACTGGGATGCAACAAGCAGTTTGCATCATTGGTGCTTTGGGTTTACCCCATGGGAGCCAGAATACCATTCTGTGCTGGCTCAGGCTCCTGCACTGTGCCTTTTCATTTACCTGCCAGTGGCTGGCAGTGCTTGGTGACTCAAGAGTGAGGTCCAGCGATGCTCCTCCAAGAGAACACGCAGCCCCATCCCTGGCATGTGGTCAGCTGTGTGTTTTCTCAATCAGCTGCAATGTGGCTCACCTATTGGCAAGAACTCAGAAGAACCCTGGCAGTCAAAAAAGGTTGTTGTTTATACAATAGAAAGGTCTGACTCTACAAATGTCTTTGAGAACAGAAAAGGATTGACAACAGGCCTGTTACTTTCAGCAGAAATGGAACGAGATACACGCCGTGAGGAAATGAGAGACCAGGCAGTGTGGACCCAAGTGACAGAAGGCATCCCCAAAGTGAGTATTAGCCCAGGCACCCTGAACCGGAAGCAAGGGGCATGCACGGAACTGTCGGCTCTTTCTGCTGAAGTTGCGGAGGACCGTGGTGTTTACTGCATTTATTAAATCACTTATTATTTAGTATTATGGTATCTTATTTTAAGATGGCTCAGTCAGTATCACAGACACTGGTTTGTGTGAATGTGGTGGTTTTACTACCATCGTTTTGGCAGGGATTCTGCAAGTGCACTGTGGACCATGCCCAGCCAGGGGTTCTGGTCTGAGGTTCTCAGGCTCATTCATGCATTGGGGGCCTCCCTCCAGCATCTGGCAGTGACTGCAGCCGTCCTTTCGCCTTCAGAAGGCCTCTTGCAGACTAGTCTCGGCTTCTTGGTGCGATGATGGAAATACTCTTCAGAGACAGCAGCAGAGGTTCAAAGCCTCCTAAGGTCTAGCCTCACAAGTATTAGAAGGAACGTTGTTTGATTTGATTGACCACTAATGATTTTTTTTTATTGACCATTAATGATTTTAAGATTTCGTAAATGTACAGTCATTGTTAGGTTGTTCTTGTTGCTGTTGTTGTTAGATGCCATTGAGTCAAGTACAACTTATACCAACCCTATGAACAACAGATGTGAGCCCTGTACTGTCTTCATGCTTCCTGACACACTAGAGCCCATTGCTGTAGTCACTGTGTCAACTCATCTGGTTGAACATCTTCTTCTCCACCTTTCCAAGCATGATGTCCTTCTCCAAGGAGTGCCTCTTCTGGTAACAAGCCCAAAGTATGTGAGATGAGGCTTTATTATCTTTGCCTCCAAGGAGTACTCTGCCTCTACCTTCTGCAAGGTTTATCTGTTTATTCAGTACTCTTCTCCAACACCACAAGGCCTCCTGACAACATGCCCAAAGTCTGTGAGATGGAGTTTCACCGCTGGCCTCTAAGGAGCACCCTGGCTACACTTCCTCCCAGACTGACCTGTTCTTGGCAATCTATGGCACACTCACTAATGTAGTCACGCCGTATTAAAATGTGTTTCTATCAAGTGGTGTTAAACTAAGACACCCCTCCCCAAGAAGTGGTAGCCTTGACCTCCATGTCATCCTATTTTTTGAATGTTTGCATGAATTACGATTTTATTGGTAGTCAATAGCCCAAAAAGATAGCAAGTACAATGAAAATAGCAAGCTGCCTCTCATCCAGTGTTAAATGGCAGTGTTCTTCACGTAACCCCCTTCTTCTCATCAGTTGGCTTTATAGGGAGGAAAAGTAATAAATGTTGCAGACCAAGGGTAAAGTATTTTTATAATTATTAATAATGAGACAGCCAGGAATGAGATAGAGCTGAGAGCATGAAAAATAGGGGGCCAGCAGTTCTCGACTGAAGACCATTCCAGCTTCCCTGTATCTTTATTGAAAATTATTAGGAAGTAAAACACAGAGAATTCGATGCAAATGAAAACTTCCCCTTGACTCAGGAGGGAGGGGTCAGAACACAATGCAAGAATCCAGTATTCCCTTAAGGATTGCCTTGGGCCTCGGGGTGAGCTGCAGCTTGAACCGGGCCTCCCCCACATCCTGAAATAGCATTCGGTTTATTACAAATATTTAGTATTGGCTTCCCATAAATAAAGTCACACTGTGAACATGAAAAACATTACTTTTACCTGTAGAAACCCTTTCAGCAAAAAGGAATCCATGACTAAAGACCAAACCAAGAGTTCTGGGAGCCAAGTGGCCCAGACTATTCCTTCTTCAGGATGGGATGGCAGTTGCATGGGTGTGTCTCAGTGGCTTTCTTATTTCTTTTCTTTTTTTTTCTTGTGTACCATCAAGTTGACTCCGACTGGCACTGGAGGAGATTTCCCCTCCTCCATTGGAGCATCTGGTGGATTTGAACCATGCACCTTTAGGGTTGCAGTGCAGCTTTTTGCCGCTAGGTCCCCAGAGGTCCCTCCATTGGCTTTCTTCCTATCCTTTCTTCTTTCCTATTAACGATGTCCCTCCACCACTCATTTGACAGCTTCTCCCGGTAACTGAGCCTGGAATCTCACTACCTGTCTCCAGACTGGAGCTTGAGTTTTAGTTGTTAGTGGAAGCCTTGTTTTTCTCCCTCAGAGTAGCTGGTGGGTCCCAACTGGCAACCTTTCAGTTAGCAGCCCAACCAACACATGACTTCCTGTGCCACCCCGTAAGGACTCCGTGGCGTCTTTGGCTGGTTTGGGAGCTGGTTGGTTTTCATCTGTAAAGTGCCCCAGCTGCCACACTGCCTGGTTGGAGTGACTGTGACGCTCCATGTTAATGAAGGACACCCAGACCCTAAGGAGCGAGGGCTGTCACCATGCCCCATAGGGAACACTTGGAGCTCATCCAGCATGTGACAGCTTGAATTTTCCACTGGCTTTTGATAATCTGAATATTTGCATGTGGTATTGTGTCCTCCATCAGCTTCAGGTACCAGAGTGGGTGTTTAGCTGAGAGGCACACACTGTCCTCTGACTTAGCACCCTCCTCCCTGTTGCCATGGGGAGCAGGCCCTCAAGCTGCAGCCCAGGCTCAGGCCCCACTGGAGACCAGCCCCTTTGCTGAAAAAGGGTGAGGCACTGCTTTTCTCCTGGGGTGGTGGAGGCTGTATTTTGCTTTCTAGTTTCTTCCAACCAGCAAAGTGTAACCATTAGTTGCAGTTTCATTTCTTTTTATTTTGTCTCGAGAGTGCTTGGACATCATCACTAAGAGAAGCAAGGTACAGGCAGCACAAGGGGCTCATTGCCCTGGCCTTTCAGTGGCCCTGCACGTGCTGTGTTTGGACCAGCCCTGCTTCCAGCACATCTGCTAACAGCATTGCTCAGGGTCTCTGTGTCCCATTTAGTCATTCTCGTAGAAGTTTGTACTTTTTCATCTTGCTGTTGCATCCCTCACAGGTGACAATATCGTGTCAGCATGGCTTGTGTGGGCTCTGGGGAACCAGAACGTGCCTGTGGCCTGCTTTAGAACAGTATTTGCTTTATCGAAGTGTCTGAAAAGCAGGGCATGCCTTTTCCTAGATTATCCAGCTTAGGTCAAAGGTGGTTGAATTTCTTTCCAAGGAGCCCTCTCTGCTTTCAACTTCCACACATCATCATCTGCTGATCATGGAGAAGACGGTGCCATTGACCAACAAACCCCCAGATGCTATAGAGCTGAGGCTCAAGAGATGTTAACTGGAACAGACCCACCAAACGGCCCGTTGATGTGAGCCCCATGAGTGGCCCGGGCTTTATCTGCTGTAGACCTCAGGAGCTCCTGGTGGTCAGCGTACTCATCCACCTTGCCACCTTCTTCCCACAGGCCAAGAGATGTACTGTGATCGGAGGCTCGGGATTTCTTGGACAGTACATGGTGGAGCAGTTGCTGGCAAGAGGCTATAGTGTGAACGTCTTTGATATCCGGCAAGGCTTTGAGAATCCCCAGGTGCAGTTCTTCTTGGGAGACCTCTGCAGCCGCCAGGTAATGGCCCCATCTGTGTCACCACAGCCTCCACCCTGCACGCCAAGCCCACCACTGCACTCACCTGATCTAAAGGCCAGACAAAAATTACATCCAAAAAAAAGGTGTTCCTTTTTTTTTCTTTTTTTAATCCATTTTGCAAAATTTCACAATTATAGGAAAAAACCTTTAGCCAACACTCTCGTGCTTACTAAAACGTCCTGATGGTGACGTGGTTAAAGCGGCTGACCAGTAAGCTACATGTAGGTTAGCACTTGGATCCCAGATGGTTCTTGGGAGAAGGATGGCGTTATCTAATCGTGGAAAGGTTCACGGCTTCCCCGTCCTGTGGCCGACGATGGCAAAGGGTTGGGTTTGGCACCATACTCCTCCAAAGGATTAACTGCTGTGTCAGCCCCACCCTCACCACACTTGCACAGCCATGCTTGCTATGGGAGTGAATGGTCATTATCGTGGGCCAGTAAAACTTTATTTCCAGAAAAATTTGTCCACAGACCTCCCCTTAAGGTAAGTACCCAAAGGGTCACCGCTGAGCTCAGTAGAAATAAGTGGGAATTGATGTTGTGTTGTGGATGCTGTTGATGGTGGCAGTTCCTCCTTGTGGAGGTCGTAGAGGTCAGAAGTGGCCATCCCCACTCTGGCCTCTGTGTTTTTACAAAATAACTTCTGGAGGCCTCATAGAGAGGAGGAGAGTCGGAACTAAGGAGATCAAGTGGAGGTGTTGGCCCAACATGGACAGTCAGGCCTCCTAGTGGAGGGGAGGCAGGTAGGTTGATAGACTAGATTGCAGAAGGGCAAGAAACCGTGTTTTGCTGGCTATTTATTCCACTACTGGGAGTGAGGTGCTAAGGACAGTGGGAGTCAGGGTAGTGGGGAGGTTTGAGGCAGGCAGAGAGAGTGAAATAATGGACCGGGGAAACGTGCAAAGTAGCCAGGGTCTGCCACGGCCTATAGGAGGTTAAGGCTCATGTGTTGAAAAGGAGGCCACTCAATGTGGTGTGCTGTTTCATTGCTATACTCAGTGACCTCTGCTGACTGCACAAGGAAGAACTGCCCCCATCAACAGCATCCACAACACAAAACTAATTCCCATGGAGTCCCCACTCTTCCACACTTACATCTACCGCTTAGTTCTACTAATGGCTGATACCAATCTTACTGCCATGGTGGGTCTGAAATTTGTTGCAATAGCTATGCAGACCACACAGATCCGTACTCCAGTTATGGAGTTTATTAGGGAAGATTGTTGTTGTTGACTGCCTTCGAGTCGAGCACAACTCATAGCAACCCTATTAACAAAAGCCTTTTTATAGCTGTCGTTCATAGAGTTTCCAGAGGTATGTGGTTTAGGAAGTGGATGCCACTCCTGCTTCCAAACCTATCTTAAACTGGGAGCTCCACCAAACACTGTCCACTCTGGGCAGCCATTATGGCATTTGAACCCCTCAGTGGCACAAGATTCAGCATCACAGCAAACCCAGATTACCTTGCGTCATATTGACAGAGGAGTGCTGACTGTACAACTTAGTGAAGATAACAGGTTATAACTCAGAGTAACAACAGGAATAAAATTTGTCAATCAAGACTGCTTCTGAAGTGTGCTCATAGACCCTTCCACCTTGTGGTTTTCAGCCAGAGTTACAGAGCTCTCTCAGTCCTGCCAAGTCTGATGTCTCCCCGTGCTTCCCAGTCCTCCAGCAAGCTTGGACCCTGGCTCTAGCTCCATGGAAAAGCAGTCTCAGGTCTGCTCTGGCCATTTCCCATAGGCCCCGGTTTGAGTGATTCCGGAATCTCTGGCCCCAGAGAAGGCGCACTGCATTCTCCACTGCTGCTTTATTGCTAGGAGTGAGATTCCCAGTAGTTGCTGCTGCACTTGCTTGGTTTCATGCAGGCAAAATGGTGAAACTGACTGCAGTCTACACTCCTGGTCTCATCCCTGTAGTGACGTTACCATGAATGGATGGTTTGAACAGACTTGTAACTTATCATTTAGAGAGCTAGAAGACCAGATTCCGGATGACAGCTCTGGAGGAAGGCCCTCTCTCTGTTTGAGTCATGGAGAAAAGTTCTCGTTTCAATCAGCATCTGCATACCACGCATTTCCTGGAGATCATGCAGCCTGGCCTTCCTCAGTAGCAAGGAATTTCCTTGAGCAGGGACCTGGAGCAGACTCAGAGAGAGGGCCTTCCTCTATAAGATGCTTTCTAAGTGGCTATGATGCCCCCAACTCGGGGTTCAGTTTGTGAGACAGAAGGTGTTGTAGGCCGCAGCCTAGGGAAGTTGGATTTGTAGCATCAGAGCTGTGGTGGGATTAAGGGGAGTGGCATTATACCCTTGATCCTCTCACATCTGTTTGGTTTATCTGATGGTAGGATATCATCACATAGTTTCCACGTTGTATCGTTGTTGTTGTTGTTGTTGTTATGTGCCGTCGAGTCGTTTGCGACTCAAAGCGACCCTATGTACAACAGCCCTAAACCCTGCTCTGTCCTGTGCCAACCGCACCGCCTCTGACACACCCATCCCAATTACCCCAGTCACCGAATCAAACCACCTCATAGAGGGCCTTCCCCTCCTGCGCTGTCCCTCCACCCTCCCAAGCATGATGTCCCTCTCCAAGGACCTGTCTCTCTTTACAACATGTCCAAAGTATGTCAGACGAAGCCCCAGAATCCTTGCCTCCAAGGAGCAGCCTGGTACATGCATGTATTTTTCTGGGACATGATTCTGGTTTTCCCAGTAAGGATCCACACATGGCCAAGACATTGCATTTGATTAATTTGTTTAAGATTCTCTTCATTTATGCTCAAGCTTACGTTGCCATCCAGTGAGAACTGATTCACAGCTTACCTGCCAGGAGGTTTTCCAAGGCTATAAATCCTACAAGAAGAGATAGCTGATCTTTCTCCCACAGTGCTGTTGGTGCTTTGACCCACCGGAGAGGCGTGGCCTCTGCCTTAGCAGTGTACCTTTCTATGGACTACACCATCAAAAGCTCTCTTCAATTTAGAAAACACTCTTCAATGTAAAACTATTTCATGTGTTTGGGAAAGCAACCAAGTTCATTGTGGTGTGGCATTTCTCAGGCTCTGGATTTTGTTGCTCCTCTGCCTTTCCTGTTAACTCTGATCACCAGGAGCCACATGTGTTCATTGAGCACCTGGGATGTGGCTACTCTGAACTGAAGCATTCTATCACTGTCAAATGCATCCCAGATTTCAAACATTTCATACAAAATAAGATTGTAAACGATCTCAGTACTTTTTACATTGATTACATGGTAAAAGAATAGTATCTTGGAGTAATAAATTACTTTTACCTTTTTAAACTTTGTTACTACCAAATTACTATGCTTAAAGTTGACATTGGCTGATTTTTGCAAGCAGCTCTCAGTCCTTTCTCCATAATTTGTTTTAGTCTGTAAGTGCCTTTGAAGCCTGTCCGGTTAACTCGCAAGTCCTCTTAGCAATACCTGTTCATTAGGGCAAGCTGTTCTGGTTCATCTTGTGTATTTTCGACCCCGAATCTGCCATGGACCACTTCTTTAGGAGATTTGGTTCTTCCTAGTATAAATTAAACGTGTGTGTTTTAAAATCTCCTTCAGGCTCTTGGAGCATATCTAGTTTCACCAGATGGAACATATGTGTGTTGGCTCTCTATAATGTGGACATGTTTCTCTCACCTTCTCCAGAAATTTTACCTCACTGATTCCTCATTCGGATCCCACAAGCTGTTATGTTCCTACCTCAAACCAGTTTTTATTGGGAACCAGCAGTGGGAGGGGCAACTCCGAGGATAACTCGATCTGATTCTTTGCCAGTGCCAGTGTACCGCTGGGGTAGCTGTGCTGTTACAGAGGGCAGGAGGGTTGGAGAACAGGCATGTGTGGAGGCGGTTTGCTTTTGCGAAGTGGACTGATGGTTTCTTTCTGTCTGTATTTGCTTTTCCAGGATCTGTACCCAGCCCTGCAAGGTGTGAGCACAGTTTTTCACTGTGCATCACCCCCACCATCCAGTGACAACAAGGAACTCTTTTATAGAGTGAATTACCTTGGCACCAAGAATGTCATTAACACTTGCAAAGAGGCTGGGGTTCAGGTAAGGGGAACACCAGGTTGAGCGTTTGGCACCCCCAGTTCATTGCAGCTTCCGACTTCAGGCTCAAGGCTGAGGTGGCCCTGTGTTTCAACAGGCCCAATCTGGGCTGCTTTCTGTAGTGTCAGTAAGGTCACAGGAAGAAGCCAGAGGTATTGCTTGAATCATGACAGCGCAGTGTCCAGGGCCAGCTAGAATGGTAACATTTTAACTGTGCACAAAATGGTCTTTTTACTTTCAGATTTCTGAGGACTCTCAGACCTAATAGTCTTTGTTAAAGAGCTATGAAGTACAGACCTTGCTTATATGTTAAAAGAAAAACTGTTTGCTTTGAGCGCATGTGAACCTGTTAGAACTCAGAGCTGAAGGGGTGAACCTCATCCTTGGTTATAAATACTGGTTCTCAGCATTGCCCAGTGCCGACACCTCAGACTGGCGTACACCACAGATGCTCTGGAATCAAGGGCCTTCTCTGCCAGCATCCTCCTCGGTACGAGGGCCAGCCCTGCCAGTCAGCAGCTGGCCCGTCAAGAACTGGGAGTGCTCTAGGGGCTCTTCAAAGGAGGAGCATGCTCAGTGCGCCTAGTGCCACCAGTCACATTATCATGTCCTCTGCCCCAGAACCAGGAGCATCGCTTTGCTTACGGATTCCTTTAATGCCTTAGGATAGTTGCCAGTTTGTTTTAGAAAATCCTCGTGGTTTGCCTGTTAAAGGTATTCCCAGTGCCTTGTTCTGGCTGGCATGTAAATGATACCCTGTGTACAAATAACGTATGTCAGTACATTCCTGAGTGTTGCACACGCATGGCATTGACTTTCCTGTGTGGGTGTTCTGCGTATTTGACTGTGTTTTTCTGTAGAGATAATTCTGTTATCTGTGAATGTTTAGTTCTTCTCATGTTGCCTTCTTGTCTTACCTGGCCGCTCTGGCTAGAATTCCGGTGCGGTGTGCTGGAAGCCATCATGTTCAGGCCTGGGGGAGCAGTCCTCTGCCAGGGATCTGGGCTGCAGGGCATCTTCCTGGAGAATAGTGTCGCTCGTACAGGCTCGGTGTGTTGCATGTCTGCGAGTTGTGCACATATGCACATCTGTGATATTTTTCACGCACATCTCCCTGGATGTTTCTGGGCTGTCTCCCACCCTGTCATGAGATCCCACTGTGGCCAGAGTCTGTGTGTTGAGACAGAAAAAAGTTGCAGAATGTTCCACATCGGGTGTCTGGAATCCTCCCAGCTGCAGAGGGTGGTGGCTTCCAGCTGAGTTAAGCATGTCCCGGCGGCCACCTGACACGCTTTCCTCCAGGGCCCTCAGGGCCCTCAGCTTCTCAATGATGATTGTTGCTGGCGGCTTCTACAAGGCAGTTTCTCATCTCTTTCTCCTTCACTAGAAGCTCATTTTAACCAGCAGTGCCAGTGTCGTCTTTGAGGGTGTCGACATCAAGAATGGAACAGAGGACCTGCCTTACGCCGTGAAGCCCATTGACTATTACACAGAGACCAAGATCTTACAGGAGCAGGTATGGGCCTCAGACCTGCCCGAGGGAGCAGCACACGAGTTCTGTGGACAGTGGCAGGGTTTACGTTCCTAAACCAAAGGTGGCGACCCTCTGAGCTTACCACTCAGGCCTCCGTACCTAACTGTGCACTAAACCCCATGGACACAATGGAAGTTGAAAGAATGCAGGGCCAGCCAGTGCTCATGGGTCACGTCTCCCCCTGTCTCCTCTAGGCCGTCCTTCGGGCCAATGATCCAGAGAGCAGCTTCCTAACTGCAGCCATCAGGCCTCATGGCATTTTCGGCCCCAGGGACCCCCAGTTGGTCCCCATCCTCATTGAGGCTGCCAGAAAGGGCAAGATGAAGTTTATGATTGGGTGAGTCGGCCCTGTCACCCCCCACTTCCTCTGCTGCCTGTGCCTGCTTGGCTGGAACAAGGTCAAGCCCTCTCCTTTGAAGCCCCCTTGTCAGTAACCAGGCTAGACTGCAGCTTTCTCCTGTGTGACCTGCACAAGGACCCTCCAGATTCGTTCGGTCAGGGGGCTTTCAGCAACAGCAGAGTCCCCTCTGGGTTCTGGAGGGCAGAGTGTGAACTCGGGGTGGGCAGGAGGCCACTCCCTCCCTGGAGGCTCCAGGGCCGGGTCCTTCCTTGCTCCTAGGAGCTCCCTGGTGGGCCTGGCACCCAGGGAACTGTGCCCGCAGCCGTCCGGGCTGACCTCTGTGGTGGTGTGGATGTCTCTCCTGTGTGTGTCCGCCTGCACGTGGCCTTTTTCTAAGGGCACCAGTCAGTGCATCGAGGGTCCCCCCTGAGCCAGTAGGACCACCTCAACTCGAGGGGCACTGGGAATTTGAGGAGCCTGAGGTCATGGGTCAAGGCAGACAGACAAGGGCTTCCTGTGTGCCTTGATGACAAGCCCAGGTAGAGGTCCCTCAGCGGTGGATGGGAGTGCTGGTGGCAGTCTCCAAGTCCACCTTCCCACCCTCCGTGCTTGCCTCCTCTCCTCTCCCCTCCTTCCCTTCCCTCCTCTCGCAGGGCCTCACCCCCTGGCCTAGCACACAGCCTCCCCATGATACCTACCGCTCAGTGTCCCGGGGATCTTGGTGTTGGGTCTGGAGAATGTGAGCCCAGCAAGGCCTGAGGGAAGGAGAGCACACACCACCTGTCAGTCCACTCTGACCCTGGGCCATCCGCTGCCTGAGGGAGCCCAGCTCTGCACCCCACCAGCAATCCTGGCAGGAGCTGAGCCTTCTGCTATGTGCCCACAGAGATGGGAAGAACTTGGTGGACTTCACTTTTGTGGAAAATGTGGTCCATGGCCACATCCTGGCCGCAGAGCGCCTCTCCCAGGACTTGGCCGTGTGTGGAAAGGTGAGGCCTTCCCTGGCTGCCCGCCTGTGCCATTCCCCCTGAGGTGGCATCAGGTAGCCAGTTAAGGTTCAGCTTTTCTGAGGGGAAAGCTTTCACTCCGCTGGGAAACGTGTCCTTGCCCCAGAGGCAGCCACCTCTAAGACTCACTGTGCTCTGACACTGAGCCAGGGTTCCTGAAATGGTTCTTTTTGTTTCCCTCTGTTGCTCCACTGTAGGCTGCTCCCCGAAGTGGGTGTCTGGGTCCCTGGAGGCCAAGAGGGGGCTAGGGCTCGGTCTTCTCTTCCCTTCTCTAACTCTGGAGCAGGAGTGGAGTTAAACCGCTGGTACTGTTGTTAAGGTGGCCGTCTGAATGCCACTTAAAGTCCTGGCTCCCTGTTCCCCTGTACCACCCACTGTCCTCTATCTGCTCTTCACACACACAGACCATGAAGAAAGCAGGGGAACCAGGCCAGCAGTCTGGCTAGTGGCCATTGGCTTCAGGTTCTCAAGCTGACCTGCGGGAGTGCTGTCTCACCCATGTTTCCCTCGTTCCCTCCTCAGGCCTTCCACATCACCAACGATGAGCCCATCCCTTTCTGGACGTTTTTGTCCCACGTCCTCACAGGCCTCAACTATGAGGCCCCTAAATACCATGTCCCCTACTGGTTGGCATACTACCTGGCACTTCTGGTGGCGCTGCTGGTGATGCTGCTGCGGCCGGTGTTCGTGCTGCGGCCCACGTTCACCCCTATGCGCATCGCACTGGCTGGCACCTACCACTACTACAGCTGCGAGAGGGCCAAAAGGCTGCTGGGCTACCGCCCTGTGGTCCCCATGGATGAGGCCATGGAGAAAACGGTGCAGAGCTTCCGCCATCTGGAGAGGGTCAGGTGAGGCCCCTATGGACTGAGCCAGCTCGAGTCTCTGCATTTCAGACACCTCCTGCTGGTAGCTGAGAGCACCCGTGGCTCCTGTGACCGGGAGGGGGGCCCACACAGCACACACCACTTCCTTTATGTGGTTCCATCTGGATTCCCGAAAGCCACAGCTTCCTGTTCGGATACTTCCTAGTCTCTGTTTGCCCCCCGTTCTCTTTTCTGTCTCTCTCCACCCTCTCCTCCCTGCCCCCTACGCTGTATATGTTTCCCTCTCCCAGGTTCCTTAGTGCAAGGATCAAACCTTGAAGCCACCCTTCTATTCCCTGTGTCCTTGTACAAAATTGAGAGGGTTAGACGTTGCAAAGAAGAAACAGCTAAGAGAAAAAAATGTCAGCAAGATTTCTTTTCATCCAAACCTATATGAGAATAGAAGTTTCTAGACTGCGTTTAAGCAGCCACCACCACCGCCTCACCCCAGAAAAGCCCATTGCTGTGTAGTCTGTTAGGGAGCTCTGGTGGCCTAGTGGTAAGAAGCTGTACTGCAACCTCAGAGGCAGACAAGTGGTTTGAATCCACCAGCTGCTCCACAGTGGAAGGCTAGGCAGCCTCCTCCCATGCAGTTCACTGCCTCTGAAAACATGCTGGAGGGTCAGCTAGGAGTTGATGGCAAACAACAATCACAAAACACAGTCAATTACAAAACAGTGACCTGTTAGCAGCTTTCTCAGGCTGTAAATCCAGATGGAAAAAGACTGGCCACCTTTCTCCCAAGGAGCAGCTGAAAGATTCAAACCATCAACCTTTAAATTGTACGTAAAGTACCACAGCAGAGCTCTTTGTTCAGGGAACTACATATTAAAAACATGCTAGTAGAAAAGTGGAAGCTATCAGCAGATGGGTGTGACCTGAAATGTCTGTTTCCTGGATACACAGATTCTAAACAGCCTTGTGAAAATTAGAAGCTGAAGACACTGACCCTCTATCTCAGGGAAAGAAACTTGCTTACTCCTGCTGATGCTCCTGGCCCCAGGGTCTGCCTGCCTGTGTCCTGTGTTCTCAGGAAGCGTCCCAGCACGTACACCTTCCCTCTTACTGGCTTGTGGTTTTGGTGGTAATGTGTATCCGAGCACTTAAGAGGCTTGAGCAAGGGAAGCCTCTATCTGCTTGGAATCTGGACAGAACATTCCCTCGCCTTCACCCATAGACTCCTTGGCCCCAACTTCCAAGGGTGTGCCACCCCTAGTGACTGCTGTGTGTTCGGGTGCCATGCCTGTGAGACCAGGCTGTTCAGACTGTGCGGACTGAAATCCCCCCCCCCCCCCCCAGTTTCTTCCCTGCCTTTTTTGAAGCATGAGGAGGTGTCTGGGGAGACTGGAATAAAGTGAATGGCTGTGTTTGGACGTGCCGTGCAGTTTGTGTGCCTGTCACCGCAACTGGGGTCAGCAATTAGGTGGAGCCCCAAACCTAACGGAGTGTACTGCTCCGAAGGGGTGGCCCCTGCTCACTGATGGCAGGCAGGAGAGGGGCTGGTCAGGCAGTCATGCTCTCTTGCACCTTTACTCCCAAGTTGGAAACAACCCATAGCTGCCCTCCAGCACGTTTTTCAGAAGCCAAGGAGCCAGCTGGTGGATTTGAACCACCTGCCTTTGGCAGCACAGCCCCTTACCCACGAGGCCACCAGAGCACCTGTTATACCTTGACAGCAACTGACAACTGAGTATTTTTCCACCTCCTCTAGGGCAAAACCAAACAACCCAGCCCAGGATGGAAGCCAGAATTACTCTAGGACTGGGGGCAAGTACAGGGAGATGGGGTGGAACCCCAAGAGTACTTGAACCCTGCAGCATGCAGGCAGGAGCATATAGCTTTCCACAGCCATCTGGGACCCAGGCATGGACTAGGCAGGGGACAGTGGGCTTGCAGGCCACAGCGTTACTTGTGAGTATTCCTGGACCAAAGTGTGCTGTGGTCTCTGCTCCACATGATGGGCCAGAAATGTCAGAGCCAAGAAGGACTGGAAGCCGCCTCTGCAGCAGCGAGATCTCTCAGCCTCTCTCCCGTGAGCCCTGACTTTGTAACATCCCAACTGCCCTGGTCACCATTTGTTCACCCCCTTCACCTGCGCCATCTCCCTACAGCTTCCCCCAGGATACCCTGCTCTGACTTTTTAGGCTGACCGTCCATCAGTGCACATCCTGTCACAAAATGGGCACTGGTTTTACTTCTGTTCAGCTGTCTCTGTCCCGGCAGTTCCTACACCTGGAAGGTGACCAGGAAGCAGAACTTCACTTGAAGACTCTGGAGAAGAGAGCTGCTATACTCACGTTGGCTCGCAGGGGGAGCCCCAGAGAAGTAGCCTGCCCAGGGCACCAGCCTAGCAGAGCCGGGCTGGAAGTGGCCGTGGGTCCCTGGTGCACAGACCATATCACCTTGCTAGGTCCTAGCAGCGCACACTGGGTGATGTCATAGGGGGAAGCAATCTGAGCGTGGACTCTCCACTATGAGGGCCTCAAAGGACACGAGCGGGTGGGTAGAAGGGGAAGTTGGGAGATAGCAGAATCTTCTATTACCAGCATGTACCCGCCTGCCATCAGTCTGTTCCAGTCATTGATTTTGGATTAGTGATGCAGAAGGTGTTGGACCCAAGTCAGAGCCTCTCACCAGTTTTACCCAGAGAACTTTTCTGGAGCAGCATGGTAGAGGAAGAAGGGAGAGAGGAAGATGATCTTCTCAGCCTTTGTCCTGTCCTGCAGCCTACCTCCTAGTATGGGAGAGGCCAGAAGCAGGGCCTGCAGGGAGAGGAGAAAGCCTGGCGCCTGGGCTGGTTTTTCAGGAGGACCTGTCAGAACCAGGCTTCGGCAGGAAGGCCAGGGCCCTCAGAGGGAACAGAACAGGAGCCCTGTGCTCTGGGAACAAACAGGCTCACGGCCCATCTCCAGGGCTGGGTTCCTGCCAGTCGGGGCAAAAAAGGCAGGCAAGTGCTCACAGGTCCACTTGCCAACAAAGCCAAGGTGGGGCAGCCTTGCTGAGCTGCTGCGAGCAGCCAGCACACTGACTGGCCTCAGTGGGACCCACTGTGTCACTTACTGGGCTTGTTTGGCATCAACTATGAAGCCTGTTGGAAGAGTGCCCCTTCCCAAACCCCTGGCCCTGAAATGCCGGTATGTCTGAAGGCCAAGACCAGACTCTGGGTTTCTCTGGGCCCCAGATGTCGCCGCAAAGTGGTGCTGGCTTCCAGGGTGCTGATAAGGGCCTGTCCTGGCACCAGGGCACCTTGGTCTGGTACTGAGGCCTCAGCCTGACCTACATGCACCTAGAGCCCAGGAGAGGGACATGCACCTTTTCACCACACCCTTTGTGCTTTGTTAGAGGGGCCTCAGTGTCAGAGAGGGACCAAGCCAGGACACTCTGCTCATGCCACCAGAAGTACCTGAGGCCCCATGTTTCCCACAACACTCACCTGGGCTGATAGCCTGGAGAGGTGAAGTTTCCACAGTCCCATCTTTGGGGCTCCCCTGTTCCTGCCCCAAATGCCCCCACTGAATATAGGATGCCCAGCAGGCAGGACCTGGGGCCAAACCTCTGACTTTGCATTGGATGCCCTGGGCTTGCCTCTCCACACCCTCCTGAGAGAGCTTCATTGAGCTGAGGGAGCAGCTGCCTTGGGGGCTAGTCAGCTCATCAGCATGTGAACCCAGCAATGAAGAGGAAACAGGTATGACCCACTGTAAAAGCCAAGTGCCAAGCCTCTAAGTTGGCCTGGGACTGCCTGGGAACAGGGCTGACCCAAATGGGTCACCTCCTGCCGCCTCATCTCCACCGTTTACAACTGGTAGAGGAAGGCTGGCGGGCCACCTAGGCCAGTCACACGCTGCTCAGAGCGGCTGAGATGAGTTGTGAGCTCTTTCTAGAAGAAACGCCCATAGGTGGAAGAAGCGCTCTTACAGCCACCCTCACGGTGAGCTGCTGGCCAGCTCGCTCCCTGGCTCGGCGTCCTGTGGGAAGGAAGGAGCAAGGGTAGGCCTCGTGGGCCTGGGAGGTTGTAGGCTGTTTGAATGTCTCCTAAGGGCCTCTGCAGCCAGAAGCGAGGGCCATTGGTCCTGCCTGCCCCTCTCAGCCAGGACCCCCAGCTCCTCCTTCCCTTCCCCTCCACTTGGGAAATACTAATTAACTCTCGGTTAATTAGATGAAATGACATCACCTCAATTCTCTACCCAGATCTAGCCACAAGTGAAGTCTGATGGCGCCTTGGCTTGTGGTAACACGTTGTGCCTTTCACAACCACTCTCTAGTGCAGGGTGGGTGGGGAGGCCCCTGGAGCCTCAGGGGTGTGTGTGTGTGTCTGTCTGTCTGTCCTATAAGACCTCAGACATTACACTGGATGGCCAGCCAGGGCTTTGCCATCTAAGTCCCTCAAAGCCACCATCTTGGTGGAATCCAAAAAGAATGCTCATGCTCAGGCCCCAGTGAAGGAACTCTCATTGAGCTGGACGAGTAGCTGCTTGCAAGGCCTAGAGGCAAAGAAAGCCACGGCCCAAGTCAGGAGCAGAGGGTGGGGAGAGGGCAGGGCTGGGTCCGAGCCCGCTCTGCAGTGGGCAGACTGCGGGTGAAGGGGGCGTGGAGAGCCTGGTGGACGGGTCGACAGACCAGGGCTGGAGGCCTGCCCCGGCCTGAGAGGTCTCCCCTCGTCCCTCACCCAGTCCCTTAGAGGCGCCAGAGATGCGTCTTCCTTCCCCAGCCTTCCTGGCTGCCATCCTCATGAGCACTGCCCAGCAAGGGTGATCAGCTTATGAGAAAGGAAAGGGCTCAGAGCTGGGGCCTCTGGGGTCTTCGCTTTGTTAAAGGAGGAACCTCGCTGGCGCTCATCGCTGTGGGACCGCGCGCGCGCTGCCCTTTGCCCAGCAGGCCCCTCCGCTGCCATGGTCTGTTGAGTGCCTTCTAGCCGGGAGCGCTGTTCTGTTCTGCTGTCATCCCGGGAGCTTTCATGGGTTACTTAGTGTGGAAGCTCTGCTGAAACCGATCCACCGAAAACGTCGGGGGTCCTGCTGACATTTGAAATGCATAGCTTCCAGCAGCCAGCAGCACACAGTGACCCCCGACTGCCAGTAAAGTGCAGAATAGACACTCAATTCTGTGTAGATGAATTATAAGTGAACAACTTGATGGTGATTATGCAGAGAATATATTCACGTAAAATCACCTGGATTAAGAACTAGCATGACACCACGCTTCGGACTTTTAACAACATAGCTTGCTTTGGCCTGATTTTCTATTCTCTATAAATAGCTATTCTGTGGGGAAATAGGGACAGTCTCCTCCTGTGCAGTTGACAGCTGCTGCGAAGCCGCCGGAAGGTCAGCTTTGAGTTGATTCTGATGCTACAGCAATGAGTGAGAGACTTCTGAGAAGTTCATCAGGATCCCGCTGGCGGTCCTGCGTTCTCATGTGGTGCTCCATCTCCTACTTGTCAGACTTGGGGGGTGCTATGGCCATCACAAGTAGTGCCACTACGGACGTTTCCTGTGTATCCTTTGTCTGCTAATGCACCCCTCGAGTGCTACCCCTCGAGCACTAGGCCAGTGAGGATGCTGTGCCCTTCTGCCCTCTGTCCAGCACCATATCCGTGAGTATTCCTGTTGTCCTACATCCTCGCCAGCTCTCAGTGTTTGCTGCCTTTTCAATTTTAGAGCTATGTCTACAGATTGTATTTGCTTTTTCCTGAGCACTAAGAGATGGAGTGTCTCTTCCTGTGGCGACCCATTTGACTATCTTCTGAGTTCAGCTCTTGCACTGTTCCTTCGGGGAATAATCTGGCTGTCTTGTTGATTTGAAGAAGCTGTTTGCTGTGGATTTTATGTATTCTGGATGAGTGTTTTGTCAGATATCTGTATTCTGACAATCTTCTGCATTGTGGATAGCCTTCTACTTTCACAGTGATGTAGTTTGATGAATAGAAATTCTTAGTGGTAAGAAATTGTACTGCCAGTCCAGAGGTATGCAGTTCAAATCTGCCAGCTGCTCTGTGGGGAAAGGATGGGCAATCTCCAACCGAGGAAAACCCGCTGGACAGTCAGCTATGAGTTGGTTCTAACTCAATGGTACTCAACAATTTATCAAGTGTTCTTTTATAGTTGGCACTCTTTTAATTGTATTTATGACCCCAGGTTCACGAAGACATTCTCCTGTGACTTTTCTCTGTGAGAGCTTTTCTGTCTTACCTTTCACATTTACATCTGTAGTCTGTCTGGACCCAATGTTTAGTATGTTGTGTGGGCGACATTGTTCAGAATGTTGTTGTTGTCATTATGTGCCATCGAGTCTGTTTGCGACTCATAGCGACCCTATGTACAAGAGCCCTAAACGCCGTTCTATCCTGTGCCAACCTCGCTGTCTCAAACACATTCATTCCCACCACTCCACTCACAGGTCGATCCATCTCATCGAGGGTCTTCCTCTCCTGCGCCGTCCCTCCACTCTCCCAAACATGATGTCCCTCTCCAAGGACCAGTCCCTCCTTGCAGCATGCCCAAAATATGTCAGATGAAGCTTCAGAATCCTTGACTCCAGGGAACATTCTGGCTTCACCCTCTCCAGGACAAACCTGTTTGTTCTCCTAGCAGTCCATGGTATATTCAACACTCTTCTCCAGCACCACAGCTCAAAGGCATCAACTCTCTTTCTATCATCCCTAGTCACTGTCCAACTTTCCGATGTATAGCACGTAATTGCAAAGACTATAGCCTGGATCAGGCGCACCTTAGTCTCCAGCCTGACGTTGCACTTCAGTACTCTTGAGAGGTCCCTCACAGCTGACTTTCCCAATGCATTTCGTCTCTTGATTTCCTGGCTGCTGTTACCAAGAGTGTTGACTGTGGAACCAAGTAAACGAAAACTGTTAACTATCTCAATCTCTTCACCATCCATACTGATGCTGCCAATTGGCCCAGTGGTAAGAATCTTTGTTTTCTTGATACTGAGCTTCAATCCATATTGAAGACTGCAGTCCTTGACCTTCTTCAGGTCCTCCTCAGTTTCAGCAAGCAGGGTTGTGTCATCTGCATAACGCAGGTTGTTGACGATTCTTCACCTGTCCTGATGCTACATTCCTCTTCGTACAGCCCAGTGTCTCGGATAATCTGTTCTGCATACAGATTAAAAAGGTATGGGGACAAAATACATCCCTGACGGACCCCTTTCTTGATTTTGAACCATCCAGTGTTTCCCTGCTCTGTTCTGACGACTGCCTCTTGGTCCAAGTATAGGTTTCACATATTTAAAAATTGAGATAGACTAGGAAGAAGGATTGGCCATCCACTTTTGAAATTACAGGCCTTCGAATACCCTATGTACAATAGAGCACACTTAGATTATCATTTGGACTAACAGACATGGCAATTGAAACTGAGATCTTAGAAATGGAAACACGGAGAAAGAGAAACAGCTGTAAGGAGACACTAGTGATTGGAACGTGGAATGTGAGAAGCATGAATGTAGGAAAATTGGACATTGTTAATAAAGAAATGGAACACATAAATATTGACATACTAGGTATTGGTGAAATGAGATGGCTTGGCATTGGACATTTTGTATCAGATAATTAATTGTGTTCAGAAGAGGGTCTGGAAATATTATCTGTTAACTTGTGGGGCAAGGCAGATCCTAATCCCAAAAGCCAAGCATCTCCAGTGGTTCAAGTCCACTGGTGGCTCAGAGAGAAAGACAGGCAGAATTGACACCTTTGAGCTGTGGTGCTGGAGATTATTGACTGTACCATGGACTGCTAGGAGAACAAACAGGTTCAGCCTGGAGAGGGTAAAACCAGGCTGCTCCTTGGAGGCAAGGATTCTGAGGCTTCGTCTGACATACTTTTGATATGTTGCAAGGAGGGACCAGTCCTTGGAGAGGGACGTCATGCTTGGGAGGGTGGAGGGACAGCGTAAGAGAGGAAGATCCTGGATGAGATGTATTGGCTCAGTGACTGTGGAGTAATGGGGGTAGGCGAGTCGGAGACAGATTGGCACAAGATAAAGCAGGGTTCAGAGCTGTTATATGTAGGGTCACTATGCGTTGCAAGCGACTGCACATAACAACTTTCTATTTGTGACAAATGCCCCTAGTTTTCCATTTAGAGTAGTGACATAAAGTTTACCTTTAACACAAATATATGTAAGATTAAAAAACAAACAAACCTCAAACTCATTGCCCTCGAGTCAAAACTGACTCACAGCTGGCCCTTCAGTGGATTTGCAGAAGCTGTAAATGGCACAGGAGGAGATTGACCATCCATTTAAAATAAACATTTGAAATAGATAATTATACATGTGGTACCCAGGTATGGCACAAATTGTGGAGACGATGTTCAAAGTGACTGAAGGTTGAGAAATAGCAAATGGTCTAGCTCCTTCATGGTTCAATCCTAATCCACCTTCCTGCAGCTGTTGTCCCCAAGACATCCTTCCTTATCAGACATATATTGTAAAATGGCTCTACTTATTGGTGATTCAGTGTTAGGACTTTCATCTTCCATATAGAAAACCTGGGTTCGATTCCCAGCCAGTGCAACTCCTTATCACTAAGCCCCCAGAGCGCCTCTATTTTTTTAATTTTTATTTATCCAATCTTTTTATAAGAGGCCTAGTATTTTCCCAATTGATAGATGAGAAAACTAAAGTACAAGAAAATGATATAAGGAGTTTCCTTTTTTTTCTTATATTTTTTTTTCTAAAAGACAAGGTAATGGTGAGCATAGATCAATAGTGATGAATTTCTAAAACAATGTATGGAAGTGATTGTATGAAATACAGTGTGAATGAAGGAAACATAATATACCCGATTTTTGGATGCAACTGTACATTTGGAAACTGAACAACACCTTGCCTGAACATGAGTCGACACTAGAAGAAATAAAAAAGTGACTGCCCAGCTTCTTCCTTGCGTGATGGCTCCCCTTGGCTTTCTGGGGAACTGGCCAGGCTTCTCAGAACAGAGGCTAGGGTAGCCCATAGCTGCCAATTAATAGAGTGGTTCTACTTTTGGCACAGGCCAGCCCTCAAAACCGAGAGGCTCCCTCCAGGAAAGCCTGGCACTGGCTAGATCTGCACAGCTTTGGGCCTCCCCTGCTGGTGGAGGTCTAGCAGGACTTTGGTGGGCTTGCTGTAGAGTATTTGGGGGCCTCAGCATGGCAAGGTAGTCTGGAGCGTCAAGAACGGTACGCGTTTCCTTTTTCTGTTTGTGTGTGTGCATTTATTACAGATGTGATACTGTCATAAAAGCTTAACAAGCACAGAAAGGAAGGAAGAAAGAGAAAGTAGAAGAGCCATGTGAGACGCCCCCCGCCCCGATGCTCAGGACAGGGGAAAGAAATAGATGCTTTTAAAAAAGCAAACATAATAGGAAAATTTGAAAGAAGAAAAGGACAATAAGTCAAACTCCACTCCTAGCGATAGATGCCCAGGCCCATGTCCTTAGATCATGTCTAAGTGCTCACAGCCATCAGGCCCGCCCAGGAGAGGGCAAATGCTGGGCCTTCGGGCAGGATGACAGCAATACAACCACGCTATGCACATCCTTGTGCATCGTGACTTCATGCCGCTGCCTTTGCGCCTCCTGCTTCAACAGTCTGCTCCAGGTACTTTCTCCTTCGCCAGCCATCATCTTCATCTCCCACACTGCATTGCAGCCTGTGCAAGTTTGAATGAGCTCGGGACTGTGCAGAGAACATCTTCCCCAAGACAGCAGTTCTGCCCTGCGGATCCACACCCGGGTGTGTGGAGGCTGGAATGACAACTTAGAAGCACGATGGGCTAACGTTTCATGGCCACTGCACTGACAACACAAAACAAGGAGAAGCATGCCCCACTGTCCGTGTCCTGTGACCCAACGGTGCCACTCCTTGGGGGAGAGCCATTCTTGAGCTGTGTTTCTCCGAGAGTGATACCAGCAAGCAGCATCAGCACCACCTGGGATCTTGTTAGAAATGCAACTTCTCAGTCCAGCCCCAGAACCACAGAATCAGGATGTGACAGGGACATGTGGCCATCCTCGGTGTTTTCACAAGTGCTCCTTTCTCCAGGGGATTCTAATGCTGTTCAAGTTTGAGACTCTCTTGCTCATGTGGTCAGGTGATACATACTAGAAAATTCAGTGTTGTAAACAACAAACAGAAACAACCAAGGAATGGTGGTGGTCAGATCCTGGATCTGTGGGAAAAGTAGAGCTGATAGGATTTGCTGGATTGGAGGAGGTGAGAGAAAGGAGGAGTTATGGGTAACATCAAGGATTTGGGCCAAGCCACTAGCAGGGGGAGCATTAGGTGGTGTGGAGCTGACCACAGCTCACAGCAATCTGATGAACAGCAGATCTGCACCTCGCTCCTCCCAGCACCATCCCTAACATGCCTGCCATTCTCAAGCCCATTGTTACAGTTACCATTTCAATCTATCTTGTTGAGGGTCCTCCTCTTCCTCTACATTTCCCAGTATAGATGCCTTTTTCTAAGGACTGGCCCCTCCTGACATGTTCAAAGGGTGTGAGATCAAGGCTTATTATCCTCGCCTCTAAAGAGCACGCTGGAGGCTCCAACTCCAGGGCAGAGGGTGGAGCCAGCCGCACAAAGAGACTTGGAAGGCATGCTTAGTAGACATACAGGGTACAGAGATCTGGGGTTCAGGGGAGAGGCATGGGATGGAGATAAAAATCTGGGAAGCCATGAAATAAATGGAAATCACCAAGGGAATGAGGGAAAGCAGGGGAGTGGGAGAGAAAAGTCAAGAGGATGTGTTTCCAGAAGGAGGGGAAACTAGAACCCTTGCCTGTTGGCTGTTCGCTAGAGCCAGACGGCCCTTGCTGGGTCCTGGGACTGAGGACAGAAGAGAGACACAGGAGCAGCTAGTACTGTTAGTAGGGGACTCAATGCCTCACCCTCTAGAGATATTCCATATGTTAGACACACGATTGTGTATGTATACGTGGTTGTGGATGTGTATGTGTATGCTTGTTGTTAGGTTTCAACATGTCAAGTATGATTCAGGTACAGGTCTGAACCCTGTCCTATTCTGTGCCTTCCTCATCATCTCTGACACACTAGAGTCCATTGCTGCAGTCACCGTGTCAATCCATCTTGTTGAAGGTCTTGCTCTCTTTCACTGGCCCTCTACTTTCCCAAGCATGGTGTCCCTCTCCTAAGAACATGTTCAAAGTGTTTGAAATGAAGCTTGATCATCTTCTCCAAGACAGATCTTTTTGTTCTTTTGACAGTCCATGGGACAGCCAATACTCTTCTCCAATACCACAGCTCAAAGGCATCAGTTCTTCTGTTATCCTTATTCATTGCCCAGTTCTCAGATGCGTGGCCTGAATCAGATACCTCTTAGTTCTCAAATAGACATCATAGTTCCTCAATAATTTGGAGACACCCCTATCTGTAGACTTTCCCAGTGTAACATCATTTCCTGATCTCCTGACCGCTCATACCAAGGATGCTGAGTATAGATGCAAATAAGATTAAATCATTGGCAATTTCAATCTTTTCTCTGTCTATTGTGATGTAGCTTATCAGTCCAGTGATGAGAATCTTTGTTTTCTTGATGTTAAGCTTCAATCCATATTGAAGGCTGCAGTCCCTGACCTTCTGCAGCAAGCGCTTCAGGTCCTCCTCACTTTCAGTCAACAAGATTGTGTCATCTGCAAAATACAGGTTGTTGATGAGTCTTCCTCTGACTCTAATATCACATTCTTCTTCACAGAGTCCAGCTTCTCAAATTATTTTCTCAGTGTACAGATTGAATAGGTATGGAGAAAGGAGACATCCCTGCAACCTTTTCTTCATTTCAACCAGGCAGTGTTCCTTTGCTCTGTTTGGACAACAGCTCTTAGTTTAAGTTGAGATTTTGCATGAGCACAATTAGGTGCTCTGGGATCTCTGTTCTTCTCAATGTCAATGTCAGCCATAATTTGTTATGACCCACAGAGTCAAATACCTTTGCATAGTCAATAAAGCACAAGTAGACATTCTCTGCTTTCAGTTGGGTTCCATCTGACATCAACAGTGACACCTCTCGTGCCACAGCCTCTTCTAAATCCAGTTTTAACATCTGGTAGTTCTCTGTCAATGTACTGTTTTAGCTGTTTTTTTACAATTTTCAACAATATTTTGCTCATATGTGATAATAAAGATATTGTTTGGTGCTCACTTCAGCAGCACATATACTAAAATTGGAATGATACAGAGAAGATTAGCATGGCCCCTGCGCAAGGATGACACGCAAAATCGTGAAGCGCTCCATATTTTTGTAAGATGGTTAAAAAGGCCAAAGGGAAAAGGTTTCTTTTCCTTCTTTTTCCTATGAGGTTGCTGTTTAATTTTTTTTTGGTATATGTGTAAAACAATGTTGTCCAACAATAAATGTGAATCTTATTTCGCTGATTTGTTCTAAAAAAATAAAGATATTGTTTGATAATTTCCACATTTTGGACCATCTTTCTTAGGAATGGAAGCAAGTGTGGATCTTTTCCAGTCAGCCAGGCAGCTGTCCTCCAAATTTCCTAGCATAGACTGGTAAGCATGAAGACAATGAAAACAAGTCCACGAGAACCAAAATAAGATCTTGAGTCAATCCCATCTGAAATTCAAAATCATCTTAATAATAGGTTTGAGGCATTGAACACCATTGGTCAAAGACCAGATGAGTTAGGAGAAGACATCAAGGATATCATCCATGAAGACGACAAAAGTTGTTACAAAGACAGAAGGAAAAAACCCAACAACAATAAAGTGGATGTCTGTAGAGATTCTGAAAATTGCACTGCAGCATCAAGAAGCCAAAATAAAGAGATGCGGAAGTAAAAGAGCTGAGCACACGATTGTCAAGGGCTCGAGAAGACAAAGCAAAGTATTATAACGGAATGTGCAGAGAGCTGGAACTGGAGAATAAAAAGGGCAGAACTAGCTCTGCATGTCTCAAGCTGAGAGAACTGAAAAACAAATGTAAGCCTTGAGTAGCAGTATTGAAAGATGTTATGGGCAATGTATTGAATAACTCAGGAAGCATCAGAAGAAGAGGGAGTGAATACACAGAATCACTGTACCAAAAAGAATTGGCTGAAATTTGTCAGAAACTATCATATGATCAATGTCTAATGGTAATGAAGGGAAAAGTTGAAGCTGCACTGAAGGCACTGGCAAAATAAGGCCCTCCGGTGGGTTCTCAGAGGCTGGAAATTGCCTGGAAGGAGATTGCCCATCCTTCTCTTGCGGAGCAACTGGTGGATTCGAACCTAGTGCCTCCAGAGCTCCCTGGTGGCCAGTAGGAAGACAAATTATATAATAAAAGGAAATTTTACTCTCTGTTACTGTTTTGTCCAAGAGAGTCTTCGATGACCATTCTGCTCCTTATTTCTAGACCATGGCCGCAAACTGGGTTGGAAACCAAGTTGCAGTTGAGTCAATCCTTACTCCTGACGCCCACAAAGTTTGCAACAGCTGCTTGGAAGTCCTTCCTCTGTGGTGGCTCTGGGCCAGTGGACAAGCGCAGTAACTGTGCTTGTCCCCCGTGGGCTCCCTGACACCTGAGTGCACTTTCCCTGGTAGCTCTGGGAAAGCCAGGGTCTTGAACGTGTGTGGAGTGGGTGCTGATAGGTTGCCTGCAAGCCTTCTCTTCTGTGATGTGGTTCTCCCTTCCCAGCTGTGTCCATTTTCTGACGAGGTTGCTTTTTAAAAGCCCCTTTCTGTTTTAGGATGGCTGTACTGTCATAGAGCATGCAAATAACTCTATGCTGTTTGTCATTTGTCCAATAACAGCTACAGCGGGCTTTGCCATACAGAAGGTTTTCATTTCTCCGTCTCTTTTTGTATGGTTTCTGGTTTTCATGACATACTGCAAAAGACTGTCTCTACCCCAGGATTCCTTCTAGTACTTTTATGGCTTCTTTCTTTCATTTTCCCCCCCCATTAAATTCTGAGCCATCTGGAGTTGATTTTGGTGTAGAGCGTGGGGTATGAAATCCAGCTCATTTTTCCAAGTGGCTGGTCGTTCCAATATCATCTACTGAACAGTACACTTTCTGACCCCCGGATGTGATGTGCCTCTTTGAACACTTCACTCCTTCCTGCGTTCCTCTGATATATTTCTAGGGCGCCTGCATGAGGAGAAATGGAGAAGAGAGGTGAGAGACATGAACCCTATGAACAGAAGGCCTGGAGCCTTTCTAGAACTATTGCCATTTCTCAAAGTTCATAGAGTTTCCAGAGGCACGTTAAGAAGCGATGCCACTCCTGTTTCCAAAAAGAAATGGCATAGCATGTTCGAAATGCATGATACTAGGAAAATATACAGTCAGTCCTGTGAGAGCCACGACCTGTGTGAAGAGCTCAAGCTTGGCATTTCTATGGCCTCTTCTACACTATTTGACAAATCCTGCTCACACTCACACACAATGGCAGAGTCAGGTCGGGGATCTTCTGCATTACTGGGGACACCCTTGAATTCAGAACCCTGGTGAGTCCTCACATAGCGATGGAATGTGGATGACTGGTGGAAACACTTTCCACAGCAGAGCACTGGCAGGCCTTGTCTCCCGTGTGGAGGCGCTGGTGAGCCAGCAAGTTGGTTCTGTGGCACCGAAGCTGCATTGAAGCCCTTGAATATCTGGGTGGGGATTGCAAGTAGCAATACAAGTGCCCTCACACAATGGCCAATACTTTCTTTCTTAACAATGTCTAGTTTTCCTACATTCATGCTTCTCACATTCCATGTACCAATCACTGGTTTCTTCTTACAGCTCTTCCTCCATGTTGTTGTTGTTGTTGTTATGTGCCGTCGAGTTGCTTGCGACTCATAGCGACCCTATGTACAACAGCCCTAAACTCCGCTCTGTCCTGTGCCAATCGCACTGTCTCTGACACTCCAATCCCAAT